>NW_026043746.1:0-330000 GCF_937001465.1 Orcinus orca | reverse complement strand
TCCTAACCCGTACGCTGACACTCACCCGTGCCCTCACACGTACGCTCCCCCTAAAGCGTCGTCGTACCCTCACCTGGACCCTAAACCGTCCCCGTCCCCTAACCCTAACCCTAGCCCGAACCCTAACCCTAACCCCTTCCCCGAAGCCTGACCCTCACCCGTCCCCTAATCCTAACCCGTACGCTGACACTCACCCGCGCCCTCACACGTACGCTCCCCCTAAAGCGTTGTCGTACCCTCACCTGGACCCTAAACCGTCCCCGTCCCCTAACCCTAACCCTAGCCCGAACCCTAACCCTAACCCTTCCCCGAAGCCTGACCCTCACCCGTCCCCTAATCCTAACCCGTACGCTGACACTCACCCGCGCCCTCACACGTACGCTCCCCCTAAAGCGTTGTACCCTCACCTGGACCCTAAACAGTCCCCGTCCCCTAACCCTAACCCTAGCCCGAACCCCTAACCCTAACCCTTCCCCGAAGCCTGACCCTCACCCGTCCCCTAATCCTAACCCGTACGCTGACACAAACCCGTGCCCTCACACGTACGCTCCCCCTAAAGCGTCGTC
Organism: Orcinus orca; assembly: GCF_937001465.1. Classification (NCBI taxonomy): domain Eukaryota; kingdom Metazoa; phylum Chordata; class Mammalia; order Artiodactyla; family Delphinidae; genus Orcinus; species Orcinus orca. The sequence goes on along the minus strand of NW_026043746.1, from coordinate 329,434 downwards.
GTACCCTCACCTGGACCCTAAACCGTCCCCGTCCCCTAACCCTAACACTAGCCCGAACCCTAACCCTAACCCTTCCCCGAAGCCTGACCCTCACCCGTCCCCTAATCCTAACCCGTACGCTGACACTCACCCGCGCCCTCACACGTACGCTCCCCCTAAAGCGTCGTCGTACCCTCACCTGGAACCTAAACCGTCCCCTAACCCTAACCCTAACCCTAGCCCGAACCCTAACCCTAACCCTTCCCCGAAGCCTGACCCTCCCCCGTCCCCTAATCCTAACCCGTACGCTGACACTCACCCGTGCCCTCACACGTACGCTCCCCCTAAAGCGTCGTCGTACCCTCACCTGGACCCTAAACCGTCCCCGTCCCCTAACCCTAACCCTAGCCCGAACCCTAACCCTAACCCTTCCCCGAAGCCTGACCCTCACCCGTCCCCTAATCCTAACCCGTACGCTGACACTCACCCGCGCCCTCTCACGTACGCTCCCCCTAAAGCGTTGTCGTACCCTCACCTGGACCCTAAACCGTCCCCGTCCCCTAACCCTAACCCTAGCCCGAACCCTAACCATAACCCTTCCCCGAAGCCTGACCCTCACCCGTCCCCAAATCCTAACCCGTACGCTGACACTCACCCGCGCCCTCACATGTACGCTCCCCCTAAAGCGTTGTCGTACCCCCACCTGGACCGTAAACCGTCCCCGTCCCCTAACCCTAGCCCGAACCGTAACCCTAACCCTTCCCCGAAGCCTGACCCTCACCCGTCCCCTAATCCTAACCCGTACGCTGACACTCACCCGCGCCCTCACACGTACGCTACCCCTAAAGCGTTGTCGTACCCTCACCTGTACCCTAAACCGTCCCCTAACCCTAACCCTAACCCTAGCCCGAACCCTAACCCTAACCCTTCCCCGAAGCCTGACCCTCAGCCGTCCCATAATCCTAACCCGTACGCTGACACTCACCCGCGCCCTCATACGTACGCTCCCCCTAAAGCGTTGTACCCTCACCTGGACCATAAACCGTCCCCGTCCCCTAACCCTAACCCTAGCCCGAACCCTAACCCTAACCCTTCCCCGAAGCCTGACCCTCACCCGTCCCCTAATCCTAACCCGTACGCTGACACTCACCCGCGCCCTCACACGTACGCTCCCCCTAAAGCGTCGTCGTACCCTCACCTGGACCCTAAACCGTCCCCGTCCCCTAACCCTAACCCTAGCCCGAACCCTAACCCTAACCCTTCCCCGAAGCCTGACCCTCACCCGTCCCCTAATCCTAACCCGTACGCCGACACTCACCCACGCCCTCACACGTACGCTCCCACTAAAGCGTCGTCGTACCCTCACCTGGACCCTAAACCGTCCCCGTCCCCTAACCCTAACCCTAGCCCGAACCCTAACCCTAACCCTTCCCCGAAGCCTGACCCTCACCCGTCCCCTAATCCTAACCCGTACGCTGACACTCACCCGCGCCCTCACACGTACGCTCCCCCTAAAGCGTCGTCGTACCCTCACCTGGACCCTACACCGTCCCCGTCCCCTAACCCTAACACTAGCCCGAACCCTAACCCTAACCCTTCCCCGAAGCCTGACCCTCACCCGTCCCCTAATCCTAACCCGTACGCTGACACTCACCCGCGCCCTCACACGTACGCTCCACCTAAAGCGTCGTCGTACCCTAACCTGGACTCTAAACAGTCCCCGTCCCCTAACCCTAACCCTAGACCGAACCCTAAACCTAACCCTTCCCCGAAGCCTGACCCTCACCCGTCCCCTAATCCTAACCCGTAAGCTGACACTCACCCGCGCCCTCACACTTACGCTCCCCCTAAAGCGTCGTCGTACCCTCACCTGGACCCTAAACCGTCCCCGTCCCCTAACCCTAACCCTAGCCCGAACCCTAACCCTAACCCTTCCCCGAAGCCTGACCCTCACCCGTCCCCTAATCCTAACCCGTACGCTGACACTCACCCGCGCCCTCACACGTACGCTTCCCCTAAAGCGTTGTCGTACCCTCACCTGGAACCTAAACCATCCCCTAACCCTAACCCTAACCCTAGCCCGAACCCTAACCCTAACCCTTCCCAGAAGCCTGACCCTCCCTCGTCCCCTAATCCTAACCCGTACGCTGACACTCACCCGTGCCCTCACACGTACGCTCCCCCTAAAGCGTCGTCGTACCCTCACCTGGACCCTAAACCGTCCCCGTCCCCTAACCCTAACCCTAGCCCGAACCCTAACCCTAACCCTTCCCCGAAGCCTGACCCTCACCCGTCCCCTAATCCTAACCCGTACGCTGACACTCACCCGCGCTCTCACACGTACGCTCCCCCTAAAGCGTTGTCGTACCCTCACCTGGACCCTAAACCGTCCCCGTCCCCTAACCCTAACCCTAGCCCGAACCCTAACCCTAACCCTTCCCCGAAGCCTGACCCTCACCCGTCCCCTAATCCTAACCCGTACGCTGACACTCACCCGCGCCCTCACACGTACGCTCCCCCTAAAGCGTTGTACCCTCACCTGGACCCTAAACCGTCCCCGACCCTAACCCTAACCCTAGCCCGAACCCTAACCCTAACCCTTCCCCGAAGCCTGACCCTCACCCGTCCCCTAATCCTAACCCGTACGCTGACACAAACCCGCGCCCTCACACGTACGCTCCCCCTAAAGCGTCGTCGTACCCTCACCTGGACCCTAAACCGTCCCCGTCCCCTAACCCTAACCCTAGCCCGAACCCTAACCCTAACCCTTCCCCGAAGCCTGACCCTCACCCGTCCCCTAATCCTAACCCGTACGCTGACACTCCCCCACGCCCTCACACGTACGCTCCCCCTAAAGCGTCGTCGTACCCTCACCTGGACCCTAAACCGTCCCCGTCCCCTAACCCTAACCCTAGCCCGAACCCTAACCCTAACCCTTCCCCGAAGCCTGACCCTCACCCGTCCCCTAATCCTAACCCGTACGCTGACACTCACCCGCGCCCTCACACGTACGCTCCCCCTAAAGCGTCGTCGTACCCTCACCTGGACCCTACACCGTCCCAGTCCCCTAACCCTAACCCTAGCCCGAACCCTAACCCTAACCCTTCCCCGAAGCCTGACCCTCACCCGTCCCCTAATCCTAACCCGTACGCTGACACTCACCCGCGCCCTCACACGTACGCTCCCCCTAAAGCGTTGTCGTACCCTCACCTGGACCCTAAACCGTCCCCGTCCCCTAACCCTAACCCTAGCCCGAACCCTAACCCTAACCCTTCCCCGAAGCCTGACCCTCACCCGTCCCCTAATCCTAACCCGTACGCTGACACTCACCCGCGCCCTCACACGTACGCTCCCCCTAAAGCGTTGTACCCTCACCTGGACCCTAAACCGTCCCCGTCCCCTAACCCTAACCCTAGCCCGAACCCTAACCCTAACCCTTCCCCGAAGCCTGACCCTCACCCGTACCCTAATCCTGACCCGTACGCTGACACTCACCCGCGCCCTCACACGTACGCTCCCCCTAAAGCGTCGTCGTACCCTCACCTGGACCCTACACCGTCCCCGTCCCCTAACCCTAACACTAGCCTGAACCCTAACCCTAACCCTTCCCCGAAGCCTGACCCTCACCCGTCCCCTAATCCTAACCCGTACGCTGACACTCACCAGCGCCCTCACACGTACGCTCCACCTAAAGCGTCGTCGTAACCTCACCTGGACTCTAAACAGTCCCCGTCCCCTAACCCTAACCCTAGCCCGAACCCTAAACCTAACCATTCCCCGAAGCCTGACCCTCACCCGTCCCCTAATCCTAACCTGTACGCTGACACTCACCCGCGCCCTCACACGTAAGCTCCCCCTAAAGCGTTGTCGTACCCTCACCTGGACCCTAAACCGTCCCCGTCCCCTAACCCTAACCCTAGCCCGAACCCTAACCCTAACCCTTCCCCGAAGCCTGACCCTCACCCGTCCCCTAATCCTAACCCGTACGCTGACACTCACCCGCGCCCTCACACGTACGCTCCCCCTAAAGCGTTGTACCCTCACCTGGGCCCTAAACCGTCCCAGTCCCCTAACCCTAACCCTAGCCCGAACCCTAACCCTAACCCTTCCCCGAAGCCTGACCCTCACCCGTCCCCTAATCCTAACCCGTAAGCTGACACTCACCTGCGCCCTCACACTTACGCTCCCCCTAAAGCGTCGTCGTACCCTCACCTGGACCCTAAACCGTCCCCGTCCCCTAACCCTAACCCTAGCCCGAACCCTAACCCTAACCCTTCCCCGAAGCCTGACCCTCACCCGTCCCCTAATCCTAACCCGTACGCTGACACTCACCCGCGCCCTCACACGTACGCTTCCCCTAAAGCGTTGTCGTACCCTCACCTGGAACCTAAACCATCCCCTAACCCTAACCCTAACCCTAGCCCGAACCCTAACCCTAACCCTTCCCAGAAGCCTGACCCTCCCCCGTCCCCTAATCCTAACCCGTACGCTGACACTCACCCGTGCCCTCACACGTACGCTCCCCCTAAAGCGTCGTCGTACCCTCACCTGGACCCTAAACCGTCCCCGTCCCCTAACCCTAACCCTAGCCCGAACCCTAACCCTAACCCTTCCCCGAAGCCTGACCCTCACCCGTCCCCTAATCCTAACCCGTACGCTGACACTCACCCGCGCCCTCACACGTATGCTCCCCCTAAAGCGTTGTCGTACCCTCACCTGGACCCTAAACCGTCCCCGTCCCCTAACCCTAACCCTAGCCCGAACCCTAACCCTAACCCTTCCCCGAAGCCTGACCCTCACCCGTCCCCTAATCCTAACCCGTACGCTGACACTCACCCGCGCCCTCACACGTACGCTCCCCCTAAAGCGTTGTACCCTCACCTGGACCCTAAACCGTCCCCGACCATAACCCTAACCCTAGCCCGAACCCTAACCCTAACCCTTCCCCGAAGCCTGACCCTCACCCGTCCCCTAATCCTAACCAGTACGCTGACACAAACCCGCGCCCTCACACGTACGCTCCCCCTAAAGCGTCGTCGTACCCTCACCTGGACCCTAAACCGTCCCCGTCCCCTAACCCTAACCCTAGCCCGAACCCTAACCCTAACCCTTCCCCGAAGCCTGACCCTCACCCGTCCCCTAATCCTAACCCGTACGCTGACACTCCCCCACGCCCTCACACGTACGCTCCCCCTAAAGCGTCGTCGTACCCTCACCTGGACCCTAAACCGTCCCCGTCCCCTAACCCTAACCCTAGCCCGAACCCTAACCCTAACCCTTCCCCGAAGCCTGACCCTCACCCGTCCCCTAATCCTAACCCGTACGCTGACACTCACCCGCGCCCTCACACGTACGCTCCCCCTAAAGCGTCGTCGTACCCTCACCTGGACCCTACACCGTCCCAGTCCCCTAACCCTAACCCTAGCCCGAACCCTAAACCTAACCCCTCCCCGAAGCCTGACCCTCACCCGTCCCCTAATCCTAACCCGTACGCTGACACTCACCCGCGCCCTCACACGTACGCTCCCCCTAAAGCGTTGTCGTACCCTCACCTGGACCCTAAACCGTCCCCGTCCCCTAACCCTAACCCTAGCCCGAACCCTAACCCTAACCCTTCCCCGAAGCCTGACCCTCACCCGTCCCCTAATCCTAACCCGTACGCTGACACTCACCCGCGCCCTCACACGTACGCTCCCCCTAAAGCGTTGTACCCTCACCTGGACCCTAAACCGTCCCCGTCCCCTAACCCTAACCCTAGCCCGAACCCTAACCCTAACCCTTCCCCGAAGCCTGACCCTCACCCGTCCCCTAATCCTAACCCGTACGCTGACACTCACCCGCGCCCTCACACGTACGCTCCCCCTAAAGCGTCGTCGTACCCTCACCTGGACCCTAAACCGTCCCCGTCCCCTAACCCTAACCCTAGCCCGAACCCTAACCCTAACCCTTCCCCGAAGCCTGACCCTCACCCGTCCCCTAATCCTAACCCGTACGCTGACACTCACCCACGCCCTCACACGTACGCTCCCCCAAAGCGTCGTCGTACCCTCACCTTGACCCTACACCGTCCCCGTCCCCTAACCCTAACCCTAGCCCGAACCCTAACCCTAACCCTTCCCCGAAGCCTGACCCTCACCCGTACCCTAATCCTGACCCGTACGCTGACACTCACCCGCGCCCTCACACGTACGCTCCCCCTAAAGCGTCGTCGTACCCTCACCTGGACCCTACACCGTCCCCGTCCCCTAACCCTAACACTAGCCCGAACCCTAACCCTAACCCTTCCCCGAAGCCTGACCCTCACCCGTCCCCTAATCCTAACACGTACGCTGACACTCACCAGCGCCCTCACACGTACGCTCCACCTAAAGCGTCGTCGTAACCTCACCTGGACTCTAAACAGTCCCCGTCCCCTAACCCTAACCCTAGCCCGAACCCTAAACCTAACCATTCCCCGAAGCCTGACCCTCACCCGTCCCCTAATCCTAACCTGTACGCTGACACTCACCCGCGCCCTCACACGTAAGCTCCCCCTAAAGCGTTGTCGTACCCTCACCTGGACCCTAAACCGTCCCCGTCCCCTAACCCTAACCCTAGCCCGAACCCTAACCCTAACCCTTCCCCGAAGCCTGACCCTCACCCGTCCCCTAATCCTAACCCGTACGCTGACACTCACCCGCGCCCTCACACGTACGCTCCCCCTAAAGCGTTGTACCCTCACCTGGGCCCTAAACCGTCCCAGTCCCCTAACCCTAACCCTAGCCCGAACCCTAACCCTAACACTTCCCCGAAGCCTGACCCTCACCCGTCCCCTAATCCTAACCCGTACGCTGACACTCACCCGCGCCCTCATACGTACGCTCCCCCTAAAGCGTCGTCGTACCCTCACCTGGACCATAAACCGTCCCCGTCCCCTAACCCTAACCCTAGCCCGAACCCTAACCCTAACCCTTCCCCGAAGCCTGACCCTCACCCGTCCCCTAATCCTAACCCGTACGCTGACACTCACCCGCGCCCTCACCCGTACACTCCCCCTAAAGCGTCCTCGTACCCTCACCTGGAACCTAAACCGTCCCCGTCCCCTAACCCTAACCCTAGCCCGAACCCTAACCCTAACCCTTCCCCGAAGCCTGACCCTCACCTGTCCCCTAATCCTAACCCGTACGCTGACACTCACCCGCGCCCTCACACGTACGCTCCCCCTAAAGTGTCGTCGTACCCTCACCTGGACCCTACACCGTCCCCGTCCCCTAACCCTATCCCTAGCCCGAACCCTAACCCTAACCCTTCCCCGAAGCCTGACCCTCACCCGTCCCCTAATCCTAAGCCGTACGCTGACACTCACCCGCGCCCTCACACGTACGCTCCGCCTAAAGCGTTGTCGTACCCTCACCTGGACCCTAAACCGTCCCCGTCCCCTAACCCTAACCCTAGCCCGAACCCTAACCCTGACCCTTCCCCGAAGCCTGACCCTCACCCGTCCGCTAATCCTAAGCCGTACGCTGACACTCACCCGCGCCCTCACACGTACGCTCCCCCTAAAGCGTCGTCGTACCCTCACCTGGACCCTAAACCGTCCCCGTCCCCTAACCCTAACCCTAGCCCGAACCCTAAACCTAACCCTTCCCCGAAGCCTGACCCTCACCCCTCCCATAATCCTAAGCCATACGCTGACACTCACCCGCGCCCTCACATGTACTCTCCCCCTAAAGCGTTGTCGTACCCTCACCTGGACCCTAAACCGTCCCCGTCCCCTAACCCTAACCCTAGACCGAACCCTAACCCTAACCCTTCCCCGAAACCTGACCCTCACCCGTCCCCTAATCCTAACCCGTACGCTGACACTCACCCGCGCCCTCACACATACGCTCCCCCTAAAGCGTTGTCGTACCCTCACCTGGACCCTAAACCGTCCCCGTCCCCTAACCCTAACCCTAGCCCGAACCCTAACCCTAACCCTTCCCCGAAGCCTGAACCTCACCCGTCCCCTAATCCTAACCCGTACGCTGACACTCACCCGCGCCCTCACACGTACGCTCCCCCTAAAGCGTTGTCGTACCCTCACCTGGACCCTAAACCGTCCCCGTCCCCTAACCCTAACCCTAGCCCGAACCCTAACCCTAACCCTTCCCCGAAGCCTGACCCTCACCCGTCCCCTAATCCTAACCCGTACGCTGACACTCACCCGCGCCCTCACACGTACGCTCCCCCTAAAGCGTTGTCGTACCCTCACCTGGACCCTAAACCATCCCCGTCCCCTAACCCTAGCCCGAACCCTAACCCTAACCCTTCCCCGAAGCCTGACCCTCACCCGTCCCCTAATCCTAACCCGTACGCTGACACTCACCCGCGCCCTCACACGTATGCTCCCCCTAAAGCGTCGTCGTACCCTCACCTGGACCCTAAACCGTCCCCGTCCCTAACCCTAACCCTAGCCCGAACCCTAACCCTAACCCTTCCCCGAAGCCTGACCCTCACCCGTCCCCTAATCCTAACCCGTACGCTGACACTCACCCGCGCCCTCACACGTACGCTCCCCCTAAAGCGTCGTCGTACCCTCACCTGGACCCTAAACCGTCCCCGTCCCCTAACCCTAACCCTAGGCCGAACCCTAACCCTAACCCTTCCCCGAAGCCTGACCCTCACCCGTCCCCTAATCCTAACCCGTACGCTGACACTCACCCACGCCCTCACACGTACGCTCCCCCTAAAGCGTCGTCGTACCCTCACCTGGACCCTAAACCGTCCCTGTCCCCTAACCCTAAACCTAGCCCGAACCCTAACCCTAACCCTTCCCCGAAGCCTGACCCTCACCCGTCCCCTAATCCTAACCCGTACGCTGACACTCACCCGCGCCCTCACACGTATGCTCCCCCTAAAGCGTCGTTGTACCCTCACCTGGACCCTAAACCGTCCCCGTCCCCTAACCCTAACCCTAGCCAGAACACTAACCCTAACCCTTCCCCGAAGCCTGACCCTCACCCGTCCCCTAATCCTAACGCGTACGCTGACACTCACCCGCGCCCTCACACGTACGCTCCCCCTAAAGCGTCGTCGTACCCTCACGTGGACCCTAAACCGTCCCCGTCCCCTAACCCTAACCCTAGCCCGAACCCTAACCCTAACCCTTCCCCGAAGCCTGACCCTCACCCGTCCCCTAATCCTAACCCGTACGCTGACACTCACCCGCGCCCTCACACGTACGCTCCCCCTAAAGCGTCGTCGTACCCTCACCTGGACCCTAAACCGTCCCCGTCCCCTAACCCTAACCCTAGCCCGAACCCTAACCCTAACCCTTCCCCGAAGCCTGACCCTCACCCGTCCCCTAATCCTAACCCGTATGCTGACACTCACCCGCGCCCTCACACGTACGCTCCCCGTACAGCATCGTCGTACCCTCACCTGGACCCTAAACCGTCCCCGTCCCCTAACCCTAACCCTAGCCCGAACCCTAACCCTAACCCTTCCCCGAAGCCTGACCCTCACCCGTCCCCTAATCCTAACCCGTACGCTGACACTCACCCGCGCCCTCACACGTACGCTCCCCCTAAAGCGTCGTCGTACCCTCACCTGGACCCTAAACCGTCCCCGTCCCCTAACCCTAACCCTAGCCCGAACCCTAACCCTAACCCTTCCCCGAAGCATCACCCTCACCCGGCCCCTAATCCTAACCCTTACGCTGACACTCACCCGCGCCCTCACACGTACTCTCCCCCTAAAGCGTTGTCGTACCCTCACCTGGACCCTAAACCGTCCCCGTCCCCTAAGCCTAACCCTAGCCCGAACCCTAACCTTAAATCTTCCCCGAAGCCTGACCCTCACCCGTCCCCTAATCCTAACCCGTACGCTGACACTCACCCGCGCCCTCACACGTACGCTCCCCCTAAAGCGTTGTCGTACCCTCACCTGGACCCTAAACCGTCCCCGTCCCCTAAGCCTAACCCTAGCCCGAACCCTAACCCTAACCCTTCCCCGAAGCCTGACCCTCACCCGTCCCCTAATCCTAACCCGTACGCTGACACTCACCCGCGCCCTCACACGTTCGCTCCCCCTAAAGCGTTGTCGTACCCTCATCTGGACCCTAAACCTTCCCCGTCCCCTAATCCTAACCCTAGCCCGAACCCTAACCCTAACCCTTCCCCGAAGCCTGACCCTCACCCGTCCCCTAATCCTAACCCGTACGCTGACACTCACCCGCGCCCTCACACGTACGCTCCCCCTAAAGCGTTGTCGTACCCTCACCTGGACCCTAAACCGTCCCCACCCCCTAACCCTAACCCTAGCCCGAACCCTAACCCTAACCCTTCCCCGAAGCCTGACCCTCACCCGTCCCCTAATCCTAAACCGTACGCTGACACTCACCCGCGCCCTCACACGTACACTCCCCCTAAAGCGTTGTCGTACCCTCACCTGGACCCAAAACCGTCCCCGTCCCCTAACCCTAACCTTAGCCCGAACCCTAACCCTAACCCTTCCCCGAAGCCTGACCCTCACCCGTCCCCTAATCATAACCCGTACGCTGACACTCACCCGCGCCCTCACACGTACGCTCCCCCTAAAGCGTTGTCGTACCCTCACCTGGACCCTAAACCGTCCCCGTCCCCTAACCCTAACCCTAGCCCGAACCCTAACCCTAACACTTCCCCGAAGCCTGACCCTCACCCGTCCCCTAATCCTAACCCGTACGCTGACACTCACCCGCGCCCTCACACGTACGCTCCCCCTAAAGCGTCGTCGTACCCTCACCTGGACCCTAAACCGTCCCCGTCCCCTAACCCTAACCCTAGCCCGAACCCTAAACCTAACTCTTCCCCGAAGCCTGACCCTCACCTGTCCCCTAATCCTAACCTGTACGCTGACACTCACCCACGCCCTCACACGTACGCTCCCCCTAAAGCGTCGTCATAACCTCACCTGGACCCTAAACCGTCCCCTAACCCTAACCCTAACCCTAGCCCGAACCCTAACGCTAACCCTTCCCCGAAGCCTGACCCTCACCCGTCCCCTAATCCTAACCCGTACGCTGACACTCACCCGCGCCCTCACACGTACGCTCCCCCTAAAGCGTCGTCGTACCCTCACCTGGACCCTAAACCGTCCCCGTCCCCTAACCCTAACCCTAGCCCGAACCCTAAACCTAACCCTTCCCCGAAGCCTGACCCTCACCTGTCCCCTAATCCTAACCCGTACGCTGACACTCACCCACGCCCTCACACGTACGCTCCCCCTAAAGCGTCGTCATAACCTCACCTGGACCCTAAACCGTCCCCTAACCCTAACCCTAACCCTAGCCCGAACCCTAACCCTAACCCTTCCCCGAAGCCTGACCCTCACCCGTCCCGTAATCCTAACCCGTACGCTGACACTCACCCGCGCCCTCACACGTACGCTCCCCCTAAAGCGTCGTCGTACCCTCACCTGGACCCTAAACCGTCCCCGTCCCCTAACCCTAACCCTAGGCCGAACCCTAACCCTAACCCTTCCCCGAAGCCTGACCCTCACCCGTCCCCTAATCCTAACCCGTACGCTGACACTCACCCACGCCCTCACACGTACGCTCCCCCTAAAGCGTCGTCGTACCCTCACCTGGACCCTAAACCGTCCCTGTCCCCTAACCCTAAACCTAGCCCGAACCCTAACCCTAACCCTTCCCCGAAGCCTGACCCTCACCCGTCCCCTAATCCTAACCCGTACGCTGACACTCACCCGCGCCCTCACACGTATGCTCCCCCTAAAGCGTCGTTGTACCCTCACCTGGACCCTAAACCGTCCCCGTCCCCTAACCCTAACCCTAGCCCGAACACTAACCCTAACCCTTCCCCGAAGCCTGACCCTCACCCGTCCCCTAATCCTAACGCGTACGCTGACACTCACCCGCGCCCTCACACGTACGCTCCCCCTAAAGCGTCGTCGTACCCTCACTTGGACCCTAAACCGTCCCCGTCCCCTAACCCTAACCCTAGCCCGAACCCTAACCCTAACCCTTCCCCGAAGCCTGACCCTCACCCGTCCCCTAATCCTAACCCGTACGCTGACACTCACCCGCGCCCTCACACGTACGCTCCCCCTAAAGCGTCGTCGTACCCTCACCTGGACCCTAAACCGTCCCCGTCCCCTAACCCTAACCCTAGCCCGAACCCTAACCCTAACCCTTCCCCGAAGCCTGACCCTCACCCGTCCCCTAATCCTAAACCGTATGCTGACACTCACCCGCGCCCTCACACGTACGCTCCCCGTACAGCGTCGTCGTACCCTCACCTGGACCCTAAACCGTCCCCGTCCCCTAACCCTAACCCTAGCCCGAACCCTAACCCTAACCCTTCCCCGAAGCCTGACCCTCACCCGTCCCCTAATCCTAACCCGTACGCTGACACTCACCCGCGCCCTCACACGTACGCTCCCCCTAAAGCGTCGTCGTACCCTCACCTGGACCCTAAACCGTCCCCGTCCATTAACCCTAACCCTAGCCCGAACCCTAACCCTAACCCTTCCCCGAAGCATGACCCTCACCCGGCCCCTAATCCTAACCCTTACGCTGACACTCACCCGCGCCCTCACACTTACTCTCCCCCTAAAGCGTTGTCGTACCCTCACCTGGACCCTAAACCGTCCCCGTCCCCTAAGCCTAACCCTAGCCCGAACCCTAACCTTAAATCTTCCCCGAAGCCTGACCCTCACCCGTCCCCTAATCCTAACCCGTACGCTGACACTCACCCGCGCCCTCACACGTACGCTCCCCCTAAAGCGTTGTCGTACCCTCACCTGGACCCTAAACCGTCCCCGTCCCCTAAGCCTAACCCTAGCCCGAACCCTAACCCTAACCCTTCCCCGAAGCCTGACCCTCACCCGTCCCCTAATCCTAACCCGTACGCTGACACTCACCCGCGCCCTCACACGTTCGCTCCCCCTAAAGCGTTGTCGTACCCTCATCTGGACCCTAAACCGTCCCCGTCCCCTAATCCTAACCCTAGTCCGAACCCTAACCCTAACCCTTCCCCGAAGCCTGACCCTCACCCGTCCCCTAATCCTAACCCGTACGCTGACACTCACCCGCGCCCTCACACGTACGCTCCCCCTAAAGCGTTGTCGTACCCTCACCTGGACCCTAAACCGTCCCCACCCCCTAACCCTAACCCTAGCCCGAACCCTAACCCTAACCCTTCCCCGAAGCCTGACCCTCACCCGTCCCCTAATCCTAAACCGTACGCTGACACTCACCCGCGCCCTCACACGTACACTCCCCCTAAAGCGTTGTCGTACCCTCACCTGGACCCAAAACCGTCCCCGTCCCCTAACCCTAACCTTAGCCCGAACCCTAACCCTAACCCTTCCCCGAAGCCTGACCCTCACCCGTCCCCTAATCATAACCCGTACGCTGACACTCACCCGCGCCCTCACACGTACGCTCCCCCTAAAGCGTTGTCGTACCCTCACCTGGACCCTAAACCGTCCCCGTCCCCTAACCCTAACCCTAGCCCGAACCCTAACCCTAACACTTCCCCGAAGCCTGACCCTCACCCGTCCCCTAATCCTAACCCGTACGCTGACACTCATCCGCGCCCTCACACGTACGCTCCCCCTAAAGCGTCATCGTACCCTCACCTGGACCCTAAACCGTCCCCGTCCCCTAACCCTAACCCTAGCCCGAACCCTAAACCTAACTCTTCCCCGAAGCCTGACCCTCACCTGTCCCCTAATCCTAACCTGTACGCTGACACTCACCCACGCCCTCACACGTACGCTCCCCCTAAAGCGTCGTCATAACCTCACCTGGACCCTAAACCGTCCCCTAACCCTAACCCTAACCCTAGCCCGAACCCTAACGCTAACCCTTCCCCGAAGCCTGACCCTCACCCGTCCCCTAATCCTAACCCGTACGCTGACACTCACCCGCGCCCTCACACGTACGCTCCCCCTAAAGCGTCATCGTACCCTCACCTGGACCCTAAACCGTCCCCGTCCCCTAACCCTAACCCTAGGCCGAACCCTAACCCTAACCCTTCCCCGAAGCCTGACCCTCACCCGTCCCCTAATCCTAACGCGTACGCTGACACTCACCCGCGCCCTCACACGTACGCTCCCCCTAAAGCGTCGTCGTACCCTCACTTGGACCCTAAACCGTCCCCGTCCCCTAACCCTAACCCTAGCCCGAACCCTAACCCTAACCCTTCCCCGAAGCCTGACCCTCACCCGTCCCCTAATCCTAACCCGTACGCTGACACTCACCCGCGCCCTCACACGTACGCTCCCCCTAAAGCGTCGTCGTACCCTCACCTGGACCCTAAACCGTCCCCGTCCCCTAACCCTAACCCTAGCCCGAACCCTAACCCTAACCCTTCCCCGAAGCCTGACCCTCACCCGTCCCCTAATCCTAACCCGTATGCTGACACTCACCCGCGCCCTCACACGTACGCTCCCCGTAAAGCGTCGTCGTACCCTCACCTGGACCCTAAACCGTCCCCGTCCCCTAACCCTAACCCTAGCCCGAACCCTAACCCTAACCCTTCCCCGAAGCCTGACCCTCACCCGTCCCCTAATCCTAACCCGTACGCTGACACTCACCCGCGCCCTCACACGTACGCTCCCCCTAAAGCGTCGTCGTACCCTCACCTGGACCCTAAACCGTCCCCGTCCCCTAACCCTAACCCTAGCCCGAACCCTAACCCTAACCCTTCCCCGAAGCCTGACCCTCACCCGGCCCCTAATCCTAACCCTTACGATGACACTCACCCGCGCCCTCACACGTACTCTCCCCCTAAAGCGTTGTCGTACCCTCACCTGGACCCTAAACCGTCCCCGTCCCCTAAGCCTAACCCTAGCCCGAACCCTAACCTTAACCCTTCCCCGAAGCCTGACCCTCACCCGTCCCCTAATCCTAACCCGTACGCTGACACTCACCCGCGCCCTCACACGTACGCTCCCCCTAAAGCGTTGTCGTACCCTCACCTGGACCCTAAACCGTCCCCGTCCCCTAAGCCTAACCCTAGCCCGAACCCTAACCCTAACCCTTCCCCGAAGCCTGACCCTCACCCGTCCCCTAATCCTAACCCGTACGCTGACACTCACCCGCGCCCTCACACGTTCGCTCCCCCTAAAGCGTTGTCGTACCCTCATCTGGACCCTAAACCGTCCCCGTCCCCTAATCCTAACCCTAGCCCGAACCCTAACCCTAACCCTTCCCCGAAGCCTGACCCT
This sequence comes from Orcinus orca, assembly GCF_937001465.1. NCBI lineage: Eukaryota > Metazoa > Chordata > Mammalia > Artiodactyla > Delphinidae > Orcinus > Orcinus orca. The sequence continues at coordinate 314,260 of NW_026043746.1, read as the reverse complement.
CACCCGTCCCCTAATCCTAACCCGTACGCTGACACTCACCCGCGCCCTCACACGTACGCTCCCCCTAAAGCGTTGTCGTACCCTCACCTGGACCCTAAACCGTCCCCACCCCCTAACCCTAACCCTAGCCCGAACCCTAAACCTAACCCTTCCCCGAAGCCTGACCCTCACCCGTCCCCTAATCCTAAACCGTACGCTGACACTCACCCGCGCCCTCACACGTACACTCCCCCTAAAGCGTTGTCGTACCCTCACCTGGACCCAAAACCGTCCCCGTCCCCTAACCCTAACCTTAGCCCGAACCCTAACCCTAACCCTTCCCCGAAGCCTGACCCTCACCCGTCCCCTAATCATAACCCGTACGCTGACACTCACCCACGCCCTCACACGTACGCTCCCCCTAAAGCGTTGTCATAACCTCACCTGGACCCTAAACCGTCCCCTAACCCTAACCCTAACCCTAGCCAGAATTCTACCCCTAAAACTTCCCCGAAGCCTGACACTCACCCGTCCCCTAATCCTAACCCGTACGCTGACACTCACCCACGCCCTCACACGTACGCTCCCCCTAAAGCGTTGTCGTACCCTCACCTGGACCCTAAACCGTCCCCGTCCCCTAACCCTAACCCTAGCCCGAACCCTAACACTAACCCTTCCCCGAAGCTTGACCCTCACCTGTCCCCTAATCCTAACCCGTACGCTGACACTCACCCACGACCTCACACGTACGCTCCCCCTAAAGCGTCGTCGTACCCTCACCTGGACCCTAAACCGTCCCCGTCCCCTAACCCTAACCCTAGCCCGAACCCTAGCCCTAACCCTTCCCCGAAGCCTGACCCTCACCCGTCCCCTAATCCTAACCCGTACGCTGACACTCACCCGCGCCCTCACACGTACGCTCCCCCTAAAGCGTTGTCGTGCCCTCACCTGGACCCTAAACCGTCCCCGTCCCCTAACCCTAACCCTAGCCCGAACCCTAACCCTAACCCTTCCCCGAAGCCTGACCCTCACCCGTCCCCTTATCCTAACCCGTACGCTGACACTCACCCGCGCCCTCACACGTACTCTCCCCCTAAAGCGTTGTCGTACCCTCACCTGGACCCTAAACCGTCCCCGTCCCCTAAGCCTAACCCTAGCCCGAACCCTAACCCTAACCCTTCCCCGAAGCCTGACCCTCACCCGTCCCCTAATCCTAACCCGTACGCTGACACTCACCCACGCCCTCACACGTACGCTCCCCCTAAAGCGTTGTCGTACCCTCACCTGGACCCTAAACCGTCCCCGTCCCCTAAGCCTAACCCTAGCCCGAACCCTAACCCTAACCCTTCCCCGAAGCCTGACCCTCACCCGTCCCCTAATCCTAACCCGTACGCTGACACTCACCCGCGCCCTCACACGTTCGCTCCCCCTAAAGCGTTGTTGTACCCTCATCTGGACCCTAAACCGTCCCCGTCCCCTAACCCTAACCCTAGCCCGAACCCTAACCCTAACCCTTCCCCGAAGCCTGACCCTCACCCGTCCCCTAATCCTAACCCGTACGCTGACACTCACCCGCGCCCTCACACGTACGCTCCCCCTAAAGCGTTGTCGTACCCTCACCTGGACCCTAAACCGCCCCCACCCCCTAACCCTAACCCTAGCCCGAACCCTAACCCTAACCCTTCCCCAAAGCCTGACCCTCACCTGTCCCCTAATCCTAACCCGTACGCTGACACTCACCCACGCCCTCACACGTACGCTCCCCCTAAAGCGTTGTCGTACCCTCACCTGGACCCTAAACCGTCCCCGTCCCCTAACCCTAACCCTAGCCCGAACCCTAACACTAACGCTTCCCCGAAGCCTGACCCTCACCTGTCCCCTAATCCTAACGCGTACGCTGACACTCACCCACGACCTCACACGTACGCTCCCCCTAAAGCGTCGTCGTACCCTCACCTGGACCCTAAACCGTCCCCGTCCCCTAACCCTAACCCTAGCCCGAACCCTAGCCCTAACCCTTCCCCGAAGCCTGACCCTCACCCGTCCCCTAATCCTAACCCGTACGCTGACACTCACCCGCGCCCTCACACGTACGCTCCCCCTAAAGCGTTGTCGTACCCTCACCTGGACCCTAAACCGTCCCCGTCCCCTAACCCTAACCCTAACCCTAGCCCGAACCCTAACCCTAACCCTTCCCCGAAGCCTGACCCTCACCCGTCCCCTAATCCTAACCCGTACGCTGACACTCCCCCGCGCCCTCACACGTACGCTCCCCCTAAAGCGTTGTCGTACCCTCACCTGGACCCTAAACCGTCCCCGTCCCCTAACCCTAACCCTAGCCCGAACCCTAACCCTAACCCTTCCCCGAAGCCTGACCCTCACCTGTCCCCTAATCCTAACCCATACGCTGACACTCACCCACGCCCTCACACGTACGCTCCCCCTAAAGCGTTGTCGTGCCCTCACCTGGACCCTAAACCATCCCCGTCCCCTAACCCTAACCCTAGCCCGAACCCTAACCCTAACCCTTCCCCGAAGCCTGACCCTCACCCGTCCCCTAATCCTAACCCGTACGCTGACACTCACCCGCGCCCTCACACGTACGCTCCCCCTAAAGCGTTGTCGTACCCTCACCTGGTCCCTAAACCGTCCCCGTCCCCTAAACCTAACCCTAGCCCGAACCCTAACCCTAACCCTTCCCCGAAACCTGACCCTCACCCGTCCCCTAATCCTAACCCGTACGCTGACACTCACCCGCGCCCTCACACGTACGCTCCCCCTAAAGCGTTGTCGTACCCTCATTGGACCCTAAACCGTCCCCGTCCCCTAACCCTAACCCTACCCCGAACCCTAACCCTAACTCTTCCCCGAAGCCTGACGCTCACCCGTCCCCTAATCCTAACCCGTACGCTGACACTCACCCGCGCCCTCACACGTACGCTCCCCCTAAAGCGTTGTCGTACCCTCACCTGGACCCTAAACCGTCCCCGTCCCCTAACCCTAACTTTAGCCCGAACCCTAAACCTAACCCTTCCCCGAAGCCTGACCCTCACCCGTCCCCTAATCCTAACCCGTACGCTGACACTCACCCGCGCCCTCACACGTACGCTCCCCCTAAAGCGTTGTCGTGCCCTCACCTGGACCCTAAACCGTCCCCGTCCCCTAACCCTAACCCTAGCCCGAACCCTAACCCTAACCCTTCCCCGAAACCTGACACTCACCCGTCCCCTAATCCTAACCCGTACGCTGACACTCACCCGCGTCCTCACACGTACGCTCCCCCTAAAGCATTGTCGTACCCTCAGCTGGACCCTAAAGCGTCCCCGTCCCTTAACCCTAACCCTAGCCCGAACCCTAACCCTAACCCTTCCCCGAAGCCTGACCCTCACCCGTCCCCTAATCCTAACCCGTACGCGGACACTCACCCACGCCCTCACACGTACGCTCCCCCTAAAGCGTTGTCGTGCCCTCACCTGGACCCTAAACCGTCCCCGTCCCCTAACCCTAACCCTAGCCCGAACCCTAACCCTAACCCTTCCCCGAAGCCTGACCCTCACCCGTCCCCTAATCCTAACCCGTACGCTGACACTCACCCGCGCCCTCACACGTACGCTCCCCCTAAAGCGTCGTCGTACCCTCACCTGGACCCTAAACCGTCCCCGTCCCCTAACCCTAACCCTAGCCCGAACCCTAACCCTAACCCTTCCCCGAAGCCTGACCCTCACCCGTCCCCTTATCCTAACCCGTACGCTGACACTCACCCGCGCCCTCACACGTACTGTTCCCCTAAAGCGTTTTCGTACCCTCACCTGGACCCTAAACCGTCCCCGTCCCCTAAGCCTAACCCTAGCCCGAACCCTAACCCTAACCCTTCCCCGAAGCCTGACCCTCACCCGTCCCCTAATCCTAACCCGTACGCTGACACTCACCCGCGCCCTCACACGTACGCTCCCCCTAAAGCGTTGTCGTACCCTCACCTGGACCCTAAACCGTCCCCGTCCCCTAAGCCTAACCCTAGCCCGAACCCTAACCCTAACCCTTCCCCGAAGCCTGACCCTCACCCGTCCCCTAATCCTAACCCGTACGCTGACACTCACCCACGCCCTCACTCGTTCGCTCCCCCTAAAGCGTTGTCGTACCCTCATCTGGACCCTAAACCGTCCCCGTCCCCTAACCCTAACCCTAGCCCGAACCCTAACCCTAACCCTTCCCCGAAGCCTGACCCTCACCCGTCCCCTAATCCTAACCCGTACGCTGACACTCACCCGCGCCCTCACACGTACGCTCCCCCTAAAGCGTTGTCGTACCCTCACCTGGACCCTAAACCGCCCCCACCCCCTAACCCTAACCCTAGCCCGAACCCTAACCCTAACCCTTCCCCGAAGCCTGACCCTCACCCGTCCCCTAATCCTAAACCGTACGCTGACACTCACCCGCGCCCTCACACGTACGCTCCCCCTAAAGCTTTGTCGTACCCTCACCTGGACCCAAAACCGTCCCCGTCCCCTAACCCTAACCTTAGCCCGAACCCTAACCCTAACCCTTCCCCGAAGCCTGATCCTCACCCGTCCCCTAATCATAACCCGTACGCTGACACTCACCCGCGCCCTCACACGTACGCTCCCCCTAAAGCGTTGTCGTACCCTCACCTGGACCCTAAACCGTCCCCGTCCCCTAACCCTAACCCTAGCCCGAAACCTAACCCTAACCCTTCCCCGAAGCCTGACCCTCACCCGTCCCCTAATCCTAACCCGTACGCTGACACTCACCCGCGCCCTCACACGTACGCTCACCCTAAAGCGTTGTGGTACCCTCACCTGGACCCTAAACCGTCCCCGTCCCCTAACCCTAACCCTAGCCCGAACCCTAACCCTAACCCTTCCCCGAAGCCTGACCCTCACCCGTCCCCTAATCCTAACCCGAACGCTGACACTCACCCGTGCCCTCACACGTACGCTCCCCCTAAAGCGTTGTCGTACCCTCACCTGGACCCTAAACCGTCCCCGTCCCCTAACCCTAACCCTAGCCCGAACCCTAACCCTAACCCTTCCCCGAAGCCTGACCCTCACCCGTCCCGTAATCCTAACCCGTACGCTGACACTCACCCGCGCCCTCACACGTACGCTCCCCCTAAAGCGTTGTCGTACCCTCACCTGGACCCTAAACCGTCCCCGTCCCCTAACCCTAACCCTAGCCCGAACCCTAACCCTAACCCTTCCCAGAAGCCTGACCCTCCCCCGTCCCCTAATCCTAACCCGTACGCTGACACTCACCCTTGCCCTCACACGTACGCTCCCCCTAAAGCGTCGTCGTACCCTCACCTGGACCCTAAACCGTCCCCGTCCCATAACCCTAACCCTAGCCCGAACCCTAACCCTAACACTTCCCCGAAGCCTGACCCTCACCCGTCCCCTAATCCTAACCCGTACGCTGACACTCACCTGCGCCCTCACACGTACGCTCCCCCTAAAGCGTTGTCGTACCCTCACCTGGACCCTAAACCGTCCCCGTCCCCTAACCCTAACCCTAGCCCGAACCCTAACCCTAACCCTTCCCCGAAGCCTGACCCTCACCCGTCCGCTAATCCTAAGCCGTACGCTGACACTCACCCGCGCCCTCACACGTACGCTCCCCCTAAAGCGTCGTTGTACCCTCACCTGGACCCTAAACCGTCCCCGTCCCCTAACCCTAACCCTAGCCCGAACCCTAACCCTAACACTTCCCCGAAGCCTGACCCTCACCCGTCCCCTAATCCTAACCCGTACGCTGACACTCACCCGCGCCCTCACACGTACGCTCCCCCTAAAGCGTCGTCGTACCCTCACCTGGACCCTAAACCGTCCCCGTCCCCTAACCCTAACCCTAGCCCGAACCCTAACCCTAACACTTCCCCGAAGCCTGACCCTCACCCGTCCCCTTATCCTAACCCGTACGCTGACACTCACCCGCGCCCTCACACGTACGCTCCCCCTAAAGCGTCGTCGTACCCTCACCTGGACCCTAAACCGTCCCCGTCCCCTAACCCTAACCCTAGCCCGAACCCTAACCCTAACCCTTCCCCGAAGCCTGACCCTCACATGTCACCTAATCCTAAGCCGTACGCTGACACTCACCCGCGCCCTCACACGTACGCTCCCCCTAAAGCGTCGTCGTACCCTCACCTGGACCCTAAACCGTCCCCGTCCCCTAACCCTAACCCTAGCCCGATCCCTAAACCTAACCCTTCCCCGAAGCCTGACCCTCACCCCTCCCATAATCCTAAGCCTTACGCTGACACTCACCCGCGCCCTCACACGTACGCTCCCCCTAAAGCGTTGTCGTACCCTCACCTGGTCCCTAAACCGTCCCCGTCCCCTAACCCTAACCCTAGCCCGAACCCTAACCCTAACCCTTCCCCGAAACCTGACCCTCACCCGTCCCCTAATCCTAACCCGTACGCAGACACTCACCCGCGCCCTCACACGTACGCTCCCCCTAAAGCGTTGTCGTACCCTCATTGGACCCTAAACCGTCCCCGTCCCCTAACCCTAACCCTAGCCCGAACCCTAACCCTAACCCTTCCCCGAATCCTGACCCTCACCCGTCCCCTAATCCTAACCCGTACGCTGACACTCACCCGCGCCCTCACACGTACGCTCCCCCTAAAGCGTTGTCGTACCCTCACCTGGACCCTAAACCGTCCCCGTCCCCTAACCCTAACCCTAGCCCGAACCCTAACCCTAACCCTTCCCCGAAGCCTGACCCTCACCCGTCCCCTAATCCTAACCCGTACGCTGACACTCACCCGCGCCCTCACACGTACGCTCCCCCTAAAGCGTTGTCGTACCCTCACCTGGACCCTACACCGTCCCCGTCCCCTAACCCTAACACTATCCCGAACCCTAACCCTAACCCTTCCCCGAAGCCTGACCCTCACCCGTCCCCTAATCCTAACCCGTACGCTGACACTCACCCGTGCCCTCACACGTACGCTCCACCTAAAGCGTCGTCGTACCCTCACCTGGACTCTAAACAGTCCCCGTCCCCTAACCCTAACCCTAGCCCGAACCCTAACCCTAACCCTTCCCCGAAGCCTGACCCTCACCCCTCCCATAATCCTAAGCCTTACGCTGACACTCACCCGCGCCCTCACACGTACGCTCCCCCTAAAGCGTTGTCGTACCCTCACCTGGTCCCTAAACCGTCCCCGTCCCCTAACCCTAACCCTAGCCCGAACCCTAACCCTAACCCTTCCCCGAAGCCTGACCCTCAACCGTCCCCTAATCCTAACCCGTACGCTGACACTCACCCGCGCCCTCACACGTACGCTCCCCCTAAAGCGTTGTCGTACCCTCACCTGGAACCTAAACCGTCCCCTAACCCTAACCCTAACCCTAGCCCGAACCCTAACCCTAACCCTTCCCAGAAGCCTGACCCTCCCCCGTCCCCTAATCCTAACCCGTACGCTGACACTCACCCTTGCCCTCACACGTACGCTCCCCCTAAAGCGTCGTCGTACCCTCACCTGGACCCTAAACCGTCCCCGTCCCATAACCCTAACCCTAGCCCGAACCCTAACCCTAACCCTTCCCCGAAGCCTGACCCTCACCCGTCCCCTAATCCTAACCCGTACGCTGACACTCACCTGCGCCCTCACACGTACGCTCCCCCTAAAGCGTTGTCGTACCCTCACCTGGACCCTAAACCGTCCCCGTCCCCTAACCCTAACCCTAGCCCGAACCCTAACCCTAACCCTTCCCCGAAGCCTGACCCTCACCCGTCCCCAAATCCTAACCCGTACGCTGACACTCACCCGCGCCCTCACATGTACGCTCCCCCTAAAGCGTTGTCGTACCCCCACCTGGACCGTAAACCGTCCCCGTCCCCTAACCCTAGCCCAAACCCTAACCCTAACCCTTCCCCGAAGCCTGACCCTCACGCGTCCCATAATCCTAACCCGTACGCTGACACTCACCCGCGCCCTCACACGTACGCTCCCCCTAAAGCGTTGTCGTACCCTCACCTGGACCCTAAACCGTCCCCGTCCCCTAACCCTAACCCTAGCCCGAACCCTAACCCTAAACCTTCCCCGAAGCCTGACCCTCAGCCGTCCCATAATCCTAACCCGTACGCTGACATTCACCCGCGCCCTCACACGTACGCTCCCCCTAAAGCGTTGTACCCTCACCTGGACCATAAACCGTCCCCGTCCCCTAACCCTAACCCTACCCGAACCCTAACCCTAACCCTTCCCCGAAGCCTGACCCTCACCCGTCCCCTAATCCTAACCCGTACGCTGACACTCACCCGCGCCCTCACACGTACGCTCCCCCTAAAGCGTTGTACCCTCACCTGGACCCTAAACCGTCCCCGTCCCCTAACCCTAACCCTAGCCCGAACCCTAACCCTAACCCTTCCCCGAAGCCTGACCCTCACCCGTCCCCTAATCCTAACCCGTACGCTGACACTCACCCGCGCCCTCACACGTACGCTCCCCCTAAAGCGTCGTCGTACCCTCACCTGGACCCTAAACCGTCCCCTTCCCCTAACCCTAACCCTAGCCCGAACCCTAACCCTAACCCTTCCCCGAAGCCTGACCCACAGCCGTCCCCTTATCCTAACCCGTAAGCTGACACTCACCCGCGCCCTCACACTTACGCTCCCCCTAAAGCGTCGTCGTACCCTCACCTGGACCCTAAACCGTCCCCGTCCCCTAACCCTAACCCTAGCCCGAACCCTAACCCTAACCCTTCCCCGAAGCCTGACCCTCACCCGTCCCCTAATCCTAACCCGTACGCTGACACTCACCCGCGCCCTCACACGTACGCTCCCCCTAAAGCGTTGTCGTACCCTCACCTGGAACCTAAACCGTACCCTAACCCTAACCCTAACCCTAGCCCGAACCCTAACCCTAACCCTTCCCAGAAGCCTGACCCTCCCCCGTCCACTAATCCTAACCCGTACGCTGACACTCACCCGTGCCCTCACACGTACGCTCCCCCTAAAGCGTCGTCGTACCCTCACCTGGACCCTAAACCGTCCCCGTCCCCTAACCCTAACCCTAGCCCGAACCCTAACCCTAAACCTTCCCCGAAGCCTGACCCTCACCCGTCCCCTAATCCTAACCCGTACGCTGACACTCACCCGCGCCCTCACACGTACGCTCCCCCTAAAGCGTTCTACCCTCACCTGGACCCTAAACCGTCCCCGTCCCCTAACCCTAACCCTAGCCCGAACCCTAACCCTAACCCTTCCCCGAAGCCTGACCCTCACCCGTCCCCTAATCCTAACCCGTACGCTGACACTCACCTGCGCCCTCACACGTACGCTCCCCCTAAAGCGTTGTCGTACCCTCACCTGGACCCTAAACCGTCCCCGTCCCCTAACCCTAACCCTAGCCCGAACCCTAACCCTAACCCTTCCCCGAAGCCTGACCCTCACCCGTCCCCAAATCCTAACCCGTACGCTGACACTCACCCGCGCCCTCACATGTACGCTCCCCCTAAAGCGTTGTCGTACCCCCACCTGGACCGTAAACCGTCCCCGTCCCCTAACCCTAGCCCGAACCCTAACCCTAACCCTTCCCCGAAGCCTGACCCTCACCCGTCCCATAATCCTAACCCGTACGCTGACACTCACCCGCGCCCTCACACGTACGCTCCCCCTAAAGCGTTGTCGTACCCTCACCTGGACCCTAAACCGTCCCCGTCCCCTAACCCTAACCCTAGCCCGAACCCTAACCCTAAACCTTCCCCGAAGCCTGACCCTCAGCCGTCCCATAATCCTAACCCGTACGCTGACACTCACCCGCGCCCTCACACGTACGCTCCCCCTAAAGCGTTCTACCCTCACCTGGACCCTAAACCGTCCCAGTCCCCTAACCCTAACCCTAGCCCGAACCCTAACCCTAACCCTTCCCCGAAGCCTGACCCTCACCCGTCCCCTAATCCTAACCCGTACGCTGACACTCACCCGCGCCCTCACACATACGCTCCCCCTAAAGCGTCGTCGTACCCTCACCTGGACCCTAAACCGTCCCCGTCCCCTAACCCTAACCCTAGCCCGAACCCTAACCCTAACCCTTCCCCGAAGCCTGACCCTCACCCGTCCCCTAATCCTAACCCGTACGCTGACACTCACCCACGCCCTCATACGTACGCTCCCCCTAAAGCGTCGTCGTACCCTCACCTGGACCCTAAACCGTCCCCGTCCCCTAACCCTAACCCTAGCCCGAACCCTAACCCTAACCCTTCCCCGAAGCCTGACCCTCACCCGTCCCCTAATCCTAACCCGTACGCTGACACCCGCGCCCTCACACGTACGCTCCCCCTAAAGCGTCGTCGTACCCTCACCTGGACCCTACACCGTCCCCGTCCCCTAACCCTAACCCTAGCCCGAACCCTAACCCTAACCCTTCCCCGAAGCCTGACCCTCACCCGTCCCCTAATCCTAACCCGTACGCTGACACTCACCCGCGCCCTCACACGTACGCTCCCCCTAAAGCGTTGTCGTACCCTCACCTGGACCCTAAACCGTCCCCGTCCCCTAACCCTAACCCTAGCCCGAACCCTAACCCTAACCCTTCCCCGAAGCCTGACCCTCACCCGTCCGCTAATCCTAAGCCGTACGCTGACACTCACCCGCGCCCTCACACGTACGCTCCCCCTAAAGCGTTGTACCCTCACCTGGACCCTAAACCGTCCCCGTCCCCTAACCCTAACCCTAGCCCGAACCCTAACCCTAACCCTTCCCCGAAGCCTGACCCTCACCTGTCACCTAATCCTAAGCCGTACGCTGACACTCACCCGCGCCCTCACACGTACGCTCCCCCTAAAGCGTCGTCGTACCCTCACCTGGACCCTAAACCGTCCCCGTCCCCTAACCCTAACCCTAGCCCGATCCCTAAACCTAACCCTTCCCCGAAGCCTGACCCTCACCCCTCCCATAATCCTAAGCCTTACGCTGACACTCACCCGCGCCCTCACACGTACGCTCCCCCTAAAGCGTTGTCGTACCCTCACCTGGTCCCTAAACCGTCCCCGTCCCCTAACCCTAACCCTAGCCCGAACCCTAACCCTAACCCTTCCCCGAAACCTGACCCTCACCCGTCCCCTAATCCTAACCCGTACGCTGACACTCACCCGCGCCCTCACACGTACGCTCCCCCTAAAGCGTTGTCGTACCCTCATTGGACCCTAAACCGTCCCCGTCCCCTAACCCTAACCCTAGCCCGAACCCTAACCCTAACCCTTCCCCGAATCCTGACCCTCACCCGTCCCCTAATCCTAACCCGTACGCTGACACTCACCCGCGCCCTCACACGTACGCTCCCCCTAAAGCGTTGTCGTACCCTCACCTGGACCCTAAACCGTCCCCGTCCCCTAACCCTAACCCTAGCCCGAACCCTAACCCTAACCCTTCCCCGAAGCCTGACCCTCACCCGTCCCCTAATCCTAACCCGTACGCTGACACTCACCCGCGCCCTCACACGTACGCTCCCCCTAAAGCGTTGTCGTACCCTCACCTGGACCCTACACCGTCCCCGTCCCCTAACCCTAACACTATCCCGAACCCTAACCCTAACCCTTCCCCGAAGCCTGACCCTCACCCGTCCCCTAATCCTAACCCGTACGCTGACACTCACCCGTGCCCTCACACGTACGCTCCACCTAAAGCGTCGTCGTACCCTCACCTGGACTCTAAACAGTCCCCGTCCCCTAACCCTAACCCTAGCCCGAACCCTAACCCTAACCCTTCCCCGAAGCCTGACCCTCACCCGTCCCCTAATCCTAACCCGTACGCTGACACTCACCCGCGCCCTCACACGTACGCTCCCCCTAAAGCGTTGTCGTACCCTCACCTGGAACCTAAACCGTCCCCTAACCCTAACCCTAACCCTAGCCCGAACCCTAACCCTAACCCTTCCCAGAAGCCTGACCCTCCCCCGTCCCCTAATCCTAACCCGTACGCTGACACTCACCCTTGCCCTCACACGTACGCTCCCCCTAAAGCGTCGTCGTACCCTCACCTGGACCCTAAACCGTCCCCGTCCCATAACCCTAACCCTAGCCCGAACCCTAACCCTAACCCTTCCCCGAAGCCTGACCCTCACCCGTCCCCTAATCCTAACCCGTACGCTGACACTCACCTGCGCCCTCACACGTACGCTCCCCCTAAAGCGTTGTCGTACCCTCACCTGGACCCTAAACCGTCCCCGTCCCCTAACCCTAACCCTAGCCCGAACCCTAACCCTAACCCTTCCCCGAAGCCTGACCCTCACCCGTCCCCAAATCCTAACCCGTACGCTGACACTCACCCGCGCCCTCACATGTACGCTCCCCCTAAAGCGTTGTCGTACCCCCACCTGGACCGTAAACCGTCCCCGTCCCCTAACCCTAGCCCAAACCCTAACCCTAACCCTTCCCCGAAGCCTGACCCTCACGCGTCCCATAATCCTAACCCGTACGCTGACACTCACCCGCGCCCTCACACGTACGCTCCCCCTAAAGCGTTGTCGTACCCTCACCTGGACCCTAAACCGTCCCCGTCCCCTAACCCTAACCCTAGCCCGAACCCTAACCCTAAACCTTCCCCGAAGCCTGACCCTCAGCCGTCCCATAATCCTAACCCGTACGCTGACATTCACCCGCGCCCTCACACGTACGCTCCCCCTAAAGCGTTGTACCCTCACCTGGACCATAAACCGTCCCCGTCCCCTAACCCTAACCCTACCCGAACCCTAACCCTAACCCTTCCCCGAAGCCTGACCCTCACCCGTCCCCTAATCCTAACCCGTACGCTGACACTCACCCGCGCCCTCACACGTACGCTCCCCCTAAAGCGTTGTACCCTCACCTGGACCCTAAACCGTCCCCGTCCCCTAACCCTAACCCTAGCCCGAACCCTAACCCTAACCCTTCCCCGAAGCCTGACCCTCACCCGTCCCCTAATCCTAACCCGTACGCTGACACTCACCCGCGCCCTCACACGTACGCTCCCCCTAAAGCGTCGTCGTACCCTCACCTGGACCCTAAACCGTCCCCTTCCCCTAACCCTAACCCTAGCCCGAACCCTAACCCTAACCCTTCCCCGAAGCCTGACCCACAGCCGTCCCCTTATCCTAACCCGTAAGCTGACACTCACCCGCGCCCTCACACTTACGCTCCCCCTAAAGCGTCGTCGTACCCTCACCTGGACCCTAAACCGTCCCCGTCCCCTAACCCTAACCCTAGCCCGAACCCTAACCCTAACCCTTCCCCGAAGCCTGACCCTCACCCGTCCCCTAATCCTAACCCGTACGCTGACACTCACCCGCGCCCTCACACGTACGCTCCCCCTAAAGCGTTGTCGTACCCTCACCTGGAACCTAAACCGTACCCTAACCCTAACCCTAACCCTAGCCCGAACCCTAACCCTAACCCTTCCCAGAAGCCTGACCCTCCCCCGTCCACTAATCCTAACCCGTACGCTGACACTCACCCGTGCCCTCACACGTACGCTCCCCCTAAAGCGTCGTCGTACCCTCACCTGGACCCTAAACCGTCCCCGTCCCCTAACCCTAACCCTAGCCCGAACCCTAACCCTAAACCTTCCCCGAAGCCTGACCCTCACCCGTCCCCTAATCCTAACCCGTACGCTGACACTCACCCGCGCCCTCACACGTACGCTCCCCCTAAAGCGATGTCGTACCCTCACCTGGACCGTAAACCGTCCCCGTCCCCTAACCCTAAACCTAGCCCGAACCCTAACCCTAACCCTTCCCCGAAGCCTGACCCTCACCCGTCCCCTAATCCTAACACGTACGCTGACACTCACCCGCGCCCTCACACGTACGCTCCCCCTAAAGCGTTCTACCCTCACCTGGACCCTAAACCGTCCCCGTCCCCTAACCCTAACCCTAGCCCGAACCCTAACCCTAACCCTTCCCCGAAGCCTGACCCTCACCCGTCCCCTAATCCTAACCCGTACGCTGACACTCACCTGCGCCCTCACACGTACGCTCCCCCTAAAGCGTTGTCGTACCCTCACCTGGACCCTAAACCGTCCCCGTCCCCTAACCCTAACCCTAGCCCGAACCCTAACCCTAACCCTTCCCCGAAGCCTGACCCTCACCCGTCCCCAAATCCTAACCCGTACGCTGACACTCACCCGCGCCCTCACATGTACGCTCCCCCTAAAGCGTTGTCGTACCCCCACCTGGACCGTAAACCGTCCCCGTCCCCTAACCCTAGCCCGAACCCTAACCCTAACCCTTCCCCGAAGCCTGACCCTCACCCGTCCCATAATCCTAACCCGTACGCTGACACTCACCCGCGCCCTCACACGTACGCTCCCCCTAAAGCGTTGTCGTACCCTCACCTGGACCCTAAACCGTCCCCGTCCCCTAACCCTAACCCTAGCCCGAACCCTAACCCTAAACCTTCCCCGAAGCCTGACCCTCAGCCGTCCCATAATCCTAACCCGTACGCTGACACTCACCCGCGCCCTCACACGTACGCTCCCCCTAAAGCGTTCTACCCTCACCTGGACCCTAAACCGTCCCAGTCCCCTAACCCTAACCCTAGCCCGAACCCTAACCCTAACCCTTCCCCGAAGCCTGACCCTCACCCGTCCCCTAATCCTAACCCGTACGCTGACACTCACCCGCGCCCTCACACATACGCTCCCCCTAAAGCGTCGTCGTACCCTCACCTGGACCCTAAACCGTCCCCGTCCCCTAACCCTAACCCTAGCCCGAACCCTAACCCTAACCCTTCCCCGAAGCCTGACCCTCACCCGTCCCCTAATCCTAACCCGTACGCTGACACTCACCCACGCCCTCATACGTACGCTCCCCCTAAAGCGTCGTCGTACCCTCACCTGGACCCTAAACCGTCCCCGTCCCCTAACCCTAACCCTAGCCCGAACCCTAACCCTAACCCTTCCCCGAAGCCTGACCCTCACCCGTCCCCTAATCCTAACCCGTACGCTGACACCCGCGCCCTCACACGTACGCTCCCCCTAAAGCGTCGTCGTACCCTCACCTGGACCCTACACCGTCCCCGTCCCCTAACCCTAACCCTAGCCCGAACCCTAACCCTAACCCTTCCCCGAAGCCTGACCCTCACCCGTCCCCTAATCCTAACCCGTACGCTGACACTCACCCGCGCCCTCACACGTACGCTCCCCCTAAAGCGTTGTCGTACCCTCACCTGGACCCTAAACCGTCCCCGTCCCCTAACCCTAACCCTAGCCCGAACCCTAACCCTAACCCTTCCCCGAAGCCTGACCCTCACCCGTCCGCTAATCCTAAGCCGTACGCTGACACTCACCCGCGCCCTCACACGTACGCTCCCCCTAAAGCGTTGTACCCTCACCTGGACCCTAAACCGTCCCCGTCCCCTAACCCTAACCCTAGCCCGAACCCTAACCCTAACCCTTCCCCGAAGCCTGACCCTCACCCGTCCCCTAATCCTAACCCGTACGCTGACACTCACCCGCGCCCTCACACGTACGCTCGACCTAAAGCGTCGTCGTACCCTCACCTGGACCCTAAACCGTCCCCGTCCCCTAACCCTAACCCTAGCCCGAACCCTAACCCTAACCCTTCCCCGAAGCCTGACCCACACCCGTCCCCTTATCCTAACCCGTAAGCTGACACTCACCCGCGCCCTCAAACTTACGCTCCCCCTAAAGCGTCGTCGTACCCTCACCTGGACCCTAAACCGTCCCCGTCCCCTAACCCTAACCCTAGCCCGAACCCTAACCCTAACCCTTCCCCGAAGCCTGACCCTCACCCGTCCCCTAATCCTAACCCATACGCTGACACTCACCCGCGCCCTCACACGTACGCTCCCCCTAAAGCGTCGTCGTACCCTCACCTGGAACCTAACCGTCCCCTAACCCTAACCCTAACCCTAGCCCGAACCCTAACCCTAACCCTTCCCCGAAGCCTGACCCTCCCCCGTCCCCTAATCCTAACCCGTACGCTGACACTCACCCGTGCCCTCACACGTACGCTCCCCCTAAAGCGTCGTCGTACCCTCATCTGGACCCT
This sequence comes from Orcinus orca, assembly GCF_937001465.1. Taxonomy (NCBI): domain Eukaryota; kingdom Metazoa; phylum Chordata; class Mammalia; order Artiodactyla; family Delphinidae; genus Orcinus; species Orcinus orca. The sequence continues at coordinate 298,266 of NW_026043746.1, read as the reverse complement.
AAACCGTCACCGTCCCCTAACCCTAACCCTAGCCCGAACCCTAACCCTAACCCTTCCCCGAAGCCTGACCCTCACCCGTCCCCTAATCCTAACCCGTACGCTGACACTCACCCGCGCCCTCACACGTACGCTCCCCCTAAAGCGTTGTCGTACCCTCACCTGGACCCTAAACCGTCCCCGTCCCCTAACCCTAACCCTAGCCCGAACCCTAACCCTAACCCTTCCCCGAAGCCTGACCCTCACCCGTCCCCTAATCCTAACCCGTACGCTGACACTCACCCGCGCCCTCACACGTACGCTCCCCCTAAAGCGTTCTACCCTCACCTGGACCCTAAACCGTCCCCGTCCCCTAACCCTAACCCTAGCCCGAACCCTAACCCTAACACTTCCCCGAAGCCTTACCCTCACCCGTCCCCTAATCCTAACCCGTACGCTGACACTCACCCGCGCCCTCACATGTACGCTCCCCCTAAAGCGTCGTCGTACCCTCACCTGGACCCTAAACCGTCCCCGTCCCCTAACCCTAACCCTAGCCCGAACCCTAACCCTAACCCTTCCCCGAAGCCTGACCCTCACCCGTCCCCTAATCCTAACCCGTACGCTGACACTCACCCACGCCCTCACACGTACGCTCCCCCTAAAGCGTCGTCGTACCCTCACCTGGACCCTAAACCGTCCCCGTCCCCTAACCCTAACCCTAGCCCGAACCCTAACCCTAACCCTTCCCCGAAGCCTGACCCTCACCCGTCCCCTAATCCTAACCCGTACGCTGACACTCACCCGCGCCCTCACACGTACGCTCCCCCTAAACCGTCGTCGTACCCTCACCTGGACCCTACACCGTCCCCGTCCCCTAACCCTAACCCTAGCCCGAACCCTAACCCTAACCCTTCCCCGAAGCCTGACCCTCACCCGTCCCCTAATCCTAAGCCGTACGCTGACACTCACCCGCGCCCTCACACGTACGCTCCCCCTAAAGCGTTGTCATACCCTCACCTGGACCCTAAACCGTCCCCGTCCCCTAACCCTAACCCTAGCCCGAACCCTAACCCTAACTCTTCCCCGAAGCCTGACCCTCACCCGTCCGCTAATCCTAAGCCGTACGCTGACACTCACCCGCGCCCTCACACGTACGCTCCCCCTAAAGCGTCGTCGTACCCTCACCTGGACCCTAAACCGACCCGTCCCCTAACCCTAACCCTAGCCCGAACCCTAACCCTAACCCTTCCCCGAAGCCTGACCCTCACCCGTCCCCTAATCCTAACCCGTACGCTGACACTCACCCGCGCCCTCACACGTACGCTCCCCCTAAAGCGTCATCGTACCCTCACCTGGACCCTAAACCGTCCCCGTCCCCTAACCCTAACCCTAGCCCGAACCCTAAACCTAACCCTTCCCCGAAGCCTGACCCTTACCCCTCCCATAATCCTAAGCCATACGCTGACACTCACCCACGCCCTCACATGTACTCTCCCCCTAATGCGTTGTCGTACCCTCACCTGGACCCTAAACCGTCCCCGTCCCCTAACCCTAACCCTAGCCCGAACCCTAACCCTAACCCTTCCCCGAAGCCTGACCCTCACCCGTCCCCTAATCCTAACCCGTACGCTGACACTCACCCGCGCCCTCACACGTACGCTCCCCCTAAAGCGTTGTCGTACCCTCACCTGGACCCTAAACCGTCCCCGTCCCCTAACCCTAACCCTAGCCCGAACCCTAACCCTAACCCTTCCCCGAAGCCTGACCCTCACCCGTCCCCTAATCCTAACCCGTACGCTGACACTCACCCGCGCCCTCACACGTACGCTCCCCCTAAAGCGTTGTACCCTCACCTGGACCCTAAACCGTCCCCGTCCCCTAACCCTAACCCTAGCCCGAACCCTAACCCTAACCCTTCCCCGAAGCCTGACCCTCACCCGTCCCCTAATCCTAACCCGTACGCTGACACTCACCCGCGCCCTCACACGTACGCTCCCCCTAAAACGTTGTCGTACCCTCACCTGGACCCTAAACCGTCCCCGTCCCCTAACCCTAACCCTAGCCCGAACCCTAACCCTAACCCTTCCCCGAAGCCTGACCCTCACCCGTACCCTAATCCTAACCTGTACGCTGACACTCACCCGCGCCCTCACACATACGCTCCCCAGAAAGCGTCGTCGTACCCTCACCTGGACCCTAAACCGTCCCCGTCCCCTAACCCTAACCCTAGCCCGAACCCTAACCCTAACCCTTCCCCGAAGCCTGACCCTCACCCGTCCCCTAATCCTAACCCGTATGCTGACACTCACCCGCGCCCTCACACGTACGCTCCCCGTAAAGCGTCGTCGTACCCTCACCTGGACCCTAAACCGTCCCCGTCCCCTAACCCTAACCCTAGCCCGAACCCTAACCCTAACCCTTCCCCGAAGCCTGACCCTCACCCGTCCCCTAATCCTAACCCGTACGCTGACACTCACCCGCGCCCTCACAAGTACGCTCCCCCAAAGCGTCGTCGTACCCTCACCTGGACCCTAAACCGTCCCCGTCCCCTAACCCTAACCCTAGGCCGAACCCTAACCCTAACCCTTCCCCGAAGCCTGACCCTCACCCGTCCCCTAATCCTAACCCGTACGCTGACACTCACCCGTGCCCTCACACGTACGCTCCCCCTAAAGCGTTGTCGTGCCCTCACCTGGACCCTAAACCGTCCCCGTCCCCTAACCCTAACCCTAGCCCGAACCCTAACCCTAACACTTCCCAGAAGCCTGACCCTCACCCGTCCCCTAATCCTAACCCGTACGCTGACACTCACCCGCGCCCTCACACGTACGCTCCCCCTGAAGCGTCGTCGTACCCTCACCTGGAACCTAAACCGTCCCCGTCCCCTAACCCTAACCCTAGGCCGAACCCTAACCCTAACCCTTCCCCGAAGCCTGACCCTCACCCGTCCCCTAATCCTAACCCGTACGCTGACACTCACCCGCGCCCTCACACGTACGCTCCCCTTAAGCGTCGTCGTACCCTCACCTGGACCCTAAACCGTCCCCGTCCCCTAACCCTAACCCTAGCCCGAACCCTAACCCTAACCCTTCCCCGAAGCCTGACCCTCACCCGTCCCCTAATCCTAACCCGTACGCTGACACTCACCCGCGCCCTCACACGTACGCTCCCCCTGAAGCGTCGTCGTACCCTCACCTGGAACCTAAACCGTCCCCGTCCCCTAACCCTAACCCTAGCCCGAACCCTAACCCTAATCCTTCCCCGAAGCCTGACCCTCACCCGTCCCCTAATCCTAACCCGTACGCTGACACTCACCCGTGCCCTCACACGTACGCTCCCCCTAAAGCGTCATCGTACCCTCACCTGGACCCTAAACCATCCCCGTCCCCTAACCCTGACCCTAGCCCGAGCCCTAACCCTAACCCTTCCCCGAAGCCTGACTCTCACACGTCCCCTAATCCTAACCCGTACGCTGACACTCACCCGCGCCCTAACACGTACGCTCCCCCTAATGTGTCGTCGTACCCTCACCTGGACCCTAAACCGTCCCCTTCCCCTAACCCTAACCCTAGCCCGAACCCTAAACCTAACCCTTCCCCGAAGCCTGACCCTCACCCGTCCCCTAATCCTAACCCGTACGCTGACACTCACCCGTGCCCTCACACGTACGCTCCCCCTAAAGCGTCGTCGTACCCTCACCTGGACCCTAAACCGTCCCCGTCCCCTAACCCTAACCCTAGGCCGAACCCAACCCTAACCCTTCCCCGAAGCCTGACCCTCACCAGTCCCCTAATCCTAACCCGTACGCTGACACTCACCCGCGCCCTCACACGTACGCTCCCCCTAAAGCGTCGTCGTACCCTCACCTGGACCCTAAACCGTCCCCGTCCCCTAACCCTAACCCTAGCCCGAACCCTAACCCTAACCCTTCCCCGAAGCCTGACCCTCACCCGTCCCCTAATCCTAACCCGTACGCTGACACTCACCCGCGCCCTCACACGTACGCTCCCCCTAAAGCGTCGTCGTACCGTCAACTGGACCCTAAACCGTCCCCGTCCCCTAACCCTAACCCTAGCCCGAACCCTAACCCTAACCCTTCCCCGAAGCCTGACCCTCACCCGTCCCCTAATCCTAACCCGTACGCGGACACTCACCCGCGCCCTCACACGTACGCTCCCCCTAAAGCGTCGTCGTACCCTCACCTGGACCCTAAACCGTCCCCATCCCCTAACCCTAACCTTAGCCCGAACCCTAAACCTAACCCTTCCCCGAAGCCTGACCCTCACCTGTCCCCTAATCCTAACCCGTACGCTGACACTCACCCACGCCCTCACACGTACGCTCCCCCTAAAGCGTTGTCATAACCTCACCTGTACCCTAAACCGTCCCCTAACCCTAACCCTAACCCTAGCCCGAATCCTAAACCTAACCCTTCCCCGAAGCCTGACCCTCACCCGTCCCCTAATCCTAACCCGTACGCTGACACTCACCCGCGCACTCACACGTATGCTCCCCCTAAAGCGTTGTCGTACCCTCACCTGGACCCTAAACCGTCCCCGTCCCCTAACCCTAACCCTAGACCGAACCCTAACCCTAACCCTTCCCCGAAGCCTGACCCTCACCTGTCCTCTAATCCTAACCCGTACGCTGACACTCACCCACGCCCTCACACGTACGCTCCCCCTAAAGCGTTGTCGTACCCTCACCTGGACCCTAAACCGTCCCCGTCCCCTAACCCTAACCCTAGCCCGAACCCTAACCCTAACCTTTCCCCGAAGCCTGACCCTCACCCGTCCCCTAATCCTAACCCGTACGCTGACACTCACCCGCGCCCTCACACGTACGCTCCCCCTAAAGCGTCGTCGTACCCTCACCTGGACCCTAAACCGTCCCCGTCCCCTAACCCTAACCCTACCCCGAACCCTAACCCTAACTCTTCCCCGAAGCCTGACCCTCACCCGTCCCCTAATCCTAACCCGTACGCTGACACTCACCCGCGCCCTCACACGTACGCTCCCCCTAAAGCGTTGTCGTACCCTCACCTGGACCCTAAACCGTCCCCGTCCCCTAACCCTAACCCTAGCCTGAACCCTAACCCTAACCCTTCCCCGAAGCCTGACCCTCACCCGTCCCCTAATCCTAATCCGTACGCTGACACTCACCCGCGCCCTCACACGTACGCTCCCCCTAAAGCGTCGTCGTATCCTCACCTGGACCCTAAACCGTCCCCGTCCCCTAACCCTAACCCTAGCCCGAACCCTAACCCTAACCCTTCCCCGAAGCCTGACCCTCACCCGTCCCCTAATCCTAACCCGTACGCTGACACTCACCCGCGCCCTCACACGTACGCTCCCCCTAAAGCGTCGTCGTACCCTCACCTGGACCCTAAACCGTCCCCATCCCCTAACCCTAACCCTAGCCCGAACCCTAACCCTAACCCTTCCCCGAAGCCTGACCCTCACCCGTCCCCTAATCCTAACCCGTACGCTGACACTCACCCGCGCCCTCACACGTACGCTCCCACTAAAGCGTCGTAGTACCCTCACCTGGACCCTAAACCGTCCCCGTCCCCTAACCCTAACCCTAGCCCGAACCATAACCCTAACCCTTCCCCGAAGCCTGACCCACACCCGTCCCCTAATCCTAACCCGTACGCTGACACTCACCCGCGCCCTCACACGTACGCTCCCCCTGAAGCGTCGTCGTACCCTCACCTGGAACCTAAACCGTCCCCGTCCCCTAACCCTAACCCTAGCCCGAACCCTAACCCTAACCCTTCCCCGAAGCCTGACCCTCACCTGTCCCCTAATCCTAACCCGTACGCTGACACTCACCCACGCCCTCACACGTACGCTCCCCCTAAAGCGTTGTCATAACCTCACCTGGACCCTAAACCGTCCCCTAACCCTAACCCTAACCCTAGCCCGAACCCTAAACCTAACCCTTCCCCGAAGCCTGACCCTCACCCGTCCCCTAATCCTAACCCGTACGCTGACACTCACCCGCGCCCTCACACGTACCCTCCCCCTAAAGCGTTGTCGTACCCTCACCTGGACCCTAAACCGTCCCCGTCCCCTAACCCTAACCCTAGCCCGAACCGTAACCCTAACCCTTCCCCGAAGCCTGACCCTCACCCGTCCCCTAATCCTAACCCGTACGCTGACACTCACCCGCGCCCTCACACGTACGCTCCCCCTGAAGCGTCGTCGTACCCTCACCTGGAACCTAAACCGTCCCCGTCCCCTAACCCTAACCCTACCCCGAACCCTAACCCTAACTCTTCCCCGAAGCCTGAGCCTCACCCGTCCCCTAATCCTAACCCGTACGCTGACACTCACCCGCGCCCTCACACGTACCCTCCCCCTAAAGCGTTGTCGTACCCTCACCTGGACCCTAAACCGTCCCCGTCCCCTAACCCTAACCCTAGCCTGAACCCTAACCCTAACCTTTCCCCGAAGCCTGACCCTCACCCGTCCCCTAATCCTAACCCGTACGCTGACACTCACCCGCGCCCTCACACGTACGCTCCCCCTAAAGCGTTGTCGTACCCTCACCTGGACCCTAAACCGTCCCCGTCCCCTAACACTAATCCTAGCCCGAACCCTAACCCTAACCCTTCCCCGAAACCTGACCCTCACCCGTCCCCTAATCCTAACCCGTACGCTGACACTCACCCGCGCCCTCAAACGTACGCTCCCCCTAAAGCGTTGTCGTACCCTCACCTGGACCCTAAACCGTCCCCGTCCCCTAACCCTAACCCTAGCCCGAACCCTAACCCTAACCCTTCCCCGAAGCCTGACCCTCACCCGTCCCCTAATCCTAACCCGTACGCTGACACTCACCCGCGCCCTCACACGTACGCTCCCCCTGAAGCGTCGTCGTACCCTCACCTGGAACCTAAACCGTCCCCGTCCCCTAACCCTAACCCTACCCCGAACCCTAACCCTAACTCTTCCCCGAAGCCTGACCCTCACCCGTCCCCTAATCCTAACCCGTACGCTGACACTCACCCGCGCCCTCACACGTACCCTCCCCCTAAAGCGTTGTCGTACCCTCACCTGGACCCTAAACCGTCCCCGTCCCCTAACCCTAACCCTAGCCTGAACCCTAACCCTAACCTTTCCCCGAAGCCTGACCCTCACCCGTCCCCTAATCCTAACCCGTACGCTGACACTCACCCGCGCCCTCACACGTACGCTCCCCCTAAAGCGTTGTCGTACCCTCACCTGGACCCTAAACCGTCCCCGTCCCCTAACACTAATCCTAGCCCGAACCCTAACCCTAACCCTTCCCCGAAACCTGACCCTCACCCGTCCCCTAATCCTAACCCGTACGCTGACACTCACCCGCGCCCTCAAACGTATGCTCCCCCTAAAGCGTTGTCGTACCCTCACCTGGACCCTAAACCGTCCCCGTCCCCTAACCCTAACCCTAGCCCGAACCCTAACCCTAACCCTTCCCCGAAGCCTGACCCTCACCCGTCCCCTAATCCTAACCCGTACGCTGACACTCACCCGCGCCCTCACACGTACGCTCCCCCTAAAGCGTCGTCGTACCCTCACCTGGACCCTAAACCGTCCCCGTCCCCTAACCCTAACCCTAGCCCGAACCCTAACCCTAACCCTTCCCCGAAGCCTGACCCTCACCCGTCCCCTAATCCTAACCCGTACGCTGACACTCACCCGCGCCCTCACACGTATGCTCCCCCTAAAGCGTCGTCGTACCCTCACCTGGACCCTAAACCGTCCCCGTCCCCTAACCCTAACCCTAGCCCGAACCCTAACCCTAACCCTTCCCCGAAGCCTGATCCTCACCCGTCCCCTAATCCTAACGCGTACGCTGACACTCACCCGCGCCCTCACACGTACGCTCCCCCTAAAGCGTCGTCGTACCCTCACTTGGACCCTAAACCGTCCCCGTCCCCTAACCCTAACCCTAGCCCGAACCCTAACCCTAACCCTTCCCCGAAGCCTGACCCTCACCCGTCCCCTAATCCTAACCCGTACGCTGACACTCACCCGCGCCCTCACACGTACGCTCCCCCTAAAGCGTCGTCGTACCCTCACCTGGACCCTAAACCGTCCCCGTCCCCTAACCCTAACCCTAGCCCGAACCCTAACCCTAACCCTTCCCCGAAGCCTGACCCTCACCCGTCCCCTAATCCTAACCCGTACGCTGACACTCACCCGCGCCCTCACACGTATGCTCCCCCTAAAGCGTCGTCGTACCCTCACCTGGACCCTAAACCGTCCCCGTCCCCTAACCCTAACCCTAGCCCGAACCCTAACCCTAACCCTTCCCCGAAGCCTGATCCTCACCCGTCCCCTAATCCTAACGCGTACGCTGACACTCACCCGCGCCCTCACACGTACGCTCCCCCTAAAGCGTCGTCGTACCCTCACTTGGACCCTAAACCGTCCCCGTCCCCTAACCCTAACCCTAGCCCGAACCCTAACCCTAACCCTTCCCCGAAGCCTGACCCTCACCCGTCCCCTAATCCTAACCCGTACGCTGACACTCACCCGCGCCCTCACACGTACGCTCCCCCTAAAGCGTTGTACCCTCACCTGGACCCTAAACCGTCCCCGTCCCCTAACCCTAACCCTAGCCCGAACCCTAACCCTAACCCTTCCCCGAAGCCTGACCCTCACCCGTCCCCTAATCCTAACCCGTACGCTGACACTCACCCGCGCCCTCACACGTACGCTCCCCCTAAAACGTTGTCGTACCCTCACCTGGACCCTAAACCGTCCCCGTCCCCTAACCCTAACCCTAGCCCGAACCCTAACCCTAACCCTTCCCCGAAGCCTGACCCTCACCCGTACCCTAATCCTAACCTGTACGCTGACACTCACCCGCGCCCTCACACATACGCTCCCCAGAAAGCGTCGTCGTACCCTCACCTGGACCCTAAACCGTCCCCGTCCCCTAACCCTAACCCTAGCCCGAACCCTAACCCTAACCCTTCCCCGAAGCCTGACCCTCACCCGTCCCCTAATCCTAACCCGTATGCTGACACTCACCCGCGCCCTCACACGTACGCTCCCCGTAAAGCGTCGTCGTACCCTCACCTGGACCCTAAACCGTCCCCGTCCCCTAACCCTAACCCTAGCCCGAACCCTAACCCTAACCCTTCCCCGAAGCCTGACCCTCACCCGTCCCCTAATCCTAACCCGTACGCTGACACTCACCCGCGCCCTCACAAGTACGCTCCCCCAAAGCGTCGTCGTACCCTCACCTGGACCCTAAACCGTCCCCGTCCCCTAACCCTAACCCTAGGCCGAACCCTAACCCTAACCCTTCCCCGAAGCCTGACCCTCACCCGTCCCCTAATCCTAACCCGTACGCTGACACTCACCCGTGCCCTCACACGTACGCTCCCCCTAAAGCGTTGTCGTGCCCTCACCTGGACCCTAAACCGTCCCCGTCCCCTAACCCTAACCCTAGCCCGAACCCTAACCCTAACACTTCCCCGAAGCCTGACCCTCACCCGTCCCCTAATCCTAACCCGTACGCTGACACTCACCCGCGCCCTCACACGTACGCTCCCCCTGAAGCGTCGTCGTACCCTCACCTGGAACCTAAACCGTCCCCGTCCCCTAACCCTAACCCTAGGCCGAACCCTAACCCTAACCCTTCCCCGAAGCCTGACCCTCACCCGTCCCCTAATCCTAACCCGTACGCTGACACTCACCCGCGCCCTCACACGTACGCTCCCCTTAAGCGTCGTCGTACCCTCACCTGGACCCTAAACCGTCCCCGTCCCCTAACCCTAACCCTAGCCCGAACCCTAACCCTAACCCTTCCCCGAAGCCTGACCCTCACCCGTCCCCTAATCCTAACCCGTACGCTGACACTCACCCGCGCCCTCACACGTACGCTCCCCCTGAAGCGTCGTCGTACCCTCACCTGGAACCTAAACCGTCCCCGTCCCCTAACCCTAACCCTAGCCCGAACCCTAACCCTAATCCTTCCCCGAAGCCTGACCCTCACCCGTCCCCTAATCCTAACCCGTACGCTGACACTCACCCGTGCCCTCACACGTACGCTCCCCCTAAAGCGTCATCGTACCCTCATCTGGACCCTAAACCATCCCCGTCCCCTAACCCTGACCCTAGCCCGAGCCCTAACCCTAACCCTTCCCCGAAGCCTGACTCTCACACGTCCCCTAATCCTAACCCGTACGCTGACACTCACCCGCGCCCTAACACGTACGCTCCCCCTAATGTGTCGTCGTACCCTCACCTGGACCCTAAACCGTCCCCTTCCCCTAACCCTAACCCTAGCCCGAACCCTAAACCTAACCCTTCCCCGAAGCCTGACCCTCACCCGTCCCCTAATCCTAACCCGTACGCTGACACTCACCCGTGCCCTCACACGTACGCTCCCCCTAAAGCGTCGTCGTACCCTCACCTGGACCCTAAACCGTCCCCGTCCCCTAACCCTAACCCTAGGCCGAACCCAACCCTAACCCTTCCCCGAAGCCTGACCCTCACCAGTCCCCTAATCCTAACCCGTACGCTGACACTCACCCGCGCCCTCACACGTACGCTCCCCCTAAAGCGTCGTCGTACCCTCACCTGGACCCTAAACCGTCCCCGTCCCCTAACCCTAACCCTAGCCCGAACCCTAACCCTAACACTTCCCCGAAGCCTGACCCTCACCCGTCCCCTAATCCTAACCCGTACGCTGACACTCACCCGCGCCCTCACACGTACGCTCCCCCTAAAGCGTCGTCGTACCGTCAACTGGACCCTAAACCGTCCCCGTCCCCTAACCCTAACCCTAGCCCGAACCCTAACCCTAACCCTTCCCCGAAGCCTGACCCTCACCCGTCCCCTAATCCTAACCCGTACGCGGACACTCACCCGCGCCCTCACACGTACGCTCCCCCTAAAGCGTCGTCGTACCCTCACCTGGACCCTAAACCGTCCCCATCCCCTAACCCTAACCTTAGCCCGAACCCTAAACCTAACCCTTCCCCGAAGCCTGACCCTCACCTGTCCCCTAATCCTAACCCGTACGCTGACACTCACCCACGCCCTCACACGTACGCTCCCCCTAAAGCGTTGTCATAACCTCACCTGTACCCTAAACCGTCCCCTAACCCTAACCCTAACCCTAGCCCGAATCCTAAACCTAACCCTTCCCCGAAGCCTGACCCTCACCCGTCCCCTAATCCTAACCCGTACGCTGACACTCACCCGCGCACTCACACGTATGCTCCCCCTAAAGCGTTGTCGTACCCTCACCTGGACCCTAAACCGTCCCCGTCCCCTAACCCTAACCCTAGACCGAACCCTAACCCTAACCCTTCCCCGAAGCCTGACCCTCACCTGTCCTCTAATCCTAACCCGTACGCTGACACTCACCCACGCCCTCACACGTACGCTCCCCCTAAAGCGTTGTCGTACCCTCACCTGGACCCTAAACCGTCCCCGTCCCCTAACCCTAACCCTAGCCCGAACCCTAACCCTAACCTTTCCCCGAAGCCTGACCCTCACCCGTCCCCTAATCCTAACCCGTACGCTGACACTCACCCGCGCCCTCACACGTACGCTCCCCCTAAAGCGTCGTCGTACCCTCACCTGGACCCTAAACCGTCCCCGTCCCCTAACCCTAACCCTACCCCGAACCCTAACCCTAACTCTTCCCCGAAGCCTGACCCTCACCCGTCCCCTAATCCTAACCCGTACGCTGACACTCACCCGCGCCCTCACACGTACGCTCCCCCTAAAGCGTTGTCGTACCCTCACCTGGACCCTAAACCGTCCCCGTCCCCTAACCCTAACCCTAGCCTGAACCCTAACCCTAACCCTTCCCCGAAGCCTGACCCTCACCCGTCCCCTAATCCTAATCCGTACGCTGACACTCACCCGCGCCCTCACACGTACGCTCCCCCTAAAGCGTCGTCGTATCCTCACCTGGACCCTAAACCGTCCCCGTCCCCTAACCCTAACCCTAGCCCGAACCCTAACCCTAACCCTTCCCCGAAGCCTGACCCTCACCCGTCCCCTAATCCTAACCCGTACGCTGACACTCACCCGCGCCCTCACACGTACGCTCCCCCTAAAGCGTCGTCGTACCCTCACCTGGACCCTAAACCGTCCCCATCCCCTAACCCTAACCCTAGCCCGAACCCTAACCCTAACCCTTCCCCGAAGCCTGACCCTCACCCGTCCCCTAATCCTAATCCGTACGCTGACACTCACCCGCGCCCTCACACGTACGCTCCCACTAAAGCGTCGTAGTACCCTCACCTGGACCCTAAACCGTCCCCGTCCCCTAACCCTAACCCTAGCCCGAACCATAACCCTAACCCTTCCCCGAAGCCTGACCCACACCCGTCCCCTAATCCTAACCCGTACGCTGACACTCACCCGCGCCCTCACACGTACGCTCCCCCTGAAGCGTCGTCGTACCCTCACCTGGAACCTAAACCGTCCCCGTCCCCTAACCCTAACCCTAGCCCGAACCCTAACCCTAACCCTTCCCCGAAGCCTGACCCTCACCTGTCCCCTAATCCTAACCCGTACGCTGACACTCACCCACGCCCTCACACGTACGCTCCCCCTAAAGCGTTGTCATAACCTCACCTGGACCCTAAACCGTCCCCTAACCCTAACCCTAACCCTAGCCCGAACCCTAAACCTAACCCTTCCCCGAAGCCTGACCCTCACCCGTCCCCTAATCCTAACCCGTACGCTGACACTCACCCGCGCCCTCACACGTACCCTCCCCCTAAAGCGTTGTCGTACCCTCACCTGGACCCTAAACCGTCCCCGTCCCCTAACCCTAACCCTAGCCCGAACCGTAACCCTAACCCTTCCCCGAAGCCTGACCCTCACCCGTCCCCTAATCCTAACCCGTACGCTGACACTCACCCGCGCCCTCACACGTACGCTCCCCCTGAAGCGTCGTCGTACCCTCACCTGGAACCTAAACCGTCCCCGTCCCCTAACCCTAACCCTACCCCGAACCCTAACCCTAACTCTTCCCCGAAGCCTGAGCCTCACCCGTCCCCTAATCCTAACCCGTACGCTGACACTCACCCGCGCCCTCACACGTACCCTCCCCCTAAAGCGTTGTCGTACCCTCACCTGGACCCTAAACCGTCCCCGTCCCCTAACCCTAACCCTAGCCTGAACCCTAACCCTAACCTTTCCCCGAAGCCTGACCCTCACCCGTCCCCTAATCCTAACCCGTACGCTGACACTCACCCGCGCCCTCACACGTACGCTCCCCCTAAAGCGTTGTCGTACCCTCACCTGGACCCTAAACCGTCCCCGTCCCCTAACACTAATCCTAGCCCGAACCCTAACCCTAACCCTTCCCCGAAACCTGACCCTCACCCGTCCCCTAATCCTAACCCGTACGCTGACACTCACCCGCGCCCTCAAACGTACGCTCCCCCTAAAGCGTTGTCGTACCCTCACCTGGACCCTAAACCGTCCCCGTCCCCTAACCCTAACCCTAGCCCGAACCCTAACCCTAACCCTTCCCCGAAGCCTGACCCTCACCCGTCCCCTAATCCTAACCCGTACGCTGACACTCACCCGCGCCCTCACACGTACGCTCCCCCTGAAGCGTCGTCGTACCCTCACCTGGAACCTAAACCGTCCCCGTCCCCTAACCCTAACCCTACCCCGAACCCTAACCCTAACTCTTCCCCGAAGCCTGACCCTCACCCGTCCCCTAATCCTAACCCGTACGCTGACACTCACCCGCGCCCTCACACGTACCCTCCCCCTAAAGCGTTGTCGTACCCTCACCTGGACCCTAAACCGTCCCCGTCCCCTAACCCTAACCCTAGCCTGAACCCTAACCCTAACCTTTCCCCGAAGCCTGACCCTCACCCGTCCCCTAATCCTAACCCGTACGCTGACACTCACCCGCGCCCTCACACGTACGCTCCCCCTAAAGCGTTGTCGTACCCTCACCTGGACCCTAAACCGTCCCCGTCCCCTAACACTAATCCTAGCCCGAACCCTAACCCTAACCCTTCCCCGAAACCTGACCCTCACCCGTCCCCTAATCCTAACCCGTACGCTGACACTCACCCGCGCCCTCAAACGTATGCTCCCCCTAAAGCGTTGTCGTACCCTCACCTGGACCCTAAACCGTCCCCGTCCCCTAACCCTAACCCTAGCCCGAACCCTAACCCTAACCCTTCCCCGAAGCCTGACCCTCACCCGTCCCCTAATCCTAACCCGTACGCTGACACTCACCCGCGCCCTCACACGTACGCTCCCCCTAAAGCGTCGTCGTACCCTCACCTGGACCCTAAACCGTCCCCGTCCCCTAACCCTAACCCTAGCCCGAACCCTAACCCTAACCCTTCCCCGAAGCCTGACCCTCACCCGTCCCCTAATCCTAACCCGTACGCTGACACTCACCCGCGCCCTCACACGTATGCTCCCCCTAAAGCGTCGTCGTACCCTCACCTGGACCCTAAACCGTCCCCGTCCCCTAACCCTAACCCTAGCCCGAACCCTAACCCTAACCCTTCCCCGAAGCCTGATCCTCACCCGTCCCCTAATCCTAACGCGTACGCTGACACTCACCCGCGCCCTCACACGTACGCTCCCCCTAAAGCGTCGTCGTACCCTCACTTGGACCCTAAACCGTCCCCGTCCCCTAACCCTAACCCTAGCCCGAACCCTAACCCTAACCCTTCCCCGAAGCCTGACCCTCACCCGTCCCCTAATCCTAACCCGTACGCTGACACTCACCCGCGCCCTCACACGTACGCTCCCCCTAAAGCGTCGTCGTACCCTCACCTGGACCCTAAACCGTCCCCGTCCCCTAACCCTAACCCTAGCCCGAACCCTAACCCTAACCCTTCCCCGAAGCCTGACCCTCACCCGTCCCCTAATCCTAACCCGTACGCTGACACTCACCCGCGCCCTCACACGTATGCTCCCCCTAAAGCGTCGTCGTACCCTCACCTGGACCCTAAACCGTCCCCGTCCCCTAACCCTAACCCTAGCCCGAACCCTAACCCTAACCCTTCCCCGAAGCCTGATCCTCACCCGTCCCCTAATCCTAACGCGTACGCTGACACTCACCCGCGCCCTCACACGTACGCTCCCCCTAAAGCGTCGTCGTACCCTCACTTGGACCCTAAACCGTCCCCGTCCCCTAACCCTAACCCTAGCCCGAACCCTAACCCTAACCCTTCCCCGAAGCCTGACCCTCACCCGTCCCCTAATCCTAATCCGTACGCTGACACTCACCCGCGCCCTCACACGTACGCTCCCCCTAAAGCGTCGTCGTATCCTCACCTGGACCCTAAACCATCCCCGTCCCCTAACCCTAACCCTAGCCCGAACCCTAACCCTAACCCTTCCCCGAAGCCTGACCCTCACCCGTCCCCTAATCCTAACCCGTATGCTGACACTCACCCGCGGCCTCACACGTACGCTCCCCGTAAAGTGTCGTCGTACCCTCACCTAGACCCTAAACCGTCCCCGTCCCCTAACCCTAACCCTAGCCCGAACCCTAACCCTAACCCTTCCCCGAAGCCTGACCCTCACCCGTCCCCTAATCCTAACCCGTACGCTGACACTCACCCGCGCCCTCACACGTACGCTCCCCCTAAAGCGTCGTCGTACCCTCACCTGGACCCTAAACCGTCCCCATCCCCTAACCCTAACCCTAGCCCGAACCCTAACCCTAACCCTTCCCCGAAGCCTGACCCTCACCCGTCCCCTAATCCTAACCCGTACGCTGACACTCACCCGCGCCCTCACACGTACGCTCCCACTAAAGCGTCGTAGTACCCTCACCTGGACCCTAAACCGTCCCCGTCCCCTAACCCTAACCCTAGCCCGAACCATAACCCTAACCCTTCCCCGAAGCCTGACCCACACCCGTCCCCTAATCCTAACCCGTACGCTGACACTCACCCGCGCCCTCACACGTACGCTCCCCCTGAAGCGTCGTCGTACCCTCACCTGGAACCTAAACCGTCCCCGTCCCCTAACCCTAACCCTAGCCCGAACCCTAACCCTAACCCTTCCCCGAAGCCTGACCCTCACCTGTCCCCTAATCCTAACCCGTATGCTGACACTCACCCACGCCCTCACACGTACGCTCCCCCTAAAGCGTTGTCATAACCTCACCTGGACCCTAAACCGTCCCCTAACCCTAACCCTAACCCTAGCCCGAACCCTAACCCTAACCCTTCCCCGAAGCCTGACCCTCACCCGTCCCCTAATCCTAACCCGTACGCTGACACTCACCCGCGCCCTCACACGTACCCTCCCCCTAAAGCGTTGTCGTACCCTCACCTGGACCCTAAACCGTCCCCGTCCCCTAACCCTAACCCTAGCCCGAACCGTAACCCTAACCCTTCCCCGAAGCCTGACCCTCACCCGTCCCCTAATCCTAACCCGTACGCTGACACTCACCCGCGCCCTCACACGTACGCTCCCCCTGAAGCGTCGTCGTACCCTCACCTGGAACCTAAACCGTCCCCGTCCCCTAACCCTAACCCTACCCTGAACCCTAACCCTAACTCTTCCCCGAAGCCTGAGCCTCACCCGTCCCCTAATCCTAACCCGTACGCTGACACTCACCCGCGCCCTCACACGTACCCTCCCCCTAAAGCGTTGTCGTACCCTCACCTGGACCCTAAACCGTCCCCGTCCCCTAACCCTAACCCTAGCCTGAACCCTAACCCTAACCTTTCCCCGAAGCCTGACCCTCACCCGTCCCCTAATCCTAACCCGTACGCTGACACTCACCCGCGCCCTCACACGTACGCTCCCCCTAAAGCGTTGTCGTACCCTCACCTGGACCCTAAACCGTCCCCGTCCCCTAACACTAATCCTAGCCCGAACCCTAACCCTAACCCTTCCCCGAAACCTGACCCTCACCCGTCCCCTAATCCTAACCCGTACGCTGACACTCACCCGCGCCCTCAAACGTACGCTCCCCCTAAAGCGTCGTCGTACCCTCACCTGGACCCTAAACCGTCCCCGTCCCCTAACCCTAACCCTAGACCGAACCCTAACCCTAACCCTTCCCCGAAGCCTGATCCTCACCCGTCCCCTAATCCTAACGCGTACGCTGACACTCACCCGCGCCCTCACACGTACGCTCCCCCTAAAGCGTCGTCGTACCCTCACTTGGACCCTAAACCGTCCCCGTCCCCTAACCCTAACCCTAGCCCGAACCCTAACCCTAACCCTTCCCCGAAGCCTGACCCTCACCCGTCCCCTAATCCTAACCCGTACGCTGACACTCACCCGCGCCCTCACACGTACGCTCCCCCTAAAGCGTCGTCGTACCCTCACCTGGACCCTAAACCGTCCCCGTCCCCTAACCCTAACCCTAGCCCGAACCCTAACCCTAACCCTTCCCCGAAGCCTGACCCTCACCCGTCCCCTAATCCTAACCCGTACGCTGACACTCACCCGCGCCCTCACACGTATGCTCCCCCTAAAGCGTCGTCGTACCCTCACCTGGACCCTAAACCGTCCCCGTCCCCTAACCCTAACCCTAGCCCGAACCCTAACCCTAACCCTTCCCCGAAGCCTGATCCTCACCCGTCCCCTAATCCTAACGCGTACGCTGACACTCACCCGCGCCCTCACACGTACGCTCCCCCTAAAGCGTCGTCGTACCCTCACTTGGACCCTAAACCGTCCCCGTCCCCTAACCCTAACCCTAGCCCGAACCCTAACCCTAACCCTTCCCCGAAGCCTGACCCTCACCCGTCCCCTAATCCTAATCCGTACGCTGACACTCACCCGCGCCCTCACACGTACGCTCCCCCTAAAGCGTCGTCGTATCCTCACCTGGACCCTAAACCATCCCCGTCCCCTACCCTAACCCTAGCCCGAACCCTAACCCTAACCCTTCCCCGAAGCCTGACCCTCACCCGTCCCCTAATCCTAACCCGTATGCTGACACTCACCCGCGCCCTCACACGTACGCTCCCCGTAAAGTGTCGTCGTACCCTCACCTAGACCCTAAACCGTCCCCGTCCCCTAACCCTAACCCTAGCCCGAACCCTAACCCTAACCCTTCCCCGAAGCCTGACCCTCACCCGTCCCCTAATCCTAACCCGTACGCTGACACTCACCCGCGCCCTCACACGTACGCTCCCCCTAAAGCGTCGTCGTACCCTCACCTGGACCCTAAACCGTCCCCATCCCCTAACCCTAACCCTAGCCCGAACCCTAACCCTAACCCTTCCCCGAAGCCTGACCCTCACCCGTCCCCTAATCCTAACCCGTACGCTGACACTCACCCGCGCCCTCACACGTACGCTCCCACTAAAGCGTCGTAGTACCCTCACCTGGACCCTAAACCGTCCCCGTCCCCTAACCCTAACCCTAGCCCGAACCATAACCCTAACCCTTCCCCGAAGCCTGACCCACACCCGTCCCCTAATCCTAACCCGTACGCTGACACTCACCCGCGCCCTCACACGTACGCTCCCCCTGAAGCGTCGTCGTACCCTCACCTGGAACCTAAACCGTCCCCGTCCCCTAACCCTAACCCTAGCCCGAACCCTAACCCTAACCCTTCCCCGAAGCCTGACCCTCACCTGTCCCCTAATCCTAACCCGTATGCTGACACTCACCCACGCCCTCACACGTACGCTCCCCCTAAAGCGTTGTCATAACCTCACCTGGACCCTAAACCGTCCCCTAACCCTAACCCTAACCCTAGCCCGAACCCTAACCCTAACCCTTCCCCGAAGCCTGACCCTCACCCGTCCCCTAATCCTAACCCGTACGCTGACACTCACCCGCGCCCTCACACGTACCCTCCCCCTAAAGCGTTGTCGTACCCTCACCTGGACCCTAAACCGTCCCCGTCCCCTAACCCTAACCCTAGCCCGAACCGTAACCCTAACCCTTCCCCGAAGCCTGACCCTCACCCGTCCCCTAATCCTAACCCGTACGCTGACACTCACCCGCGCCCTCACACGTACGCTCCCCCTGAAGCGTCGTCGTACCCTCACCTGGAACCTAAACCGTCCCCGTCCCCTAACCCTAACCCTACCCTGAACCCTAACCCTAACTCTTCCCCGAAGCCTGAGCCTCACCCGTCCCCTAATCCTAACCCGTACGCTGACACTCACCCGCGCCCTCACACGTACCCTCCCCCTAAAGCGTTGTCGTACCCTCACCTGGACCCTAAACCGTCCCCGTCCCCTAACCCTAACCCTAGCCTGAACCCTAACCCTAACCTTTCCCCGAAGCCTGACCCTCACCCGTCCCCTAATCCTAACCCGTACGCTGACACTCACCCGCGCCCTCACACGTACGCTCCCCCTAAAGCGTTGTCGTACCCTCACCTGGACCCTAAACCGTCCCCGTCCCCTAACACTAATCCTAGCCCGAACCCTAACCCTAACCCTTCCCCGAAACCTGACCCTCACCCGTCCCCTAATCCTAACCCGTACGCTGACACTCACCCGCGCCCTCAAACGTACGCTCCCCCTAAAGCGTTGTCGTACCCTCACCTGGACCCTAAACCGTCCCCGTCCCCTAACCCTAACCCTAGCCCGAACCCTAACCCTAACCCTTCCCCGAAGCCTGACCCTCACCCGTCCCCTAATCCTAACCCGTACGCTGACACTCACCCGCGCCCTCACACGTACGCTCCCCCTGAAGCGTCGTCGTACCCTCACCTGGAACCTAAACCGTCCCCGTCCCCTAACCCTAACCCTACCCCGAACCCTAACCCTAACTCTTCCCCGAAGCCTGACCCTCACCCGTCCCCTAATCCTAACCCGTACGCTGACACTCACCCGCGCCCTCACACGTACCCTACCCCTAAAGCGTTGTCGTACCCTCACCTGGACCCTAAACCGTCCCCGTCCCCTAACCCTAACCCTAGCCTGAACCCTAACCCTAACCTTTCCCCGAAGCCTGACCCTCACCCGTCCCCTAATCCTAACCCGTACGCTGACACTCACCCGCGCCCTCACACGTACGCTCCCCCTAAAGCGTTGTCGTACCCTCACCTGGACCCTAAACCGTCCCCGTCCCCTAACACTAATCCTAGCCCGAACCCTAACCCTAACCCTTCCCCGAAACCTGACCCTCACCCGTCCCCTAATCCTAACCCGTACGCTGACACTCACCCGCGCCCTCAAACGTATGCTCCCCCTAAAGCGTTGTCGTACCCTCACCTGGACCCTAAACCGTCCCCGTCCCCTAACCCTAACCCTAGCCCGAACCCTAACCCTAACCCTTCCCCGAAGCCTGACCCTCACCCGTCCCCTAATCCTAACCCGTACGCTGACACTCACCCGCGCCCTCACACGTACGCTCCCCCTAAAGCGTCGTCGTACCCTCACCTGGACCCTAAACCGTCCCCGTCCCCTAACCCTAACCCTAGCCCGAACCCTAACCCTAACCCTTCCCCGAAGCCTGACCCTCACCCGTCCCCTAATCCTAACCCGTACGCTGACACTCACCCGCGCCCTCACACGTATGCTCCCCCTAAAGCGTCGTCGTACCCTCACCTGGACCCTAAACCGTCCCCGTCCCCTAACCCTAACCCTAGCCCGAACCCTAACCCTAACCCTTCCCCGAAGCCTGATCCTCACCCGTCCCCTAATCCTAACGCGTACGCTGACACTCACCCGCGCCCTCACACGTACGCTCCCCCTAAAGCGTCGTCGTACCCTCACTTGGACCCTAAACCGTCCCCGTCCCCTAACCCTAACCCTAGCCCGAACCCTAACCCTAACCCTTCCCCGAAGCCTGACCCTCACCCGTCCCCTAATCCTAACCCGTACGCTGACACTCACCCGCGCCCTCACACGTACGCTCCCCCTAAAGCGTCGTCGTACCCTCACCTGGACCCTAAACCGTCCCCGTCCCCTAACCCTAACCCTAGCCCGAACCCTAACCCTAACCCTTCCCCGAAGCCTGACCCTCACCCGTCCCCTAATCCTAACCCGTATGCTGACACTCACCCGCGCCCTCACACGTACGCTCCCCGTAAAGCGTCGTCGTACCCTCACCTGGACCCTAAACCGTCCCCGTCCCCTAACCCTAACCCTAGCCCGAACCCTAACCCTAACCCTTCCCCGAAGCCTGACCCTCACCCGTCCCCTAATCCTAACCCGTACGCTGACACTCACCCGTGCCCTCACACGTACGCTCCCCCTAAAGCGTCATCGTACCCTCACCTGGACCCTAAACCGTCCCCATCCCCTAACCCTAACCCTAGCCCGAACCCTAACCCTAACCCTTCCCCGAAGCCTGACCCTCACCCGTCCCCTAATCCTAACCCGTACGCTGACACTCACCCGCGCCCTCACACGTACGCTCCCCCTAAAGCGTCGTAGTACCCTCACCTGGACCCTAAACCGTCCCCGTCCCCTAACCCTAACCCTAGCCCGAACCCTAATCCTAACCCTTCCCCGAAGCCTGACCCTCACCCGTCCCCTAATCCTAACCCGTACGCTGACACTCACCCGCGCCCTCACACGTACACTCCCCCTGAAGCGTCGTCGTACCCTCACCTGGAACCTAAACCGTCCCCGTCCCCTAACCCTAACCCTAGCCCGAACCCTAACCCTAACCCTTCCCCGAAGCCTGACCCTCACCCGTCCCCTAATCCTAACCCGTACGCTGACACTCACCCGTGCCCTCACACGTACGCTCCCCCTAAAGCGTCGTCGTACCCTCACCTGGACCCTAAACCGTCCCCGTCCCCTAACCCTGACCCTAGCCCGAGCCCTAACCCTAACCCTTCCCCGAAGCCTGACTCTCACACGTCCCCTAATCCTAACCCGTACGCTGACACTCACCCGCGCCCTAACACGTACGCTCCCCCTAATGTGTCGTCGTACCCTCTCCTGGACCCTAAACCGTCCCCGTCCCCTAACCCTAACCCTAGCCCGAACCCTAAACCTAACCCTTCCCCGAAGCCTGACCCTCACCCGTCCCCTAATCCTAACCCGTACGCTGACACTCACCCGCGCCCTCACACGTACGCTCCCCCTAAAGCGTCGTCGTACCCTCACCTGGACCCTAAACTGTCCCCGTCCCCTAACCCTAACCCTAGCCCGAATCCTAACCCTAAACCTTCCCCGAAGCCTGACCCTCACCAGTCCCCTAATCCTAACCCGTACGCTGACACTCACCCGCGCCCTCACACGTACGCTCCCCCTAAAGCGTCGTCGTACACTCACCTGGACCCTAAACCGTCCCCGTCCCCTAACCCTAACCCTAGCCCGAACCCTAACCCTAACCCTTCCCCGAAGCCTGACCCTCACCTGTCCCCTAATCCTAACCCGTACGCTGACACTCACCCACGCCCTCACACGTACGCTCCCCCTAAAGCGTTGTCATAACCTCACCTGGACCCTAAACCGTCCCCTAACCCTAACCCTAACCCTAGCCCGAACCCTAACCCTAAACCTTCCCCGAAGCCTGACCCTCACCCGTCCCCTAATCCTAACGCGTACGCTGACACTCACCCGCGCCCTCACACGTACGCTCCCCCTAAAGCGTCGTCGTACCCTCACTTGGACCCTAAACCGTCCCCGTCCCCTAACCCTAACCCTAGCCCGAACCCTAACCCTAACCCTTCCCCGAAGCCTGACCCTCACCCGTCCCCTAATCCTAACCCGTACGCTGACACTCACCCGCGCCCTCACACGTACGCTCCCCCTAAAGCGTCGTCGTACCCTCACCTGGACCCTAAACCGTCCCCGTCCCCTAACCCTAACCCTAGCCCGAACCCTAACCCTAAACCTTCCCCGAAGCCTGACCCTCACCCGTCCCCTAATCCTAACCCGTACGCTGACACTCACCCGTGCCCTCACACGTACGCTCCCCCTAAAGCGTCGTCGTACCCTCACCTGGACCCTAAACCGTCCCCATCCCCTAACCCTAACCCTAGCCCGAACCCTAACCCTAACCCTTCCCCGAAGCCTGACCCTCACCCGTCCCCTAATCCTAACCCGTACGCTGACACTCACCCGCGCCCTCACACGTACGCTCCCCCTAAAGCGTCGTAGTACCCTCACCTGGACCCTAAACCGTCCCCGTCCCCTAACCCTAACCCTAGACCGAACCGTAACCCTAACCCTTCCCCGAAGCCTGACCCTCACCCGTCCCCTAATCCTAACCCGTACGCTGACACTCACCCGCGCCCTCACACGTACGCTCCCCCTGAAGCGTCGTCGTACCCTCACCTGGAACCTAAACCGTCCCCGTCCCCTAACCCTAACCCTACCCCGAACCCTAACCCTAACTCTTCCCCGAAGCCTGACCCTCACCCGTCCCCTAATCCTAACCCGTACGCTGACACTCACCCGCGCCCTCACACGTACCCTCCCCCTAAAGCGTTGTCGTACCCTCACCTGGACCCTAAACCGTCCCCGTCCCCTAACCCTAACCCTAGCCTGAACCCTAACCCTAACCTTTCCCCGAAGCCTGACCCTCACCCGTCCCCTAATCCTAACCCGTACGCTGACACTCACCCGTGCCCTCACACGTACGCTCCCCCTAAAGCGTTGTCGTACCCTCACCTGGACCCTAAACCGTCCCCGTCCCCTAACACTAATCCTAGCCCGAACCCTAACCCTAACCCTTCCCCGAAACCTGACCCTCACCCGTCCCCTAATCCTAACCCGTACGCTGACACTCACCCGCGCCCTCAAACGTACGCTCCCCCTAAAGCGTTGTCGTACCCTCACCTGGACCCTAAACCGTCCCCATCCCCTAACCCTAACCCTAGCCCGAACCCTAACCCTAACCCTTCCCCGAAGCCTGACCCTCACCCGTCCCCTAATCCTAACCCGTACGCTGACACTCACCCGCGCCCTCACACGTACGCTCCCCCTGAAGCGTCGTCGTACCCTCACCTGGAACCTAAACCGTCCCCGTCCCCTAACCCTAACCCTAGCCCGAACCCTAACCCTAACCCTTCCCCGAAGCCTGACCCTCACCCGTCCCCTAATCCTAACCCGTACGCTGACACTCACCCGTGCCCTCACACGTACGCTCCCCCTAAAGCGTCGTCGTACCCTCACCTGGACCCTAAACCGTCCCCGTCCCCTAACCCTGACCCTAGCCCGAGCCCTAACCCTAACCCTTCCCCGAAGCCTGACTCTCACACGTCCCCTAATCCTAACCCGTACGCTGACACTCACCCGCGCCCTAACACGTACGCTCCCCCTAATGTGTCGTCGTACCCTCACCTGGACCCTAAACCGTCCCCGTCCCCTAACCCTAACCCTAGCCCGAACCCTAAACCTAACCCTTCCCCGAAGCCTGACCCTCACCCGTCCCCTAATCCTAACCCGTACGCTGACACTCACCCGCGCCCTCACACGTACGCTCCCCCTAAAGCGTCGTCGTACCCTCACCTGGACCCTAAACTGTCCCCGTCCCCTAACCCTAACCCTAGCCCGAACCCTAACCCTAAACCTTCCCCGAAGCCTGACCCTCACCAGTCCCCTAATCCTAACCCGTACGCTGACACTCACCCGCGCCCTCACACGTACGCTCCCCCTAAAGCGTCGTCGTACCCTCACCTGGACCCTAAACCGTCCCCGTCCCCTAACCCTAACCCTAGCCCGAACCCTAACCCTAACCCTTCCCCGAAGCCTGACCCTCACCTGTCCCCTAATCCTAACCCGTACGCTGACACTCACCCACGCCCTCACACGTACGCTCCCCCTAAAGCGTTGTCATAACCTCACCTGGACCCTAAACCGTCCCCTAACCCTAACCCTAACCCTAGCCCGAACCCTAACCCTAACCCTTCCCCGAAGCCTGACCCTCACCCGTCCCCTAATCCTAACCCTTACGCTGACACTCACCCGCGCACTCACACGTATGCTCCCCCTAAAGTGTTGTCGTACCCTCACCTGGACCCTAAACCATCCCCGTCCCCTAACCCTAACCCTAGACCGAACCCTAACCCTAACCCTTCCCCGAAGCCTGACCCTCACCTGTCCCCTAATCCTAACCCGTACGCTGACACTCACCCACGCCCTCACACGTACGCTCCCCCTAAAGCGTTGTCGTACCCTCACCTGGACCCTAAACCGTCCCCGTCCCCTAACCCTAACCCTAGCCCGAACCCTAACCCTAACCCTTCCCCGAAGCCTGACCCTCACCGTCCCCTAATCCTAACCCGTACGCTGACACTCACCCACGCCCTCACACGTACGCTCCCCCTAAAGCGTCGTCGTACCCTCACCTGGACCCTAAACCGTCCCCGTCCCCTAACCCTAACCCTAGCCCGAACCCTAACCCTAACCCTTCCCCGAAACCTGACCCTCACCCGTCCCCTAATCCTAACCCGTACGCGGACACTCACCCGTGCCCTCACACGTACGCTCCCCCTAAAGCGTCGTCGTACCCTCACCTGGACCCTAAACCGTCCCCGTCCCCTAACCCTAACCTTAGCCCGAACCCTAAACCTAACCCTTCCCCGAAGCCTGACCCTCACCTGTCCCCTAATCCTAACCCGTACGCTGACACTCACCCACGCCCTCACACGTACGCTCCCCCTAAAGCGTTGTCATAACCTCACCTGGACCCTAAACCGTCCCCTAACCCTAACCCTAACCCTAGCCCGAACCCTAAACCTAACCCTTCCCCGAAGCCTGACCCTCACCCGTCCCCTAATCCTAACCCGTACGCTGACACTCACCCGCGCACTCACATGTATGCTCCCCCTAAAGCGTTGTCGTACCCTCACCTGGACCCTAAACCGTCCCCGTCCCCTAACCCTAACCCTAGACCGAACCCTAACCCTAACCCTTCCCCGAAGCCTGACCCTCACCTGTCCCCTAATCCTAACCCGTACGCTGACACTCACCCACGCCCTCACACGTACGCTCCCCCTAAAGCGTTGTCGTACCCTCACCTGGACCCTAAACTGTCCCCGTCCCCTAACCCTAACCCTAGCCCGAACCCTAACCCTAACCCTTCCCCGAAGCCTGACCCTCACCCGTCCCCTAATCCTAACCCGTACGCTGACACTCACCCGCGCCCTCACACGTACGCTCCCCCTAAAGCGTCGTCGTACCCTCACCTGGACCCTAAACCGTCCCCGTCCCCTAACCCTAACCCTACCCCGAACCCTAACCCTAACTCTTCCCCGAAGCCTGACCCTCACCCGTCCCCTAATCCTAACCCGTACGCTGACACTCACCCGCGCCCTCACACGTACCCTCCCCCTAAAGCGTTGTCGTACCCTCACCTGGACCCTAAACCGTCCCCGTCCCCTAACCCTAACCCTAGCCTGAACCCTAACCCTAACCTTTCCCCGAAGCCTGACCCTCACCCGTCCCCTAATCCTAACCCGTACGCTGACACTCACCCACGCCCTCACACGTACGCTCCCCCTAAAGCGTTGTCGTACCCTCACCTGGACCCTAAACCGTCCCCGTCCCCTAACACTAATCCTAGCCCGAACCCTAACCCTAACCCTTCCCCGAAACCTGACCCTCACCCGTCCCCTAATCCTAACCCGTACGCTGACACTCACCCGCGCCCTCAAACGTACGCTCCCCCTAAAGCGTTGTCGTACCCTCACCTGGACCCTAAACCGTCCCCGTCCCCTAACCCTAACCCTAGCCCGAACCCTAACCCTAACCCTTCCCCGAAGCCTGACCCTCACCCGTCCCCTAATCCTAACCTGTACGCTGACACTCACCCGCGCCCTCACACGTACGATCCCCCTAAAGCGTTGTCGTACCCTCACCTGGACCCTAAACCATCCCCGTCCCCTAACCCTAACCCTAGCCCGAACCCTAACCCTAACCCTTCCCCGAAGCCTGACCCTCACCCGTCCCCTAATCCTAACCCGTACGCTGACACTCACCCGCGCCCTCACACGTACGCTCCCCCTAAAGCGTCGTCGTACCCTCACCTGGACCCTAAACCGTCCCCGTCCCCTAACCCTAACCCAGGCCCGAACCCTAACCCTAACCCTTCCCCGAAGCCTGACCCTCACCCGTCCCCTAATCCTAACCCGTACGCTGACACTCACCCACGCCCTCACACGTACGCTCCCCCTAAAGCGTCGTCGTACACTCACCTGGACCCTAAACCGTCCCCGTCCCCTAACCTTAACCCTAGCCCGAACCCTAACCCTAACCCTTCCCCGAAGCCTGACCCTCACCCGTCCCCTAATCCTAACCCGTACGCTGACACTCACCCGCGCCCTCACACGTACGCTCCCCCTAAAGCGTCGTCGTACCCTCACCTGGACCCTAAACTGTCCCCGTCCCCTAACCCTAACCCTAGCCCGAATTCTAACCCTAAACCTTCCCCGAAGCCTGACCCTCACCAGTCCCCTAATCCTAACCCGTACGCTGACACTCACCCGCGCCCTCACACGTACGCTCCCCCTAAAGCGTCGTCGTACACTCACCTGGACCCTAAACCGTCCCCGTCCCCTAACCCTAACCCTAGCCCGAACCCTAACCCTAACCCTTCCCCGAAGCCTGACCCTCACCTGTCCCCTAATCCTAACCCGTACGCTGACACTCACCCACGCCCTCACACGTACGCTCCCCCTAAAGCGTTGTCATAACCTCACCTGGACCCTAAACCGTCCCCTAACCCTAACCCTAACCCTAGCCCGAACCCTAACCCTAACCCTTCCCCGAAGCCTGACCCTCACCCGTCCCCTAATCCTAACGCGTACGCTGACACTCACCCGCGCCCTCACACGTACGCTCCCCCTAAAGCGTCGTCGTACCCTCACTTGGACCCTAAACCGTCCCCGTCCCCTAACCCTAACCCTAGCCCGAACCCTAACCCTAACCCTTCCCCGAAGCCTGACCCTCACCCGTCCCCTAATCCTAACCCGTACGCTGACACTCACCCGCGCCCTCACACGTACGCTCCCCATAAAGCGTCGTCGTACCCTCACCTGGACCCTAAACCGTCCCCGTCCCCTAACCCTAACCCTAGCCCGAACCCTAACCCTAACCCTTCCCCGAAGCCTGACCCTCACCCGTCCCCTAATCCTAACCCGTACGCTGACACTCACCCGTGCCCTCACACGTACGCTCCCCCTAAAGCGTCGTCGTACCCTCACCTGGACCCTAAACCGTCCCCGTCCCCTAACCCTAACCCTAGCCCGAACCCTAACCCTAACCCTTCCCCGAAGCCTGACCCTCACCCGTCCCTTAATCCTAACCCGTACGCTGACACTCACCCGCGCCCTCACACGTACGCTCCCCCTAAAGCGTCGTAGTACCCTCACCTGGACCCTAAACCGTCCCCGTCCCCTAACCCTAACCCTAGCCCGAACCGTAACCCTAACCCTTCCCCGAAGCCTGACCCTCACCCGTCCCCTAATCCTAACCCGTACGCTGACACTCACCTGCGCCCTCACACGTACGCTCCCCCTGAAGCGTCGTCGTACCCTCACCTGGAACCTAAACCGTCCCCGTCCCCTAACCCTAACCCTACCCCGAACCCTAACCCTAACTCTTCCCCGAAGCCTGACCCTCACCCGTCCCCTAATCCTAACCCGTACGCTGACACTCACCCGCGCCCTCACACGTACCCTCCCCCTAAAGCGTTGTCGTACCCTCACCTGGACCCTAAACCGTCCCCGTCCCCTAACCCTAACCCTAGCCTGAACCCTAACCCTAACCTTTCCCCGAAGCCTGACCCTCACCCGTCCCCTAATCCTAACCCGTACGCTGACACTCACCCGCGCCCTCACACGTACGCTCCCCCTAAAGCGTTGTCGTACCCTCACCTGGACCCTAAACCGTCCCCGTCCCCTAACACTAATCCTAGCCCGAACCCTAACCCTAACCCTTCCCCGAAACCTGACCCTCACCCGTCCCCTAATCCTAACCCGTACGCTGACACTCACCCGCGCCCTCAAACGTACGCTCCCCCTAAAGCGTTGTCGTACCCTCACCTGGACCCTAAACCGTCCCCGTCCCCTAACCCTAACCCTAGCCCGAACCCTAACCCTAACCCTTCCCCGAAGCCTGACCCTCACCCGTCCCCTAATCCTAACCTGTACGCTGACACTCACCCGCGCCCTCACACGTACGATCCCCCTAAAGCGTTGTCGTACCCTCACCTGGACCCTAAACCGTCCCCGTCCCCTAACCCTAACCCTAGCCCGAACCCTAACCCTAACCCTTCCCCGAAGCCTGACCCTCACCCGTCCCCTAATCCTAACCCGTACGCTGACACTCACCCGCGCCCTCACACGTACGCTCCCCCTAAAGCGTCGTCGTACCCTCACCTGGACCCTAAACCGTCCCCGTCCCCTAACCCTAACCCTAGCCCGAACCCTAACCCTAACCCTTCCCCGAAGCCTGACCCTCACCCGTCCCCTAATCCTAACCCGTACGCTGACACTCACCCACGCCCTCACACGTACGCTCCCCCTAAAGCGTCGTCGTACCCTCACCTGGACCCTAAACCGTCCCCGTCCCCTAACCCTAACCCTAGCCCGAACCCTAACCCTAACCCTTCCCCGAAGCCTGACCCTCACCCGTCCCCTAATCCTAACCCGTACGCTGACACTCACCCGCGCCCTCACACGTATGCTCCCCCTAAAGCGTCGTCGTACCCTCACCTGGACCCTAAACCGTCCCCGTCCCCTAACCCTAACCCTAGCCCGAACCCTAACCCTAACCCTTCCCCGAAGCCTGATCCTCACCCGTCCCCTAATCCTAACGCGTACGCTGACACTCACCCGCGCCCTCACACGTACGCTCCCCCTAAATCGTCGTCGTACCCTCACTTGGACCCTAAACCGTCCCCGTCCCCTAACCCTAACCCTAGCCCGAACCCTAACCCTAACCCTTCCCCGAAGCCTGACCCTCACCCGTCCCCTAATCCTAACCCGTACGCTGACACTCACCCGCGCCCTCACACGTACGCTCCCCCTAAAGCGTCGTCGTACCCTCACCTGGACCCTAAACCGTCCCCGTCCCCTAACCCTAACCCTAGCCCGAACCCTAACCCTAACCCTTCCCCGAAGCCTGACCCTCACCCGTCCCCTAATCCTAACCCGTATGCTGACACTCACCCGCGCCCTCACACGTACGCTCCCCGTAAAGCGTCGTCGTACCCTCACCTGGACCCTAAACCGTCCCCGT
Organism: Orcinus orca; assembly: GCF_937001465.1. NCBI lineage: Eukaryota > Metazoa > Chordata > Mammalia > Artiodactyla > Delphinidae > Orcinus > Orcinus orca. The sequence continues at coordinate 268,199 of NW_026043746.1, read as the reverse complement.
CCCCTAACCCTAACCCTAGCCCGAACCCTAACCCTAACCCTTCCCCGAAGCCTGACCCTCACCCGTCCCCTAATCCTAACCCGTACGCTGACACTCACCCGTGCCCTCACACGTACGCTCCCCCTAAAGCGTCATCGTACCCTCACCTGGACCCTAAACCGTCCCCATCCCCTAACCCTAACCCTAGCCCGAACCCTAACCCTAACCCTTCCCCGAAGCCTGACCCTCACCCGTCCCCTAATCCTAACCCGTACGCTGACACTCACCCGCGCCCTCACACGTACGCTCCCCCTAAAGCGTCGTAGTACCCTCACCTGGACCCTAAACCGTCCCCGTCCCCTAACCCTAACCCTAGCCCGAACCGTAACCCTAACCCTTCCCCGAAGCCTGACCCTCACCCGTCCCCTAATCCTAACCCGTACGCTGACACTCACCCGCGCCCTCACACGTACGCTCCCCCTGAAGCGTCGTCGTACCCTCACCTGGAACCTAAACCGTCCCCGTCCCCTAACCCTAACCCTAGCCCGAACCCTAACCCTAACCCTTCCCCGAAGCCTGACCCTCACCCGTCCCCTAATCCTAACCCGTACGCTGACACTCACCCGTGCCCTCACACGTACGCTCCCCCTAAAGCGTCGTCGTACCCTCACCTGGACCCTAAACCGTCCCCGTCCCCTAACCCTGACCCTAGCCCGAGCCCTAACCCTAACCCTTCCCCGAAGCCTGACTCTCACACGTCCCCTAATCCTAACCCGTACGCTGACACTCACCCGCGCCCTAACACGTACGCTCCCCCTAATGTGTCGTCGTACCCTCTCCTGGACCCTAAACCGTCCCCGTCCCCTAACCCTAACCCTAGCCCGAACCCTAAACCTAACCCTTCCCCGAAGCCTGACCCTCACCCGTCCCCTAATCCTAACCCGTACGCTGACACTCACCCGCGCCCTCACACGTACGCTCCCCCTAAAGCGTCGTCGTACCCTCACCTGGACCCTAAACTGTCCCCGTCCCCTAACCCTAACCCTAGCCCGAATCCTAACCCTAAACCTTCCCCGAAGCCTGACCCTCACCAGTCCCCTAATCCTAACCCGTACGCTGACACTCACCCGCGCCCTCACACGTACGCTCCCCCTAAAGCGTCGTCGTACACTCACCTGGACCCTAAACCGTCCCCGTCCCCTAACCCTAACCCTAGCCCGAACCCTAACCCTAACCCTTCCCCGAAGCCTGACCCTCACCTGTCCCCTAATCCTAACCCGTACGCTGACACTCACCCACGCCCTCACACGTACGCGCCCCCTAAAGCGTTGTCATAACCTCACCTGGACCCTAAACCGTCCCCTAACCCTAACCCTAACCCTAGCCCGAACCCTAACCCTAACCCTTCCCCGAAGCCTGACCCTCACCCGTCCCCTAATCCTAACGCGTACGCTGACACTCACCCGCGCCCTCACACGTACGCTCCCCCTAAAGCGTCGTCGTACCCTCACTTGGACCCTAAACCGTCCCCGTCCCCTAACCCTAACCCTAGCCCGAACCCTAACCCTAACCCTTCCCCGAAGCCTGACCCTCACCCGTCCCCTAATCCTAACCCGTACGCTGACACTCACCCGCGCCCTCACACGTACGCTCCCCCTAAAGCGTCGTCGTACCCTCACCTGGACCCTAAACCGTCCCCGTCCCCTAACCCTAACCCTAGCCCGAACCCTAACCCTAACCCTTCCCCGAAGCCTGACCCTCACCCGTCCCCTAATCCTAACCCGTACGCTGACACTCACCCGTGCCCTCACACGTACGCTCCCCCTAAAGCGTCGTCGTACCCTCACCTGGACCCTAAACCGTCCCCATCCCCTAACCCTAACCCTAGCCCGAACCCTAACCCTAACCCTTCCCCGAAGCCTGACCCTCACCCGTCCCCTAATCCTAACCCGTACGCTGACACTCACCCGCGCCCTCACACGTACGCTCCCCCTAAAGCGTCGTAGTACCCTCACCTGGACCCTAAACCGTCCCCGTCCCCTAACCCTAACCCTAGCCCGAACCGTAACCCTAACCCTTCCCCGAAGCCTGACCCTCACCCGTCCCCTAATCCTAACCCGTACGCTGACACTCACCCGCGCCCTCACACGTACGCTCCCCCTGAAGCGTCGTCGTACCCTCACCTGGAACCTAAACCGTCCCCGTCCCCTAACCCTAACCCTAGCCCGAACCCTAACACTAACCCTTCCCCGAAGCCTGACCCTCACCCGTCCCCTAATCCTAACCCGTACGCTGACACTCACCCGCGCCCTCACACGTACGCTCCCCCTAAAGCGTCCTCGTACCCTCACCTGGACCCTAAACTGTCCCCGTCCCCTAACCCTAACCCTAGCCCGAACCCTAACTCTAAACCTTCCCCGAAGCCTGACCCTCACCAGTCCCCTAATCCTAACCCGTACGCTGACACTCACCCGCGCCCTCACACGTACGCTCCCCCTAAAGCGTCGTCGTACCCTCACCTGGACCCTAAACCGTCCCCGTCCCCTAACCCTAACCCTAGCCCGAACCCTAACCCTAACCCTTCCCCGAAGCCTGACCCTCACCTGTCCCCTAATCCTAACCCGTACGCTGACACTCACCCACGCCCTCACACGTACGCTCCCCCTAAAGCGTTGTCATAACCTCACCTGGACCCTAAACCGTCCCCTAACCCTAACCCTAACCCTAGCCCGAACCCTAACCCTAACCCTTCCCTGAAGCCTGACCCTCACCCGTCCCCTAATCCTAACCCGTACGCTGACACTCACCCGCGCACTCACACGTATGCTCCCCCTAAAGCGTTGTCGTACCCTCACCTGGACCCTAAACCATCCCCGTCCCCTAACCCTAACCCTAGACCGAACCCTAACCCTAACCCTTCCCCGAAGCCTGACCCTCACCTGTCCCCTAATCCTAACCCGTACGCTGACACTCACCCACGCCCTCACACGTACGCTCCCCCTAAAGCGTTGTCGTACCCTCACCTGGACCCTAAACCGTCCCCATCCCCTAACCCTAACCCTAGCCCGAACCCTAACCCTAACCCTTCCCCGAAGCCTGACCCTCACCGTCCCCTAATCCTAACCCGTACGCTGACACTCACCCACGCCCTCACACGTACGCTCCCCCTAAAGCGTCATCGTACCCTCACCTGGACCCTAAACCGTCCCCGTCCCCTAACCCTAACCCTAGCCCGAACCCTAGCCCTAACCCTTCCCCGAAGCCTGACCCTCACCCGTCCCCTAATCCTAAGCCGTACGCTGACACTCACCCGCGCCCTCACACGTACGCTCCCCCTAAAGCGTCGTCGTACCCTCACCTGGACCCTAAACCGTCCCCGTCCCCTAACCCTAACCCTAGCCCGAACCCTAACCCTAACCCTTCCACGAAGCCTGACCCTCACCCGTCCCCTAATCCTAACCCCTACGCTGACACTCACCCACGCCCTCACACGTACGCTCCCCCTAAAGCGTTGTCGTACCCTCACCTGGACCCTAAACCGTCCCCGTCTCCTAACCCTAACTCTAGACCAAACCCTAAACCTAACACTTCCCCGAAGCCTGACCCTCACCTGTCCCCTAATCCTAACCCATACGCTGACACTCACCCACGCCCTAACACGTACGCTCCCCCTAAAGCGTTGTCATACCCTCACCTGGACCCTAAACCGTCCCCGTCCCCTAACCCTAACCCTAGCCCGAACCCTAACCCTAACCCTTCCCCGAAGCCTGACCCTCACCCGTCGCCTAATCCTAACCCGTACACTGACACTCACCCGCGCCCTCACACGTATGCTCCCCCTAAAGCGTTGTCGTACCCTCACCTGGACCCTAAACCGTCCCCGTCCCCTAACCCTAACCCTAGACCGAACCCTAACCCTAACCCTTCCCCGAAGCCTGACCCTCACCTGTCCCCTAATCCTAACCCGTACGCTGACACTCACCCACGCCCTCACACGTACGCTCCCCCTAAAGCGTTGTCGTACCCTCACCTGGACCCTAAACCGTCCCCGTCCCCTAACCCTAACCCTAGCCCGAACCCTAACACTAACCCTTCCCCGAAGCCTGACCCTCACCCGTCCCCTAATCCTAACCCGTACGCTGACACTCACCCGCGCCCTCACACGTACGCTCCCCCTAAAGCGTTGTCGTACCCTCACCTGGACCCTAAACCGTCCCCGTCCCCTAACCCTAACCCTACCCCGAACCCTAACCCTAACTCTTCCCCGAAGCCTGACCCTCACCCGTCCCCTAATCCTAACCCGTACGCTGACACTCACCCGCGCCCTCACACGTACGCTCCCCCTAAAGCGTTGTCGTACCCTCACCTGGACCCTAAACCGTCCCCGTCCCCTAACCCTAACCCTAGCCCGAACCCTAACCCTAACCCTTCCAAGAAGCCTGACCCTCACCCGTCCCCTAATCCTAACCCGTACGCTGACACTCACCCGCGCCCTCACACGTACGCTCCCCCTAAAGCGTTGTCGTACCCTCACCTGGACCCTAAACCGTCCCCGTCCCCTAACCCTAACCCTAGCCCGAACCCTAACCCTAACCCTTCCCCGAAACCTGACACTCACCCGTCCCCTAATCCTAACCCGTACGCTGACACTCACCCGCGTCCTCACACGTACGCTCCCCCTAAAGCGTTGTCGTACCCTCAGCTGGACCCTAAAGCGTCCCCGTCCCTTAACCCTAACCCTAGCCCGAACCCTAACCCTAACCCTTCCCCGAAGCCTGACCCTCACCCGTCCCCTAATCCTAACCCGTACGCTGACACTCACCCGCGCCCTCACACGTACGCTACCCCTAAAGCGTCGTCGTACCCTCACCTGGACCCTAAACCGTCCCCGTCCCCTAACCCTAACCTTAGCCCGAACCCTAACCCTAACCCTTCCCCGAAGCCTGACCCTCACCCGTCCCCTAATCCTAACCCGTACGCTGACACTCACCCGCGCCCTCACACGTACGCTCCCCCTGAAGCGTTGTCGTACCCTCACCTGGACCCTAAACCATCCCCGTCCCCTAACCCTAACCCTAACCCGAACCCTAACCCTAACCCTTCCCCAAAGCCTGACCCTCGCCCGTCCCCTAATCCTAACCCGTACGCTGACACTCACCCGCGCCCTCACACGTACGCTCCCCCTAAAGCGTTGTCGTACCCTCACCTGTACCCTAAACCGTCCCCACCCCCTAACCCTAACCCTAGCCCGAACCCTAACCCTAACCCTTCCCCGAAGCCTGACCCTCACCCGTCCCCTAATCCTAACCCGTACGCTGACACTCACCCGCGCCCTCACACGTACGCTCCCCCTAAAGCGTTGTCTTACCCTCACCTGGACCCTAAACCGTCCCCGTCCCCTAACCCTAACCCTAGCCCGAACCCTAACACTAACCCTTCCCCGAAGCCTGACCCTCACCCGTCCCATAATCCTAACCCGTACGCTGACACTCACCCGCGCCCTCACACGTACTCTCCCCCTAAAGCGTTGTCGTACCCTCACCTGGACCCTAAACCGTCCCCGTCCCCTAAGCCTAACCCTAGCCCGAACCCTAACCCTAACCCTTCCCCGAAGCGTGACCTTCACCTGTCCCCTAATCCTAACCCGTACGCTGACACTCACCCGCGCCCTCACACGTACGCTCCCCCTAAAGCGTTGTCGTACCCTCACCTGGACCCTAAACCGTCCCCGTCCCCTAAGCCTAACCCTAGCCAGAACCCGAACCCTAACACTTCCCCGAAGCCTGACCCTCACCCGTCCCCTAATCCTAACCCGTACGCTGACACTCACCCGCGCCCTCACACGTTCGCTCCCCCTAAAGCGTTTTCGTACCCTCATCTGGACCCTAAACCGTCCCCGTTCCCTAACCCTAACCCTAGCCCGAACCCTAACCCTAACCCTTCCCCGAAGCCTGACCCTCACCCGTCCCCTAATCCTAACCCGTACGCTGACACTCACCCGCGCCCTCACACGTACGCTCCCCCTAAAGCGTTGTCGTACCCTCACCTGGACCCTAAACCGTCCCCACCCCCTAACCCTAACCCTAGCCCGAACCCTAACCCTAACCCTTCCCCGAAGCCTGACCCTCACACGTCCCCTAATCCTAAACCGTACACTGACACTCACCCGCGCCCTCACACGTACGCTCCCCCTAAAGCGTTGTCGTACCCTCACCTGGACCCAAAACCGTCCCCGTCCCCTAACCCTAACCTTAGCCCAAACCCTAACCCTAACCCTTCCCCGAAGCCTGACCCTCACCCGTCCCCTAATCCTAACCCGTACGCTGACACTCACACGCGCCCTCACACGTACGCTCCCCCTAAAGCGTTGTCGTACCCTCACCTGGACCCTAAACCGTCCCCGTCCCCTAACCCTAACCCTTGCCCGAACCCTAAACCTAACCCTTCCCCGAAGCCTGACCCTCACCCGTCCCCTAATCCTAACCCGTACGCTGACACTCACCCGCGCCCTCACACGTACGCTCCCCCTAAAGCGTTGTCGTACCCTCACCTGGACCCTAAACCGTCCCCGTCCCCTATCCCTAACCCTAGCCCGAACCCTAACCCTAACCCTTTCCCGAAGCCTGACCCTCACCCGTCCCCTAATCCTAACCCGTACGCTGACACTCACCCGCGCCCTCACACGTACGCTCCCCCTAAAGCGTCGTCGTACCCTCACCTGGACCCTAAACCGTCCCCGTCCCCTAACCCTAACCCTAGCCCGAACCCTAACCCTAACCCTTCCCCGAAGCCTGACCCTCACCCGTCCCCTAATCCTAACCCGTACGCTGACACTCGCCCGCGCCCTCACACGTACGCTCCCCCTAAAGCGTTGTCGTACCCTCACCTGGACCCTAAACCGTCCCCGTCCCCTAGCCCTAACCCTACCCCGAACCCTAACCCTAACCCTTCCCCGAAGCCTGACCCTCACCCGTCCCCTAATCCTAACCCGTACGCTGACACTCACCCGCGCCCTCTCACGTACGCTCCCCCTAAAGCGTTGTCGTACCCTCACCTGGACCCTAAACCGTCCCCGTCCCCTAACCCTAACCCTAGCCCGAACCCTAACCCTAACGCTTCCCCGAAGCCTGACCCTCACACATCCCCTAATCCTAACCCGTACGCTGACACTCACCCGCGCCCTCACACGTACGCTCCCCCTAAAGCGTTGTCGTACCCTCACCTGGTCCCTAAACCGTCCCCGTCCCCTAACCCTAACCCTAGCCCGAACCCTAACCCTAACCCTTCCCGGAAGCCTGACCCTCACCCGTCCCCTAATCCTAACCCGTACGCTGACACTCACCCGCGCCCTCACACGTACGCTCCCCGTAAAGCGTTGTCGTACCCTCACCTGGACCCTAAACCGTCCCCGACCCCTAACCCTAACCCTAGCCCGAACCCTAACCCTAACCCTTCCCCGAAGCCTGACCCTCACCCGTCCCCTAATCCTAACCCGTACGCTGACACTCACCCGCGCCCTCACACGTACGCTCCCCCTAAAGCGTCGTCGTACCCTCACCTGGACCCTAAACCGTCCCCGTCCCCTAACCCTAACCCTAGCCCGAACCGTAACCCTAACACTTCCCCGAAGCCTGACCCTCTCCCGTCCCTTAATCCTAACCCGTACGCTGACACTCACCCGCGCCCTCACACGTACGCTCCCCCTAAAGCGTTGTCGTGCCCTCACCTGGACCCTAAAGCGTCCCCGTCCCCTAACCCTAACCCTAGCCCGAACCGTAACCCTAACCCTTCCCCGAAGCCTGACCCTCACCCGTCCCCTAATCCTAACCCGTACGCTGACACCCGCGCCCTCACACGTACGCTCCCCCTAAAGCGTTGTCGTACCCTCACCTGGACCCTAAACCGTCCCCATCCCCCAACCCTAACCCTAGCCCGAACCCTAACTCTAACCCTTGCCCGAAGCCTGACCCTCACCCGTCCCCTAATCCTAACCCGTACGCTGACACTCACCCGCGCCCTCACACGTACGCTCCCCCTAAAGCGTTGTCGTACCCTCACCTGGACCCTAAACCGTCCCCGTCCCCTAACCCTAACCCTATCCCGAACCCTAACCCTAACCCTTCCCCGAAGCCTGACCCTCACCCGTCCCCTAATCCTAACCCGTACGCTGACACTCACCCGCGCCCTCACACGTACGCTCCCCCTAAAGCATTGTCGTACCCTCACCTGGACCCTAAACCGTCCCCGTCCCCTAACCCTAACCCTAGCCCGAGCCCTAACCCTAACCCTTGACCGAAGCCTGACCCTCACCCATCCCCTAATCCTAACCCGTACGCTGACACTCACCGGCGCCCTCACACGTACGCTCCCCCTAAAGCGTTGTCGTACCCTCACCTGGACCCTAAACCGTCCCCGTCCCCTAACCCTAACCCTAGCCCGAACCCTAACCCTTCCCCGAAGCCTGACCCTCACCCGTCCCCTAATCCTAACCCGTACGCTGACACTCACCCGCGCCCTCACACGTACGCTCCCCCTAAAGCGTTGTCTTACCCTCACCTGGACCCTAAACTGTCCCCGTCCCCTAACCCTAACCCTAGCCCGAACCCTATCCCTAACCCTTCCCCGAAGCCTGACCCTCACCCGTCCCCTAATCCTAAGCCGTACGCTGAGACTCACCCGCGCCCTCACACGTACGCTCCATCTAAAGTGTTGTCATACCCTCACCTGGACCCTAAACCGTCCCCGTCCCCTAACCCTAACCCTAGCCCGAACCGTAACCCTAACCCTTCCCCGAAGCCTTACCCTCACCCGTCCCCTAATCCTAACCCGTACGCTGACACTCACCCGCGCCCTCACACGTACGCTCCCCCTAAAGCGTTGTCGTACCCTCACCTGGACCCTAAACCGTCCCCGTCCCCTAACCCTAACCCTAGCCCGAACCCTAACCCTAACCCTTCCCCGAAGCCTGACCCTCACCCGTCCCCTAATCCTAACCAGTACGCTGACACTCACCCGCGCCCTCACATGTACGCTCCCCCTAAAGCGTTGTCGTACCCTCACCTGGACCCTAAACCGTCCCCGTCCCCTAACCCTAACCCTAGCCCGAACCCTAACCCTAACCCTTCCCCGAAGCCTGACCCTCACCCGTCCCCTAATCCTAACCCGTACGCTGACACTCACCCGCGCACTCACACGTACGCTCCCCCTAAAGCGTTGTCGTACCCTCACCTGGACCCTAAACCGTCCCCGTCCCCTAACCCTAACCCTAGCCCGAACCATAACCCTAAACCTTCCCCGAAGCCTGACCCTCACCCGTCCCCTAATCCTAACCCATACGCTGACACTCACCCACGCCCTCACACGTACGCTCCCCCTAAAGCGTCATCGTACCCTCACCTGGACCCTAAACCGTCCCCGTCCCCTAACCCTAACCCTAGCCCGAACCCTAGCCCTAACACTTCCCCGAAGCCTGACCCTCACCCGTCCCCTAATCCTAAGCCGTACGCTGACACTCACCCGCGCCCTCACACGTACGCTCCCCCTAAAGCGTCGTCGTACCCTCACCTGGACCCTAAACCGTCCCCGTCCCCTAACCCTAACCCTAGCCCGAACCCTAACCCTAACCCTTCCACGAAGCCTGACCCTCACCCGTCCCCTAATCCTAACCCCTACGCTGACACTCACCCACGCCCTCACACGTACGCTCCCCCTAAAGCGTTGTCGTACCCTCACCTGGACCCTAAACTGTCCCCGTCTCCTAACCCTAACTCTAGACCAAACCCTAAACCTAACACTTCCCCGAAGCCTGACCCTCACCTGTCCCCTAATCCTAACCCATACGCTGACACTCACCCACGCCCTAACACGTACGCTCCCCCTAAAGCGTTGTCATACCCTCACCTGGACCCTAAACCGTCCCCGTCCCCTAACCCTAACCCTAGCCCGAACCCTAACCCTAACCCTTCCCCGAAGCCTGACCCTCACCCGTCGCCTAATCCTAACCCGTACACTGACACTCACCCGCGCCCTCACACGTATGCTCCCCCTAAAGCGTTGTCGTACCCTCACCTGGACCCTAAACCGTCCCCGTCCCCTAACCCTAACCCTAGACCGAACCCTAACCCTAACCCTTCCCCGAAGCCTGACCCTCACCTGTCCCCTAATCCTAACCCGTACGCTGACACTCACCCACGCCCTCACACGTACGCTCCCCCTAAAGCGTTGTCGTACCCTCACCTGGACCCTAAACCGTCCCCGTCCCCTAACCCTAACCCTAGCCCGAACCCTAACACTAACCCTTCCCCGAAGCCTGACCCTCACCCGTCCCCTAATCCTAACCCGTACGCTGACACTCACCCGCGCCCTCACACGTACGCTCCCCCTAAAGCGTTGTCGTACCCTCACCTGGACCCTAAACCGTCCCCGTCCCCTAACCCTAACCCTACCCCGAACCCTAACCCTAACTCTTCCCCGAAGCCTGACCCTCACCCGTCCCCTAATCCTAACCCGTACGCTGACACTCACCCGCGCCCTCACACGTACGCTCCCCCTAAAGCGTTGTCGTACCCTCACCTGGACCCTAAACCGTCCCCGTCCCCTAACCCTAACCCTAGCCCGAACCCTAACCCTAACCCTTCCAAGAAGCCTGACCCTCACCCGTCCCCTAATCCTAACCCGTACGCTGACACTCACCCGCGCCCTCACACGTACGCTCCCCCTAAAGCGTTGTCGTACCCTCACCTGGACCCTAAACCGTCCCCGTCCCCTAACCCTAACCCTAGCCCGAACCCTAACCCTAACCCTTCCCCGAAACCTGACACTCACCCGTCCCCTAATCCTAACCCGTACGCTGACACTCACCCGCGTCCTCACACGTACGCTCCCCCTAAAGCGTTGTCGTACCCTCAGCTGGACCCTAAAGCGTCCCCGTCCCTTAACCCTAACCCTAGCCCGAACCCTAACCCTAACCCTTCCCCGAAGCCTGACCCTCACCCGTCCCCTAATCCTAACCCGTACGCTGACACTCACCCGCGCCCTCACACGTACGCTACCCCTAAAGCGTCGTCGTACCCTCACCTGGACCCTAAACCGTCCCCGTCCCCTAACCCTAACCTTAGCCCGAACCCTAACCCTAACCCTTCCCCGAAGCCTGACCCTCACCCGTCCCCTAATCCTAACCCGTACGCTGACACTCACCCGCGCCCTCACACGTACGCTCCCCCTGAAGCGTTGTCGTACCCTCACCTGGACCCTAAACCATCCCCGTCCCCTAACCCTAACCCTAACCCGAACCCTAACCCTAACCCTTCCCCAAAGCCTGACCCTCACCCGTCCCCTAATCCTAACCCGTACGCTGACACTCACCCGCGCCCTCACACGTACGCTCCCCCTAAAGCGTTGTCGTACCCTCACCTGTACCCTAAACCGTCCCCACCCCCTAACCCTAACCCTAGCCCGAACCCTAACCCTAACCCTTCCCCGAAGCCTGACCCTCACCCGTCCCCTAATCCTAACCCGTACGCTGACACTCACCCGCGCCCTCACACGTACGCTCCCCCTAAAGCGTTGTCGTACCCTCACCTGGACCCTAAACCGTCCCCGTCCCCTAACACTAATCCTAGCCCGAACCCTAACCCTAACCCTTCCCCGAAACCTGACCCTCACCCGTCCCCTAATCCTAACCCGTACGCTGACACTCACCCGCGCCCTCAAACGTACGCTCCCCCTAAAGCGTTGTCGTACCCTCACCTGGACCCTAAACCGTCCCCGTCCCCTAACCCTAACCCTAGCCCGAACCCTAACCCTAACCCTTCCCCGAAGCCTGACCCTCACCCGTCCCCTAATCCTAACCCGTACGCTGACACTCACCCGCGCCCTCACACGTACGCTCCCCCTGAAGCGTCGTCGTACCCTCACCTGGAACCTAAACCGTCCCCGTCCCCTAACCCTAACCCTACCCCGAACCCTAACCCTAACCTTTCCCCGAAGCCTGACCCTCACCCGTCCCCTAATCCTAACCCGTACGCTGACACTCACCCGCGCCCTCACACGTATGCTCCCCCTAAAGCGTCGTCGTACCCTCACCTGGACCCTAAACCGTCCCCGTCCCCTAACCCTAACCCTAGCCCGAACCCTAACCCTAACCCTTCCCCGAAGCCTGATCCTCACCCGTCCCCTAATCCTAACGCGTACGCTGACACTCACCCGCGCCCTCACACGTACGCTCCCCCTAAAGCGTCGTCGTACCCTCACTTGGACCCTAAACCGTCCCCGTCCCCTAACCCTAACCCTAGCCCGAACCCTAACCCTAACCCTTCCCCGAAGCCTGACCCTCACCCGTCCCCTAATCCTAACCCGTACGCTGACACTCACCCGCGCCCTCACACGTACGCTCCCCCTAAAGCGTCGTCGTACCCTCACCTGGACCCTAAACCGTCCCCGTCCCCTAACCCTAACCCTAGCCCGAACCCTAACCCTAACCCTTCCCCGAAGCCTGACCCTCACCCGTCCCCTAATCCTAACCCGTACGCTGACACTCACCCGCGCCCTCACACGTATGCTCCCCCTAAAGCGTCGTCGTACCCTCACCTGGACCCTAAACCGTCCCCGTCCCCTAACCCTAACCCTAGCCCGAACCCTAACCCTAACCCTTCCCCGAAGCCTGATCCTCACCCGTCCCCTAATCCTAACGCGTACGCTGACACTCACCCGCGCCCTCACACGTACGCTCCCCCTAAAGCGTCGTCGTACCCTCACTTGGACCCTAAACCGTCCCCGTCCCCTAACCCTAACCCTAGCCCGAACCCTAACCCTAACCCTTCCCCGAAGCCTGACCCTCACCCGTCCCCTAATCCTAACCCGTACGCTGACACTCACCCGCGCCCTCACACGTACGCTCCCCCTAAAGCGTTGTACCCTCACCTGGACCCTAAACCGTCCCCGTCCCCTAACCCTAACCCTAGCCCGAACCCTAACCCTAACCCTTCCCCGAAGCCTGACCCTCACCCGTCCCCTAATCCTAACCCGTACGCTGACACTCACCCGCGCCCTCACACGTACGCTCCCCCTAAAACGTTGTCGTACCCTCACCTGGACCCTAAACCGTCCCCGTCCCCTAACCCTAACCCTAGCCCGAACCCTAACCCTAACCCTTCCCCGAAGCCTGACCCTCACCCGTACCCTAATCCTAACCTGTACGCTGACACTCACCCGCGCCCTCACACATACGCTCCCCAGAAAGCGTCGTCGTACCCTCACCTGGACCCTAAACCGTCCCCGTCCCCTAACCCTAACCCTAGCCCGAACCCTAACCCTAACCCTTCCCCGAAGCCTGACCCTCACCCGTCCCCTAATCCTAACCCGTATGCTGACACTCACCCGCGCCCTCACACGTACGCTCCCCGTAAAGCGTCGTCGTACCCTCACCTGGACCCTAAACCGTCCCCGTCCCCTAACCCTAACCCTAGCCCGAACCCTAACCCTAACCCTTCCCCGAAGCCTGACCCTCACCCGTCCCCTAATCCTAACCCGTACGCTGACACTCACCCGCGCCCTCACAAGTACGCTCCCCCAAAGCGTCGTCGTACCCTCACCTGGACCCTAAACCGTCCCCGTCCCCTAACCCTAACCCTAGGCCGAACCCTAACCCTAACCCTTCCCCGAAGCCTGACCCTCACCCGTCCCCTAATCCTAACCCGTACGCTGACACTCACCCGTGCCCTCACACGTACGCTCCCCCTAAAGCGTTGTCGTGCCCTCACCTGGACCCTAAACCGTCCCCGTCCCCTAACCCTAACCCTAGCCCGAACCCTAACCCTAACACTTCCCCGAAGCCTGACCCTCACCCGTCCCCTAATCCTAACCCGTACGCTGACACTCACCCGCGCCCTCACACGTACGCTCCCCCTGAAGCGTCGTCGTACCCTCACCTGGAACCTAAACCGTCCCCGTCCCCTAACCCTAACCCTAGGCCGAACCCTAACCCTAACCCTTCCCCGAAGCCTGACCCTCACCCGTCCCCTAATCCTAACCCGTACGCTGACACTCACCCGCGCCCTCACACGTACGCTCCCCTTAAGCGTCGTCGTACCCTCACCTGGACCCTAAACCGTCCCCGTCCCCTAACCCTAACCCTAGCCCGAACCCTAACCCTAACCCTTCCCCGAAGCCTGACCCTCACCCGTCCCCTAATCCTAACCCGTACGCTGACACTCACCCGCGCCCTCACACGTACGCTCCCCCTGAAGCGTCGTCGTACCCTCACCTGGAACCTAAACCGTCCCCGTCCCCTAACCCTAACCCTAGCCCGAACCCTAACCCTAATCCTTCCCCGAAGCCTGACCCTCACCCGTCCCCTAATCCTAACCCGTACGCTGACACTCACCCGTGCCCTCACACGTACGCTCCCCCTAAAGCGTCATCGTACCCTCACCTGGACCCTAAACCATCCCCGTCCCCTAACCCTGACCCTAGCCCGAGCCCTAACCCTAACCCTTCCCCGAAGCCTGACTCTCACACGTCCCCTAATCCTAACCCGTACGCTGACACTCACCCGCGCCCTAACACGTACGCTCCCCCTAATGTGTCGTCGTACCCTCACCTGGACCCTAAACCGTCCCCTTCCCCTAACCCTAACCCTAGCCCGAACCCTAAACCTAACCCTTCCCCGAAGCCTGACCCTCACCCGTCCCCTAATCCTAACCCGTACGCTGACACTCACCCGTGCCCTCACACGTACGCTCCCCCTAAAGCGTCGTCGTACCCTCACCTGGACCCTAAACCGTCCCCGTCCCCTAACCCTAACCCTAGGCCGAACCCAACCCTAACCCTTCCCCGAAGCCTGACCCTCACCAGTCCCCTAATCCTAACCCGTACGCTGACACTCACCCGCGCCCTCACACGTACGCTCCCCCTAAAGCGTCGTCGTACCCTCACCTGGACCCTAAACCGTCCCCGTCCCCTAACCCTAACCCTAGCCCGAACCCTAACCCTAACACTTCCCCGAAGCCTGACCCTCACCCGTCCCCTAATCCTAACCCGTACGCTGACACTCACCCGCGCCCTCACACGTACGCTCCCCCTAAAGCGTCGTCGTACCGTCAACTGGACCCTAAACCGTCCCCGTCCCCTAACCCTAACCCTAGCCCAAACCCTAACCCTAACCCTTCCCCGAAGCCTGACCCTCACCCGTCCCCTAATCCTAACCCGTACGCGGACACTCACCCGCGCCCTCACACGTACGCTCCCCCTAAAGCGTCGTCGTACCCTCACCTGGACCCTAAACCGTCCCCATCCCCTAACCCTAACCTTAGCCCGAACCCTAAACCTAACCCTTCCCCGAAGCCTGACCCTCACCTGTCCCCTAATCCTAACCCGTACGCTGACACTCACCCACGCCCTCACACGTACGCTCCCCCTAAAGCGTTGTCATAACCTCACCTGTACCCTAAACCGTCCCCTAACCCTAACCCTAACCCTAGCCCGAATCCTAAACCTAACCCTTCCCCGAAGCCTGACCCTCACCCGTCCCCTAATCCTAACCCGTACGCTGACACTCACCCGCGCACTCACACGTATGCTCCCCCTAAAGCGTTGTCGTACCCTCACCTGGACCCTAAACCGTCCCCGTCCCCTAACCCTAACCCTAGACCGAACCCTAACCCTAACCCTTCCCCGAAGCCTGACCCTCACCTGTCCTCTAATCCTAACCCGTACGCTGACACTCACCCACGCCCTCACACGTACGCTCCCCCTAAAGCGTTGTCGTACCCTCACCTGGACCCTAAACCGTCCCCGTCCCCTAACCCTAACCCTAGCCCGAACCCTAACCCTAACCTTTCCCCGAAGCCTGACCCTCACCCGTCCCCTAATCCTAACCCGTACGCTGACACTCACCCGCGCCCTCACACGTACGCTCCCCCTAAAGCGTCGTCGTACCCTCACCTGGACCCTAAACCGTCCCCGTCCCCTAACCCTAACCCTACCCCGAACCCTAACCCTAACTCTTCCCCGAAGCCTGACCCTCACCCGTCCCCTAATCCTAACCCGTACGCTGACACTCACCCGCGCCCTCACACGTACGCTCCCCCTAAAGCGTTGTCGTACCCTCACCTGGACCCTAAACCGTCCCCGTCCCCTAACCCTAACCCTAGCCTGAACCCTAACCCTAACCCTTCCCCGAAGCCTGACCCTCACCCGTCCCCTAATCCTAATCCGTACGCTGACACTCACCCGCGCCCTCACACGTACGCTCCCCCTAAAGCGTCGTCGTATCCTCACCTGGACCCTAAACCGTCCCCGTCCCCTAACCCTAACCCTAGCCCGAACCCTAACCCTAACCCTTCCCCGAAGCCTGACCCTCACCCGTCCCCTAATCCTAACCCGTACGCTGACACTCACCCGCGCCCTCACACGTACGCTCCCCCTAAAGCGTCGTCGTACCCTCACCTGGACCCTAAACCGTCCCCATCCCCTAACCCTAACCCTAGCCCGAACCCTAACCCTAACCCTTCCCCGAAGCCTGACCCTCACCCGTCCCCTAATCCTAATCCGTACGCTGACACTCACCCGCGCCCTCACACGTACGCTCCCACTAAAGCGTCGTAGTACCCTCACCTGGACCCTAAACCGTCCCCGTCCCCTAACCCTAACCCTAGCCCGAACCATAACCCTAACCCTTCCCCGAAGCCTGACCCACACCCGTCCCCTAATCCTAACCCGTACGCTGACACTCACCCGCGCCCTCACACGTACGCTCCCCCTGAAGCGTCGTCGTACCCTCACCTGGAACCTAAACCGTCCCCGTCCCCTAACCCTAACCCTAGCCCGAACCCTAACCCTAACCCTTCCCCGAAGCCTGACCCTCACCTGTCCCCTAATCCTAACCCGTACGCTGACACTCACCCACGCCCTCACACGTACGCTCCCCCTAAAGCGTTGTCATAACCTCACCTGGACCCTAAACCGTCCCCTAACCCTAACCCTAACCCTAGCCCGAACCCTAAACCTAACCCTTCCCCGAAGCCTGACCCTCACCCGTCCCCTAATCCTAACCCGTACGCTGACACTCACCCGCGCCCTCACACGTACCCTCCCCCTAAAGCGTTGTCGTACCCTCACCTGGACCCTAAACCGTCCCCGTCCCCTAACCCTAACCCTAGCCCGAACCGTAACCCTAACCCTTCCCCGAAGCCTGACCCTCACCCGTCCCCTAATCCTAACCCGTACGCTGACACTCACCCGCGCCCTCACACGTACGCTCCCCCTGAAGCGTCGTCGTACCCTCACCTGGAACCTAAACCGTCCCCGTCCCCTAACCCTAACCCTACCCCGAACCCTAACCCTAACTCTTCCCCGAAGCCTGAGCCTCACCCGTCCCCTAATCCTAACCCGTACGCTGACACTCACCCGCGCCCTCACACGTACCCTCCCCCTAAAGCGTTGTCGTACCCTCACCTGGACCCTAAACCGTCCCCGTCCCCTAACCCTAACCCTAGCCTGAACCCTAACCCTAACCTTTCCCCGAAGCCTGACCCTCACCCGTCCCCTAATCCTAACCCGTACGCTGACACTCACCCGCGCCCTCACACGTACGCTCCCCCTAAAGCGTTGTCGTACCCTCACCTGGACCCTAAACCGTCCCCGTCCCCTAACACTAATCCTAGCCCGAACCCTAACCCTAACCCTTCCCCGAAACCTGACCCTCACCCGTCCCCTAATCCTAACCCGTACGCTGACACTCACCCGCGCCCTCAAACGTACGCTCCCCCTAAAGCGTTGTCGTACCCTCACCTGGACCCTAAACCGTCCCCGTCCCCTAACCCTAACCCTAGCCCGAACCCTAACCCTAACCCTTCCCCGAAGCCTGACCCTCACCCGTCCCCTAATCCTAACCCGTACGCTGACACTCACCCGCGCCCTCACACGTACGCTCCCCCTGAAGCGTCGTCGTACCCTCACCTGGAACCTAAACCGTCCCCGTCCCCTAACCCTAACCCTACCCCGAACCCTAACCCTAACTCTTCCCCGAAGCCTGACCCTCACCCGTCCCCTAATCCTAACCCGTACGCTGACACTCACCCGCGCCCTCACACGTACCCTCCCCCTAAAGCGTTGTCGTACCCTCACCTGGACCCTAAACCGTCCCCGTCCCCTAACCCTAACCCTAGCCTGAACCCTAACCCTAACCTTTCCCCGAAGCCTGACCCTCACCCGTCCCCTAATCCTAACCCGTACGCTGACACTCACCCGCGCCCTCACACGTACGCTCCCCCTAAAGCGTTGTCGTACCCTCACCTGGACCCTAAACCGTCCCCGTCCCCTAACACTAATCCTAGCCCGAACCCTAACCCTAACCCTTCCCCGAAACCTGACCCTCACCCGTCCCCTAATCCTAACCCGTACGCTGACACTCACCCGCGCCCTCAAACGTATGCTCCCCCTAAAGCGTTGTCGTACCCTCACCTGGACCCTAAACCGTCCCCGTCCCCTAACCCTAACCCTAGCCCGAACCCTAACCCTAACCCTTCCCCGAAGCCTGACCCTCACCCGTCCCCTAATCCTAACCCGTACGCTGACACTCACCCGCGCCCTCACACGTACGCTCCCCCTAAAGCGTCGTCGTACCCTCACCTGGACCCTAAACCGTCCCCGTCCCCTAACCCTAACCCTAGCCCGAACCCTAACCCTAACCCTTCCCCGAAGCCTGACCCTCACCCGTCCCCTAATCCTAACCCGTACGCTGACACTCACCCGCGCCCTCACACGTATGCTCCCCCTAAAGCGTCGTCGTACCCTCACCTGGACCCTAAACCGTCCCCGTCCCCTAACCCTAACCCTAGCCCGAACCCTAACCCTAACCCTTCCCCGAAGCCTGATCCTCACCCGTCCCCTAATCCTAACGCGTACGCTGACACTCACCCGCGCCCTCACACGTACGCTCCCCCTAAAGCGTCGTCGTACCCTCACTTGGACCCTAAACCGTCCCCGTCCCCTAACCCTAACCCTAGCCCGAACCCTAACCCTAACCCTTCCCCGAAGCCTGACCCTCACCCGTCCCCTAATCCTAACCCGTACGCTGACACTCACCCGCGCCCTCACACGTACGCTCCCCCTAAAGCGTCGTCGTACCCTCACCTGGACCCTAAACCGTCCCCGTCCCCTAACCCTAACCCTAGCCCGAACCCTAACCCTAACCCTTCCCCGAAGCCTGACCCTCACCCGTCCCCTAATCCTAACCCGTACGCTGACACTCACCCGCGCCCTCACACGTATGCTCCCCCTAAAGCGTCGTCGTACCCTCACCTGGACCCTAAACCGTCCCCGTCCCCTAACCCTAACCCTAGCCCGAACCCTAACCCTAACCCTTCCCCGAAGCCTGATCCTCACCCGTCCCCTAATCCTAACGCGTACGCTGACACTCACCCGCGCCCTCACACGTACGCTCCCCCTAAAGCGTCGTCGTACCCTCACTTGGACCCTAAACCGTCCCCGTCCCCTAACCCTAACCCTAGCCCGAACCCTAACCCTAACCCTTCCCCGAAGCCTGACCCTCACCCGTCCCCTAATCCTAATCCGTACGCTGACACTCACCCGCGCCCTCACACGTACGCTCCCCCTAAAGCGTCGTCGTATCCTCACCTGGACCCTAAACCATCCCCGTCCCCTAACCCTAACCCTAGCCCGAACCCTAACCCTAACCCTTCCCCGAAGCCTGACCCTCACCCGTCCCCTAATCCTAACCCGTATGCTGACACTCACCCGCGGCCTCACACGTACGCTCCCCGTAAAGTGTCGTCGTACCCTCACCTAGACCCTAAACCGTCCCCGTCCCCTAACCCTAACCCTAGCCCGAACCCTAACCCTAACCCTTCCCCGAAGCCTGACCCTCACCCGTCCCCTAATCCTAACCCGTACGCTGACACTCACCCGCGCCCTCACACGTACGCTCCCCCTAAAGCGTCGTCGTACCCTCACCTGGACCCTAAACCGTCCCCATCCCCTAACCCTAACCCTAGCCCGAACCCTAACCCTAACCCTTCCCCGAAGCCTGACCCTCACCCGTCCCCTAATCCTAACCCGTACGCTGACACTCACCCGCGCCCTCACACGTACGCTCCCACTAAAGCGTCGTAGTACCCTCACCTGGACCCTAAACCGTCCCCGTCCCCTAACCCTAACCCTAGCCCGAACCATAACCCTAACCCTTCCCCGAAGCCTGACCCACACCCGTCCCCTAATCCTAACCCGTACGCTGACACTCACCCGCGCCCTCACACGTACGCTCCCCCTGAAGCGTCGTCGTACCCTCACCTGGAACCTAAACCGTCCCCGTCCCCTAACCCTAACCCTAGCCCGAACCCTAACCCTAACCCTTCCCCGAAGCCTGACCCTCACCTGTCCCCTAATCCTAACCCGTATGCTGACACTCACCCACGCCCTCACACGTACGCTCCCCCTAAAGCGTTGTCATAACCTCACCTGGACCCTAAACCGTCCCCTAACCCTAACCCTAACCCTAGCCCGAACCCTAACCCTAACCCTTCCCCGAAGCCTGACCCTCACCCGTCCCCTAATCCTAACCCGTACGCTGACACTCACCCGCGCCCTCACACGTACCCTCCCCCTAAAGCGTTGTCGTACCCTCACCTGGACCCTAAACCGTCCCCGTCCCCTAACCCTAACCCTAGCCCGAACCGTAACCCTAACCCTTCCCCGAAGCCTGACCCTCACCCGTCCCCTAATCCTAACCCGTACGCTGACACTCACCCGCGCCCTCACACGTACGCTCCCCCTGAAGCGTCGTCGTACCCTCACCTGGAACCTAAACCGTCCCCGTCCCCTAACCCTAACCCTACCCTGAACCCTAACCCTAACTCTTCCCCGAAGCCTGAGCCTCACCCGTCCCCTAATCCTAACCCGTACGCTGACACTCACCCGCGCCCTCACACGTACCCTCCCCCTAAAGCGTTGTCGTACCCTCACCTGGACCCTAAACCGTCCCCGTCCCCTAACCCTAACCCTAGCCTGAACCCTAACCCTAACCTTTCCCCGAAGCCTGACCCTCACCCGTCCCCTAATCCTAACCCGTACGCTGACACTCACCCGCGCCCTCACACGTACGCTCCCCCTAAAGCGTTGTCGTACCCTCACCTGGACCCTAAACCGTCCCCGTCCCCTAACACTAATCCTAGCCCGAACCCTAACCCTAACCCTTCCCCGAAACCTGACCCTCACCCGTCCCCTAATCCTAACCCGTACGCTGACACTCACCCGCGCCCTCAAACGTACGCTCCCCCTAAAGCGTCGTCGTACCCTCACCTGGACCCTAAACCGTCCCCGTCCCCTAACCCTAACCCTAGACCGAACCCTAACCCTAACCCTTCCCCGAAGCCTGATCCTCACCCGTCCCCTAATCCTAACGCGTACGCTGACACTCACCCGCGCCCTCACACGTACGCTCCCCCTAAAGCGTCGTCGTACCCTCACTTGGACCCTAAACCGTCCCCGTCCCCTAACCCTAACCCTAGCCCGAACCCTAACCCTAACCCTTCCCCGAAGCCTGACCCTCACCCGTCCCCTAATCCTAACCCGTACGCTGACACTCACCCGCGCCCTCACACGTACGCTCCCCCTAAAGCGTCGTCGTACCCTCACCTGGACCCTAAACCGTCCCCGTCCCCTAACCCTAACCCTAGCCCGAACCCTAACCCTAACCCTTCCCCGAAGCCTGACCCTCACCCGTCCCCTAATCCTAACCCGTACGCTGACACTCACCCGCGCCCTCACACGTATGCTCCCCCTAAAGCGTCGTCGTACCCTCACCTGGACCCTAAACCGTCCCCGTCCCCTAACCCTAACCCTAGCCAGAACCCTAACCCTAACCCTTCCCCGAAGCCTGATCCTCACCCGTCCCCTAATCCTAACGCGTACGCTGACACTCACCCGCGCCCTCACACGTACGCTCCCCCTAAAGCGTCGTCGTACCCTCACTTGGACCCTAAACCGTCCCCGTCCCCTAACCCTAACCCTAGCCCGAACCCTAACCCTAACCCTTCCCCGAAGCCTGACCCTCACCCGTCCCCTAATCCTAATCCGTACGCTGACACTCACCCGCGCCCTCACACGTACGCTCCCCCTAAAGCGTCGTCGTATCCTCACCTGGACCCTAAACCATCCCCGTCCCCTAACCCTAACCCTAGCCCGAACCCTAACCCTAACCCTTCCCCGAAGCCTGACCCTCACCCGTCCCCTAATCCTAACCCGTATGCTGACACTCACCCGCGCCCTCACACGTACGCTCCCCGTAAAGTGTCGTCGTACCCTCACCTAGACCCTAAACCGTCCCCGTCCCCTAACCCTAACCCTAGCCCGAACCCTAACCCTAACCCTTCCCCGAAGCCTGACCCTCACCCGTCCCCTAATCCTAACCCGTACGCTGACACTCACCCGCGCCCTCACACGTACGCTCCCCCTAAAGCGTCGTCGTACCCTCACCTGGACCCTAAACCGTCCCCATCCCCTAACCCTAACCCTAGCCCGAACCCTAACCCTAACCCTTCCCCGAAGCCTGACCCTCACCCGTCCCCTAATCCTAACCCGTACGCTGACACTCACCCGCGCCCTCACACGTACGCTCCCACTAAAGCGTCGTAGTACCCTCACCTGGACCCTAAACCGTCCCCGTCCCCTAACCCTAACCCTAGCCCGAACCATAACCCTAACCCTTCCCCGAAGCCTGACCCACACCCGTCCCCTAATCCTAACCCGTACGCTGACACTCACCCGCGCCCTCACACGTACGCTCCCCCTGAAGCGTCGTCGTACCCTCACCTGGAACCTAAACCGTCCCCGTCCCCTAACCCTAACCCTAGCCCGAACCCTAACCCTAACCCTTCCCCGAAGCCTGACCCTCACCTGTCCCCTAATCCTAACCCGTATGCTGACACTCACCCACGCCCTCACACGTACGCTCCCCCTAAAGCGTTGTCATAACCTCACCTGGACCCTAAACCGTCCCCTAACCCTAACCCTAACCCTAGCCCGAACCCTAACCCTAACCCTTCCCCGAAGCCTGACCCTCACCCGTCCCCTAATCCTAACCCGTACGCTGACACTCACCCGCGCCCTCACACGTACCCTCCCCCTAAAGCGTTGTCGTACCCTCACCTGGACCCTAAACCGTCCCCGTCCCCTAACCCTAACCCTAGCCCGAACCGTAACCCTAACCCTTCCCCGAAGCCTGACCCTCACCCGTCCCCTAATCCTAACCCGTACGCTGACACTCACCCGCGCCCTCACACGTACGCTCCCCCTGAAGCGTCGTCGTACCCTCACCTGGAACCTAAACCGTCCCCGTCCCCTAACCCTAACCCTACCCTGAACCCTAACCCTAACTCTTCCCCGAAGCCTGAGCCTCACCCGTCCCCTAATCCTAACCCGTACGCTGACACTCACCCGCGCCCTCACACGTACCCTCCCCCTAAAGCGTTGTCGTACCCTCACCTGGACCCTAAACCGTCCCCGTCCCCTAACCCTAACCCTAGCCTGAACCCTAACCCTAACCTTTCCCCGAAGCCTGACCCTCACCCGTCCCCTAATCCTAACCCGTACGCTGACACTCACCCGCGCCCTCACACGTACGCTCCCCCTAAAGCGTTGTCGTACCCTCACCTGGACCCTAAACCGTCCCCGTCCCCTAACACTAATCCTAGCCCGAACCCTAACCCTAACCCTTCCCCAAAACCTGACCCTCACCCGTCCCCTAATCCTAACCCGTACGCTGACACTCACCCGCGCCCTCAAACGTACGCTCCCCCTAAAGCGTTGTCGTACCCTCACCTGGACCCTAAACCGTCCCCGTCCCCTAACCCTAACCCTAGCCCTAACCCTAACCCTAACCCTTCCCCGAAGCCTGACCCTCACCCGTCCCCTAATCCTAACCCGTACGCTGACACTCACCCGCGCCCTCACACGTACGCTCCCCCTGAAGCGTCGTCGTACCCTCACCTGGAACCTAAACCGTCCCCGTCCCCTAACCCTAACCCTACCCCGAACCCTAACCCTAACTCTTCCCCGAAGCCTGACCCTCACCCGTCCCCTAATCCTAACCCGTACGCTGACACTCACCCGCGCCCTCACACGTACCCTACCCCTAAAGCGTTGTCGTACCCTCACCTGGACCCTAAACCGTCCCCGTCCCCTAACCCTAACCCTAGCCTGAACCCTAACCCTAACCTTTCCCCGAAGCCTGACCCTCACCCGTCCCCTAATCCTAACCCGTACGCTGACACTCACCCGCGCCCTCACACGTACGCTCCCCCTAAAGCGTTGTCGTACCCTCACCTGGACCCTAAACCGTCCCCGTCCCCTAACACTAATCCTAGCCCGAACCCTAACCCTAACCCTTCCCCGAAACCTGACCCTCACCCGTCCCCTAATCCTAACCCGTACGCTGACACTCACCCGCGCCCTCAAACGTATGCTCCCCCTAAAGCGTTGTCGTACCCTCACCTGGACCCTAAACCGTCCCCGTCCCCTAACCCTAACCCTAGCCCGAACCCTAACCCTAACCCTTCCCCGAAGCCTGACCCTCACCCGTCCCCTAATCCTAACCCGTACGCTGACACTCACCCGCGCCCTCACACGTACGCTCCCCCTAAAGCGTCGTCGTACCCTCACCTGGACCCTAAACCGTCCCCGTCCCCTAACCCTAACCCTAGCCCGAACCCTAACCCTAACCCTTCCCCGAAGCCTGACCCTCACCCGTCCCCTAATCCTAACCCGTACGCTGACACTCACCCGCGCCCTCACACGTATGCTCCCCCTAAAGCGTCGTCGTACCCTCACCTGGACCCTAAACCGTCCCCGTCCCCTAACCCTAACCCTAGCCCGAACCCTAACCCTAACCCTTCCCCGAAGCCTGATCCTCACCCGTCCCCTAATCCTAACGCGTACGCTGACACTCACCCGCGCCCTCACACGTACGCTCCCCCTAAAGCGTCGTCGTACCCTCACTTGGACCCTAAACCGTCCCCGTCCCCTAACCCTAACCCTAGCCCGAACCCTAACCCTAACCCTTCCCCGAAGCCTGACCCTCACCCGTCCCCTAATCCTAACCCGTACGCTGACACTCACCCGCGCCCTCACACGTACGCTCCCCCTAAAGCGTCGTCGTACCCTCACCTGGACCCTAAACCGTCCCCGTCCCCTAACCCTAACCCTAGCCCGAACCCTAACCCTAACCCTTCCCCGAAGCCTGACCCTCACCCGTCCCCTAATCCTAACCCGTATGCTGACACTCACCCGCGCCCTCACACGTACGCTCCCCGTAAAGCGTCGTCGTACCCTCACCTGGACCCTAAACCGTCCCCGTCCCCTAACCCTAACCCTAGCCCGAACCCTAACCCTAACCCTTCCCCGAAGCCTGACCCTCACCCGTCCCCTAATCCTAACCCGTACGCTGACACTCACCCGTGCCCTCACACGTACGCTCCCCCTAAAGCGTCATCGTACCCTCACCTGGACCCTAAACCGTCCCCATCCCCTAACCCTAACCCTAGCCCGAACCCTAACCCTAACCCTTCCCCGAAGCCTGACCCTCACCCGTCCCCTAATCCTAACCCGTACGCTGACACTCACCCGCGCCCTCACACGTACGCTCCCCCTAAAGCGTCGTAGTACCCTCACCTGGACCCTAAACCGTCCCCGTCCCCTAACCCTAACCCTAGCCCGAACCCTAATCCTAACCCTTCCCCGAAGCCTGACCCTCACCCGTCCCCTAATCCTAACCCGTACGCTGACACTCACCCGCGCCCTCACACGTACACTCCCCCTGAAGCGTCGTCGTACCCTCACCTGGAACCTAAACCGTCCCCGTCCCCTAACCCTAACCCTAGCCCGAACCCTAACCCTAACCCTTCCCCGAAGCCTGACCCTCACCCGTCCCCTAATCCTAACCCGTACGCTGACACTCACCCGTGCCCTCACACGTACGCTCCCCCTAAAGCGTCGTCGTACCCTCACCTGGACCCTAAACCGTCCCCGTCCCCTAACCCTGACCCTAGCCCGAGCCCTAACCCTAACCCTTCCCCGAAGCCTGACTCTCACACGTCCCCTAATCCTAACCCGTACGCTGACACTCACCCGCGCCCTAACACGTACGCTCCCCCTAATGTGTCGTCGTACCCTCTCCTGGACCCTAAACCGTCCCCGTCCCCTAACCCTAACCCTAGCCCGAACCCTAAACCTAACCCTTCCCCGAAGCCTGACCCTCACCCGTCCCCTAATCCTAACCCGTACGCTGACACTCACCCGCGCCCTCACACGTACGCTCCCCCTAAAGCGTCGTCGTACCCTCACCTGGACCCTAAACTGTCCCCGTCCCCTAACCCTAACCCTAGCCCGAATCCTAACCCTAAACCTTCCCCGAAGCCTGACCCTCACCAGTCCCCTAATCCTAACCCGTACGCTGACACTCACCCGCGCCCTCACACGTACGCTCCCCCTAAAGCGTCGTCGTACACTCACCTGGACCCTAAACCGTCCCCGTCCCCTAACCCTAACCCTAGCCCGAACCCTAACCCTAACCCTTCCCCGAAGCCTGACCCTCACCTGTCCCCTAATCCTAACCCGTACGCTGACACTCACCCACGCCCTCACACGTACGCTCCCCCTAAAGCGTTGTCATAACCTCACCTGGACCCTAAACCGTCCCCTAACCCTAACCCTAACCCTAGCCCGAACCCTAACCCTAAACCTTCCCCGAAGCCTGACCCTCACCCGTCCCCTAATCCTAACGCGTACGCTGACACTCACCCGCGCCCTCACACGTACGCTCCCCCTAAAGCGTCGTCGTACCCTCACTTGGACCCTAAACCGTCCCCGTCCCCTAACCCTAACCCTAGCCCGAACCCTAACCCTAACCCTTCCCCGAAGCCTGACCCTCACCCGTCCCCTAATCCTAACCCGTACGCTGACACTCACCCGTGCCCTCACACGTACGCTCCCCCTAAAGCGTCGTCGTACCCTCACCTGGACCCTAAACCGTCCCCGTCCCCTAACCCTGACCCTAGCCCGAGCCCTAACCCTAACCCTTCCCCGAAGCCTGACTCTCACACGTCCCCTAATCCTAACCCGTACGCTGACACTCACCCGCGCCCTAACACGTACGCTCCCCCTAATGTGTCGTCGTACCCTCACCTGGACCCTAAACCGTCCCCGTCCCCTAACCCTAACCCTAGCCCGAACCCTAAACCTAACCCTTCCCCGAAGCCTGACCCTCACCCGTCCCCTAATCCTAACCCGTACGCTGACACTCACCCGCGCCCTCACACGTACGCTCCCCCTAAAGCGTCGTCGTACCCTCACCTGGACCCTAAACTGTCCCCGTCCCCTAACCCTAACCCTAGCCCGAACCCTAACCCTAAACCTTCCCCGAAGCCTGACCCTCACCAGTCCCCTAATCCTAACCCGTACGCTGACACTCACCCGCGCCCTCACACGTACGCTCCCCCTAAAGCGTCGTCGTACCCTCACCTGGACCCTAAACCGTCCCCGTCCCCTAACCCTAACCCTAGCCCGAACCCTAACCCTAACCCTTCCCCGAAGCCTGACCCTCACCTGTCCCCTAATCCTAACCCGTACGCTGACACTCACCCACGCCCTCACACGTACGCTCCCCCTAAAGCGTTGTCATAACCTCACCTGGACCCTAAACCGTCCCCTAACCCTAACCCTAACCCTAGCCCGAACCCTAACCCTAACCCTTCCCCGAAGCCTGACCCTCACCCGTCCCCTAATCCTAACCCTTACGCTGACACTCACCCGCGCACTCACACGTATGCTCCCCCTAAAGTGTTGTCGTACCCTCACCTGGACCCTAAACCATCCCCGTCCCCTAACCCTAACCCTAGACCGAACCCTAACCCTAACCCTTCCCCGAAGCCTGACCCTCACCTGTCCCCTAATCCTAACCCGTACGCTGACACTCACCCACGCCCTCACACGTACGCTCCCCCTAAAGCGTTGTCGTACCCTCACCTGGACCCTAAACCGTCCCCGTCCCCTAACCCTAACCCTAGCCCGAACCCTAACCCTAACCCTTCCCCGAAGCCTGACCCTCACCGTCCCCTAATCCTAACCCGTACGCTGACACTCACCCACGCCCTCACACGTACGCTCCCCCTAAAGCGTCGTCGTACCCTCACCTGGACCCTAAACCGTCCCCGTCCCCTAACCCTAACCCTAGCCCGAACCCTAACCCTAACCCTTCCCCGAAACCTGACCCTCACCCGTCCCCTAATCCTAACCCGTACGCGGACACTCACCCGTGCCCTCACACGTACGCTCCCCCTAAAGCGTCGTCGTACCCTCACCTGGACCCTAAACCGTCCCCGTCCCCTAACCCTAACCTTAGCCCGAACCCTAAACCTAACCCTTCCCCGAAGCCTGACCCTCACCTGTCCCCTAATCCTAACCCGTACGCTGACACTCACCCACGCCCTCACACGTACGCTCCCCCTAAAGCGTTGTCATAACCTCACCTGGACCCTAAACCGTCCCCTAACCCTAACCCTAACCCTAGCCCGAACCCTAAACCTAACCCTTCCCCGAAGCCTGACCCTCACCCGTCCCCTAATCCTAACCCGTACGCTGACACTCACCCGCGCACTCACATGTATGCTCCCCCTAAAGCGTTGTCGTACCCTCACCTGGACCCTAAACCGTCCCCGTCCCCTAACCCTAACCCTAGACCGAACCCTAACCCTAACCCTTCCCCGAAGCCTGACCCTCACCTGTCCCCTAATCCTAACCCGTACGCTGACACTCACCCACGCCCTCACACGTACGCTCCCCCTAAAGCGTTGTCGTACCCTCACCTGGACCCTAAACTGTCCCCGTCCCCTAACCCTAACCCTAGCCCGAACCCTAACCCTAACCCTTCCCCGAAGCCTGACCCTCACCCGTCCCCTAATCCTAACCCGTACGCTGACACTCACCCGCGCCCTCACACGTACGCTCCCCCTAAAGCGTCGTCGTACCCTCACCTGGACCCTAAACCGTCCCCGTCCCCTAACCCTAACCCTACCCCGAACCCTAACCCTAACTCTTCCCCGAAGCCTGACCCTCACCCGTCCCCTAATCCTAACCCGTACGCTGACACTCACCCGCGCCCTCACACGTACCCTCCCCCTAAAGCGTTGTCGTACCCTCACCTGGACCCTAAACCGTCCCCGTCCCCTAACCCTAACCCTAGCCTGAACCCTAACCCTAACCTTTCCCCGAAGCCTGACCCTCACCCGTCCCCTAATCCTAACCCGTACGCTGACACTCACCCACGCCCTCACACGTACGCTCCCCCTAAAGCGTTGTCGTACCCTCACCTGGACCCTAAACCGTCCCCGTCCCCTAACACTAATCCTAGCCCGAACCCTAACCCTAACCCTTCCCCGAAACCTGACCCTCACCCGTCCCCTAATCCTAACCCGTACGCTGACACTCACCCGCGCCCTCAAACGTACGCTCCCCCTAAAGCGTTGTCGTACCCTCACCTGGACCCTAAACCGTCCCCGTCCCCTAACCCTAACCCTAGCCCGAACCCTAACCCTAACCCTTCCCCGAAGCCTGACCCTCACCCGTCCCCTAATCCTAACCTGTACGCTGACACTCACCCGCGCCCTCACACGTACGATCCCCCTAAAGCGTTGTCGTACCCTCACCTGGACCCTAAACCATCCCCGTCCCCTAACCCTAACCCTAGCCCGAACCCTAACCCTAACCCTTCCCCGAAGCCTGACCCTCACCCGTCCCCTAATCCTAACCCGTACGCTGACACTCACCCGCGCCCTCACACGTACGCTCCCCCTAAAGCGTCGTCGTACCCTCACCTGGACCCTAAACCGTCCCCGTCCCCTAACCCTAACCCAGGCCCGAACCCTAACCCTAACCCTTCCCCGAAGCCTGACCCTCACCCGTCCCCTAATCCTAACCCGTACGCTGACACTCACCCACGCCCTCACACGTACGCTCCCCCTAAAGCGTCGTCGTACACTCACCTGGACCCTAAACCGTCCCCGTCCCCTAACCTTAACCCTAGCCCGAACCCTAACCCTAACCCTTCCCCGAAGCCTGACCCTCACCCGTCCCCTAATCCTAACCCGTACGCTGACACTCACCCGCGCCCTCACACGTACGCTCCCCCTAAAGCGTCGTCGTACCCTCACCTGGACCCTAAACTGTCCCCGTCCCCTAACCCTAACCCTAGCCCGAATTCTAACCCTAAACCTTCCCCGAAGCCTGACCCTCACCAGTCCCCTAATCCTAACCCGTACGCTGACACTCACCCGCGCCCTCACACGTACGCTCCCCCTAAAGCGTCGTCGTACACTCACCTGGACCCTAAACCGTCCCCGTCCCCTAACCCTAACCCTAGCCCGAACCCTAACCCTAACCCTTCCCCGAAGCCTGACCCTCACCTGTCCCCTAATCCTAACCCGTACGCTGACACTCACCCACGCCCTCACACGTACGCTCCCCCTAAAGCGTTGTCATAACCTCACCTGGACCCTAAACCGTCCCCTAACCCTAACCCTAACCCTAGCCCGAACCCTAACCCTAACCCTTCCCCGAAGCCTGACCCTCACCCGTCCCCTAATCCTAACGCGTACGCTGACACTCACCCGCGCCCTCACACGTACGCTCCCCCTAAAGCGTCGTCGTACCCTCACTTGGACCCTAAACCGTCCCCGTCCCCTAACCCTAACCCTAGCCCGAACCCTAACCCTAACCCTTCCCCGAAGCCTGACCCTCACCCGTCCCCTAATCCTAACCCGTACGCTGACACTCACCCGCGCCCTCACACGTACGCTCCCCATAAAGCGTCGTCGTACCCTCACCTGGACCCTAAACCGTCCCCGTCCCCTAACCCTAACCCTAGCCCGAACCCTAACCCTAACCCTTCCCCGAAGCCTGACCCTCACCCGTCCCCTAATCCTAACCCGTACGCTGACACTCACCCGTGCCCTCACACGTACGCTCCCCCTAAAGCGTCGTCGTACCCTCACCTGGACCCTAAACCGTCCCCGTCCCCTAACCCTAACCCTAGCCCGAACCCTAACCCTAACCCTTCCCCGAAGCCTGACCCTCACCCGTCCCTTAATCCTAACCCGTACGCTGACACTCACCCGCGCCCTCACACGTACGCTCCCCCTAAAGCGTCGTAGTACCCTCACCTGGACCCTAAACCGTCCCCGTCCCCTAACCCTAACCCTAGCCCGAACCGTAACCCTAACCCTTCCCCGAAGCCTGACCCTCACCCGTCCCCTAATCCTAACCCGTACGCTGACACTCACCTGCGCCCTCACACGTACGCTCCCCCTGAAGCGTCGTAGTACCCTCACCTGGAACCTAAACCGTCCCCGTCCCCTAACCCTAACCCTACCCCGAACCCTAACCCTAACTCTTCCCCGAAGCCTGACCCTCACCCGTCCCCTAATCCTAACCCGTACGCTGACACTCACCCGCGCCCTCACACGTACCCTCCCCCTAAAGCGTTGTCGTACCCTC
Organism: Orcinus orca; assembly: GCF_937001465.1. NCBI lineage: Eukaryota > Metazoa > Chordata > Mammalia > Artiodactyla > Delphinidae > Orcinus > Orcinus orca. Next base: position 236,657 of record NW_026043746.1, on the reverse strand, counting down.
ACCTGGACCCTAAACCGTCCCCGTCCCCTAACCCTAACCCTAGCCTGAACCCTAACCCTAACCTTTCCCCGAAGCCTGACCCTCACCCGTCCCCTAATCCTAACCCGTACGCTGACACTCACCCGCGCCCTCACACGTACGCTCCCCCTAAAGCGTTGTCGTACCCTCACCTGGACCCTAAACCGTCCCCGTCCCCTAACACTAATCCTAGCCCGAACCCTAACCCTAACCCTTCCCCGAAACCTGACCCTCACCCGTCCCCTAATCCTAACCCGTACGCTGACACTCACCCGCGCCCTCAAACGTACGCTCCCCCTAAAGCGTTGTCGTACCCTCACCTGGACCCTAAACCGTCCCCGTCCCCTAACCCTAACCCTAGCCCGAACCCTAACCCTAACCCTTCCCCGAAGCCTGACCCTCACCCGTCCCCTAATCCTAACCTGTACGCTGACACTCACCCGCGCCCTCACACGTACGATCCCCCTAAAGCGTTGTCGTACCCTCACCTGGACCCTAAACCGTCCCCGTCCCCTAACCCTAACCCTAGCCCGAACCCTAACCCTAACCCTTCCCCGAAGCCTGACCCTCACCCGTCCCCTAATCCTAACCCGTACGCTGACACTCACCCGCGCCCTCACACGTACGCTCCCCCTAAAGCGTCGTCGTACCCTCACCTGGACCCTAAACCGTCCCCGTCCCCTAACCCTAACCCTAGCCCGAACCCTAACCCTAACCCTTCCCCGAAGCCTGACCCTCACCCGTCCCCTAATCCTAACCCGTACGCTGACACTCACCCACGCCCTCACACGTACGCTCCCCCTAAAGCGTCGTCGTACCCTCACCTGGACCCTAAACCGTCCCCGTCCCCTAACCCTAACCCTAGCCCGAACCCTAACCCTAACCCTTCCCCGAAGCCTGACCCTCACCCGTCCCCTAATCCTAACCCGTACGCTGACACTCACCCGCGCCCTCACACGTATGCTCCCCCTAAAGCGTCGTCGTACCCTCACCTGGACCCTAAACCGTCCCCGTCCCCTAACCCTAACCCTAGCCCGAACCCTAACCCTAACCCTTCCCCGAAGCCTGATCCTCACCCGTCCCCTAATCCTAACGCGTACGCTGACACTCACCCGCGCCCTCACACGTACGCTCCCCCTAAATCGTCGTCGTACCCTCACTTGGACCCTAAACCGTCCCCGTCCCCTAACCCTAACCCTAGCCCGAACCCTAACCCTAACCCTTCCCCGAAGCCTGACCCTCACCCGTCCCCTAATCCTAACCCGTACGCTGACACTCACCCGCGCCCTCACACGTACGCTCCCCCTAAAGCGTCGTCGTACCCTCACCTGGACCCTAAACCGTCCCCGTCCCCTAACCCTAACCCTAGCCCGAACCCTAACCCTAACCCTTCCCCGAAGCCTGACCCTCACCCGTCCCCTAATCCTAACCCGTATGCTGACACTCACCCGCGCCCTCACACGTACGCTCCCCGTAAAGCGTCGTCGTACCCTCACCTGGACCCTAAACCGTCCCCGTCCCCTAACCCTAACCCTAGCCCGAACCCTAACCCTAACCCTTCCCCGAAGCCTGACCCTCACCCGTCCCCTAATCCTAACCCGTACGCTGACACTCACCCGTGCCCTCACACGTACGCTCCCCCTAAAGCGTCATCGTACCCTCACCTGGACCCTAAACCGTCCCCATCCCCTAACCCTAACCCTAGCCCGAACCCTAACCCTAACCCTTCCCCGAAGCCTGACCCTCACCCGTCCCCTAATCCTAACCCGTACGCTGACACTCACCCGCGCCCTCACACGTACGCTCCCCCTAAAGCGTCGTAGTACCCTCACCTGGACCCTAAACCGTCCCCGTCCCCTAACCCTAACCCTAGCCCGAACCGTAACCCTAACCCTTCCCCGAAGCCTGACCCTCACCCGTCCCCTAATCCTAACCCGTACGCTGACACTCACCCGCGCCCTCACACGTACGCTCCCCCTGAAGCGTCGTCGTACCCTCACCTGGAACCTAAACCGTCCCCGTCCCCTAACCCTAACCCTAGCCCGAACCCTAACCCTAACCCTTCCCCGAAGCCTGACCCTCACCCGTCCCCTAATCCTAACCCGTACGCTGACACTCACCCGTGCCCTCACACGTACGCTCCCCCTAAAGCGTCGTCGTACCCTCACCTGGACCCTAAACCGTCCCCGTCCCCTAACCCTGACCCTAGCCCGAGCCCTAACCCTAACCCTTCCCCGAAGCCTGACTCTCACACGTCCCCTAATCCTAACCCGTACGCTGACACTCACCCACGCCCTAACACGTACGCTCCCCCTAATGTGTCGTCGTACCCTCTCCTGGACCCTAAACCGTCCCCGTCCCCTAACCCTAACCCTAGCCCGAACCCTAAACCTAACCCTTCCCCGAAGCCTGACCCTCACCCGTCCCCTAATCCTAACCCGTACGCTGACACTCACCCGCGCCCTCACACGTACGCTCCCCCTAAAGCGTCGTCGTACCCTCACCTGGACCCTAAACTGTCCCCGTCCCCTAACCCTAACCCTAGCCCGAATCCTAACCCTAAACCTTCCCCGAAGCCTGACCCTCACCAGTCCCCTAATCCTAACCCGTACGCTGACACTCACCCGCGCCCTCACACGTACGCTCCCCCTAAAGCGTCGTCGTACACTCACCTGGACCCTAAACCGTCCCCGTCCCCTAACCCTAACCCTAGCCCGAACCCTAACCCTAACCCTTCCCCGAAGCCTGACCCTCACCTGTCCCCTAATCCTAACCCGTACGCTGACACTCACCCACGCCCTCACACGTACGCGCCCCCTAAAGCGTTGTCATAACCTCACCTGGACCCTAAACCGTCCCCTAACCCTAACCCTAACCCTAGCCCGAACCCTAACCCTAACCCTTCCCCGAAGCCTGACCCTCACCCGTCCCCTAATCCTAACGCGTACGCTGACACTCACCCGCGCCCTCACACGTACGCTCCCCCTAAAGCGTCGTCGTACCCTCACTTGGACCCTAAACCGTCCCCGTCCCCTAACCCTAACCCTAGCCCGAACCCTAACCCTAACCCTTCCCCGAAGCCTGACCCTCACCCGTCCCCTAATCCTAACCCGTACGCTGACACTCACCCGCGCCCTCACACGTACGCTCCCCCTAAAGCGTCGTCGTACCCTCACCTGGACCCTAAACCGTCCCCGTCCCCTAACCCTAACCCTAGCCCGAACCCTAACCCTAACCCTTCCCCGAAGCCTGACCCTCACCCGTCCCCTAATCCTAACCCGTACGCTGACACTCACCCGTGCCCTCACACGTACGCTCCCCCTAAAGCGTCGTCGTACCCTCACCTGGACCCTAAACCGTCCCCATCCCCTAACCCTAACCCTAGCCCGAACCCTAACCCTAACCCTTCCCCGAAGCCTGACCCTCACCCGTCCCCTAATCCTAACCCGTACGCTGACACTCACCCGCGCCCTCACACGTACGCTCCCCCTAAAGCGTCGTAGTACCCTCACCTGGACCCTAAACCGTCCCCGTCCCCTAACCCTAACCCTAGCCCGAACCGTAACCCTAACCCTGCCACGAAGCCTGACCCTCACCCGTCCCCTAATCCTAACCCGTACGCTGACACTCACCCGCGCCCTCACACGTACGCTCCCCCTGAAGCGTCGTCGTACCCTCACCTGGAACCTAAACCGTCCCCGTCCCCTAACCCTAACCCTAGCCCGAACCCTAACACTAACCCTTCCCCGAACCCTGACCCTCACCCGTCCCCTAATCCTAACCCGTACGCTGACACTCACCCGTGCCCTCACACGTACGCTCCCCCTAAAGCGTCGTCGTACCCTCACCTGGACCCTAAACCGTCCCCGTCCCCTAACCCTGACCCTAGCCCGAGCCCTAAACCTAACCCTTCCCCGAAGCCTGACTCTCACACGTCCCCTAATCCTAACCCGTACGCTGACACTCACCCGCGCCCTAACACGTACGCTCCCCCTAATGTGTCGTCGTACCCTCACCTGGACCCTAAACCGTCCCCGTCCCCTAACCCTAACCCTAGCCCGAACCCTAAACCTAACCCTTCCCCGAAGCCTGACCCTCACCCGTCCCCTAATCCTAACCCGTACGCTGACACTCACCCGCGCCCTCACACGTACGCTCCCCCTAAAGCGTCCTCGTACCCTCACCTGGACCCTAAACTGTCCCCGTCCCCTAACCCTAACCCTAGCCCGAACCCTAACTCTAAACCTTCCCCGAAGCCTGACCCTCACCAGTCCCCTAATCCTAACCCGTACGCTGACACTCACCCGCGCCCTCACACGTACGCTCCCCCTAAAGCGTCGTCGTACCCTCACCTGGACCCTAAACCGTCCCCGTCCCCTAACCCTAACCCTAGCCCGAACCCTAACCCTAACCCTTCCCCGAAGCCTGACCCTCACCTGTCCCCTAATCCTAACCCGTACGCTGACACTCACCCACGCCCTCACACGTACGCTCCCCCTAAAGCGTTGTCATAACCTCACCTGGACCCTAAACCGTCCCCTAACCCTAACCCTAACCCTAGCCCGAACCCTAACCCTAACCCTTCCCTGAAGCCTGACCCTCACCCGTCCCCTAATCCTAACCCGTACGCTGACACTCACCCGCGCACTCACACGTATGCTCCCCCTAAAGCGTTGTCGTACCCTCACCTGGACCCTAAACCATCCCCGTCCCCTAACCCTAACCCTAGACCGAACCCTAACCCTAACCCTTCCCCGAAGCCTGACCCTCACCTGTCCCCTAATCCTAACCCGTACGCTGACACTCACCCACGCCCTCACACGTACGCTCCCCCTAAAGCGTTGTCGTACCCTCACCTGGACCCTAAACCGTCCCCATCCCCTAACCCTAACCCTAGCCCGAACCCTAACCCTAACCCTTCCCCGAAGCCTGACCCTCACCGTCCCCTAATCCTAACCCGTACGCTGACACTCACCCACGCCCTCACACGTACGCTCCCCCTAAAGCGTCATCGTACCCTCACCTGGACCCTAAACCGTCCCCGTCCCCTAACCCTAACCCTAGCCCGAACCCTAGCCCTAACCCTTCCCCGAAGCCTGACCCTCACCCGTCCCCTAATCCTAAGCCGTACGCTGACACTCACCCGCGCCCTCACACGTACGCTCCCCCTAAAGCGTCGTCGTACCCTCACCTGGACCCTAAACCGTCCCCGTCCCCTAACCCTAACCCTAGCCCGAACCCTAACCCTAACCCTTCCACGAAGCCTGACCCTCACCCGTCCCCTAATCCTAACCCCTACGCTGACACTCACCCACGCCCTCACACGTACGCTCCCCCTAAAGCGTTGTCGTACCCTCACCTGGACCCTAAACCGTCCCCGTCTCCTAACCCTAACTCTAGACCAAACCCTAAACCTAACACTTCCCCGAAGCCTGACCCTCACCTGTCCCCTAATCCTAACCCATACGCTGACACTCACCCACGCCCTAACACGTACGCTCCCCCTAAAGCGTTGTCATACCCTCACCTGGACCCTAAACCGTCCCCGTCCCCTAACCCTAACCCTAGCCCGAACCCTAACCCTAACCCTTCCCCGAAGCCTGACCCTCACCCGTCGCCTAATCCTAACCCGTACACTGACACTCACCCGCGCCCTCACACGTATGCTCCCCCTAAAGCGTTGTCGTACCCTCACCTGGACCCTAAACCGTCCCCGTCCCCTAACCCTAACCCTAGACCGAACCCTAACCCTAACCCTTCCCCGAAGCCTGACCCTCACCTGTCCCCTAATCCTAACCCGTACGCTGACACTCACCCACGCCCTCACACGTACGCTCCCCCTAAAGCGTTGTCGTACCCTCACCTGGACCCTAAACCGTCCCCGTCCCCTAACCCTAACCCTAGCCCGAACCCTAACACTAACCCTTCCCCGAAGCCTGACCCTCACCCGTCCCCTAATCCTAACCCGTACGCTGACACTCACCCGCGCCCTCACACGTACGCTCCCCCTAAAGCGTTGTCGTACCCTCACCTGGACCCTAAACCGTCCCCGTCCCCTAACCCTAACCCTACCCCGAACCCTAACCCTAACTCTTCCCCGAAGCCTGACCCTCACCCGTCCCCTAATCCTAACCCGTACGCTGACACTCACCCGCGCCCTCACACGTACGCTCCCCCTAAAGCGTTGTCGTACCCTCACCTGGACCCTAAACCGTCCCCGTCCCCTAACCCTAACCCTAGCCCGAACCCTAACCCTAACCCTTCCAAGAAGCCTGACCCTCACCCGTCCTTTAATCCTAACCCGTACGCTGACACTCACCCGCGCCCTCACACGTACGCTCCCCCTAAAGCGTTGTCGTACCCTCACCTGGACCCTAAACCGTCCCCGTCCCCTAACCCTAACCCTAGCCCGAACCCTAACCCTAACCCTTCCCCGAAACCTGACACTCACCCGTCCCCTAATCCTAACCCGTACGCTGACACTCACCCGCGTCCTCACACGTACGCTCCCCCTAAAGCGTTGTCGTACCCTCAGCTGGACCCTAAAGCGTCCCCGTCCCTTAACCCTAACCCTAGCCCGAACCCTAACCCTAACCCTTCCCCGAAGCCTGACCCTCACCCGTCCCCTAATCCTAACCCGTACGCTGACACTCACCCGCGCCCTCACACGTACGCTACCCCTAAAGCGTCGTCGTACCCTCACCTGGACCCTAAACCGTCCCCGTCCCCTAACCCTAACCTTAGCCCGAACCCTAACCCTAACCCTTCCCCGAAGCCTGACCCTCACCCGTCCCCTAATCCTAACCCGTACGCTGACACTCACCCGCGCCCTCACACGTACGCTCCCCCTGAAGCGTTGTCGTACCCTCACCTGGACCCTAAACCATCCCCGTCCCCTAACCCTAACCCTAACCCGAACCCTAACCCTAACCATTCCCCAAAGCCTGACCCTCACCCGTCCCCTAATCCTAACCCGTACGCTGACACTCACCCGCGCCCTCACACGTACGCTCCCCCTAAAGCGTTGTCGTACCCTCACCTGTACCCTAAACCGTCCCCACCCCCTAACCCTAACCCTAGCCCGAACCCTAACCCTAACCCTTCCCCGAAGCCTGACCCTCACCCGTCCCCTAATCCTAACCCGTACGCTGACACTCACCCGCGCCCTCACACGTACGCTCCCCCTAAAGCGTTGTCTTACCCTCACCTGGACCCTAAACCGTCCCCGTCCCCTAACCCTAACCCTAGCCCGAACCCTAACACTAACCCTTCCCCGAAGCCTGACCCTCACCCGTCCCATAATCCTAACCCGTACGCTGACACTCACCCGCGCCCTCACACGTACTCTCCCCCTAAAGCGTTGTCGTACCCTCACCTGGACCCTAAACCGTCCCCGTCCCCTAAGCCTAACCCTAGCCCGAACCCTAACCCTAACCCTTCCCCGAAGCGTGACCTTCACCTGTCCCCTAATCCTAACCCGTACGCTGACACTCACCCGCGCCCTCACACGTACGCTCCCCCTAAAGCGTTGTCGTACCCTCACCTGGACCCTAAACCGTCCCCGTCCCCTAAGCCTAACCCTAGCCAGAACCCGAACCCTAACACTTCCCCGAAGCCTGACCCTCACCCGTCCCCTAATCCTAACCCGTACGCTGACACTCACCCGCGCCCTCACACGTTCGCTCCCCCTAAAGCGTTGTCGTACCCTCATCTGGACCCTAAACCGTCCCCGTTCCCTAACCCTAACCCTAGCCCGAACCCTAACCCTAACCCTTCCCCGAAGCCTGACCCTCACCCGTCCCCTAATCCTAACCCGTACGCTGACACTCACCCGCGCCCTCACACGTACGCTCCCCCTAAAGCGTTGTCGTACCCTCACCTGGACCCTAAACCGTCCCCACCCCCTAACCCTAACCCTAGCCCGAACCCTAACCCTAACCCTTCCCCGAAGCCTGACCCTCACACGTCCCCTAATCCTAAACCGTACACTGACACTCACCCGCGCCCTCACACGTACGCTCCCCCTAAAGCGTTGTCGTACCCTCACCTGGACCCAAAACCGTCCCCGTCCCCTAACCCTAACCTTAGCCCAAACCCTAACCCTAACCCTTCCCCGAAGCCTGACCCTCACCCGTCCCCTAATCCTAACCCGTACGCTGACACTCACACGCGCCCTCACACGTACGCTCCCCCTAAAGCGTTGTCGTACCCTCACCTGGACCCTAAACCGTCCCCGTCCCCTAACCCTAACCCTTGCCCGAACCCTAAACCTAACCCTTCCCCGAAGCCTGACCCTCACCCGTCCCCTAATCCTAACCCGTACGCTGACACTCACCCGCGCCCTCACACGTACGCTCCCCCTAAAGCGTTGTCGTACCCTCACCTGGACCCTAAACCGTCCCCGTCCCCTATCCCTAACCCTAGCCCGAACCCTAACCCTAACCCTTTCCCGAAGCCTGACCCTCACCCGTCCCCTAATCCTAACCCGTACGCTGACACTCACCCGCGCCCTCACACGTACGCTCCCCCTAAAGCGTCGTCGTACCCTCACCTGGACCCTAAACCGTCCCCGTCCCCTAACCCTAACCCTAGCCCGAACCCTAACCCTAACCCTTCCCCGAAGCCTGACCCTCACCCGTCCCCTAATCCTAACCCGTACGCTGACACTCGCCCGCGCCCTCACACGTACGCTCCCCCTAAAGCGTTGTCGTACCCTCACCTGGACCCTAAACCGTCCCCGTCCCCTAGCCCTAACCCTACCCCGAACCCTAACCCTAACCCTTCCCCGAAGCCTGACCCTCACCCGTCCCCTAATCCTAACCCGTACGCTGACACTCACCCGCGCCCTCTCACGTACGCTCCCCCTAAAGCGTTGTCGTACCCTCACCTGGACCCTAAACCGTCCCCGTCCCCTAACCCTAACCCTAGCCCGAACCCTAACCCTAACGCTTCCCCGAAGCCTGACCCTCACACATCCCCTAATCCTAACCCGTACGCTGACACTCACCCGCGCCCTCACACGTACGCTCCCCCTAAAGCGTTGTCGTACCCTCACCTGGTCCCTAAACCGTCCCCGTCCCCTAACCCTAACCCTAGCCCGAACCCTAACCCTAACCCTTCCCGGAAGCCTGACCCTCACCCGTCCCCTAATCCTAACCCGTACGCTGACACTCACCCGCGCCCTCACACGTACGCTCCCCGTAAAGCGTTGTCGTACCCTCACCTGGACCCTAAACCGTCCCCGACCCCTAACCCTAACCCTAGCCCGAACCCTAACCCTAACCCTTCCCCGAAGCCTGACCCTCACCCGTCCCCTAATCCTAACCCGTACGCTGACACTCACCCGCGCCCTCACACGTACGCTCCCCCTAAAGCGTCGTCGTACCCTCACCTGGACCCTAAACCGTCCCCGTCCCCTAACCCTAACCCTAGCCCGAACCGTAACCCTAACACTTCCCCGAAGCCTGACCCTCTCCCGTCCCTTAATCCTAACCCGTACGCTGACACTCACCCGCGCCCTCACACGTACGCTCCCCCTAAAGCGTTGTCGTGCCCTCACCTGGACCCTAAAGCGTCCCCGTCCCCTAACCCTAACCCTAGCCCGAACCGTAACCCTAACCCTTCCCCGAAGCCTGACCCTCACCCGTCCCCTAATCCTAACCCGTACGCTGACACCCGCGCCCTCACACGTACGCTCCCCCTAAAGCGTTGTCGTACCCTCACCTGGACCCTAAACCGTCCCCATCCCCCAACCCTAACCCTAGCCCGAACCCTAACTCTAACCCTTGCCCGAAGCCTGACCCTCACCCGTCCCCTAATCCTAACCCGTACGCTGACACTCACCCGCGCCCTCACACGTACGCTCCCCCTAAAGCGTTGTCGTACCCTCACCTGGACCCTAAACCGTCCCCGTCCCCTAACCCTAACCCTATCCCGAACCCTAACCCTAACCCTTCCCCGAAGCCTGACCCTCACCCGTCCCCTAATCCTAACCCGTACGCTGACACTCACCCGCGCCCTCACACGTACGCTCCCCCTAAAGCATTGTCGTACCCTCACCTGGACCCTAAACCGTCCCCGTCCCCTAACCCTAACCCTAGCCCGAGCCCTAACCCTAACCCTTGACCGAAGCCTGACCCTCACCCATCCCCTAATCCTAACCCGTACGCTGACACTCACCGGCGCCCTCACACGTACGCTCCCCCTAAAGCGTTGTCGTACCCTCACCTGGACCCTAAACCGTCCCCGTCCCCTAACCCTAACCCTAGCCCGAACCCTAACCCTTCCCCGAAGCCTGACCCTCACCCGTCCCCTAATCCTAACCCGTACGCTGACACTCACCCGCGCCCTCACACGTACGCTCCCCCTAAAGCGTTGTCTTACCCTCACCTGGACCCTAAACTGTCCCCGTCCCCTAACCCTAACCCTAGCCCGAACCCTATCCCTAACCCTTCCCCGAAGCCTGACCCTCACCCGTCCCCTAATCCTAAGCCGTACGCTGAGACTCACCCGCGCCCTCACACGTACGCTCCATCTAAAGTGTTGTCATACCCTCACCTGGACCCTAAACCGTCCCCGTCCCCTAACCCTAACCCTAGCCCGAACCGTAACCCTAACCCTTCCCCGAAGCCTTACCCTCACCCGTCCCCTAATCCTAACCCGTACGCTGACACTCACCCGCGCCCTCACACGTACGCTCCCCCTAAAGCGTTGTCGTACCCTCACCTGGACCCTAAACCGTCCCCGTCCCCTAACCCTAACCCTAGCCCGAACCCTAACCCTAACCCTTCCCCGAAGCCTGACCCTCACCCGTCCCCTAATCCTAACCAGTACGCTGACACTCACCCGCGCCCTCACATGTACGCTCCCCCTAAAGCGTTGTCGTACCCTCACCTGGACCCTAAACCGTCCCCGTCCCCTAACCCTAACCCTAGCCCGAACCCTAACCCTAACCCTTCCCCGAAGCCTGACCCTCACCCGTCCCCTAATCCTAACCCGTACGCTGACACTCACCCGCGCACTCACACGTACGCTCCCCCTAAAGCGTTGTCGTACCCTCACCTGGACCCTAAACCGTCCCCGTCCCCTAACCCTAACCCTAGCCCGAACCATAACCCTAAACCTTCCCCGAAGCCTGACCCTCACCCGTCCCCTAATCCTAACCCCTACGCTGACACTCACCCACGCCCTCACACGTACGCTCCCCCTAAAGCGTTGTCGTACCCTCACCTGGACCCTAAACCGTCCCCGTCTCCTAACCCTAACTCTAGACCAAACCCTAAACCTAACACTTCCCCGAAGCCTGACCCTCACCTGTCCCCTAATCCTAACCCATACGCTGACACTCACCCACGCCCTAACACGTACGCTCCCCCTAAAGCGTTGTCATACCCTCACCTGGACCCTAAACCGTCCCCGTCCCCTAACCCTAACCCTAGCCCGAACCCTAACCCTAACCCTTCCCCGAAGCCTGACCCTCACCCGTCGCCTAATCCTAACCCGTACACTGACACTCACCCGCGCCCTCACACGTATGCTCCCCCTAAAGCGTTGTCGTACCCTCACCTGGACCCTAAACCGTCCCCGTCCCCTAACCCTAACCCTAGACCGAACCCTAACCCTAACCCTTCCCCGAAGCCTGACCCTCACCTGTCCCCTAATCCTAACCCGTACGCTGACACTCACCCACGCCCTCACACGTACGCTCCCCCTAAAGCGTTGTCGTACCCTCACCTGGACCCTAAACCGTCCCCGTCCCCTAACCCTAACCCTAGCCCGAACCCTAACACTAACCCTTCCCCGAAGCCTGACCCTCACCCGTCCCCTAATCCTAACCCGTACGCTGACACTCACCCGCGCCCTCACACGTACGCTCCCCCTAAAGCGTTGTCGTACCCTCACCTGGACCCTAAACCGTCCCCGTCCCCTAACCCTAACCCTACCCCGAACCCTAACCCTAACTCTTCCCCGAAGCCTGACCCTCACCCGTCCCCTAATCCTAACCCGTACGCTGACACTCACCCGCGCCCTCACACGTACGCTCCCCCTAAAGCGTTGTCGTACCCTCACCTGGACCCTAAACCGTCCCCGTCCCCTAACCCTAACCCTAGCCCGAACCCTAACCCTAACCCTTCCAAGAAGCCTGACCCTCACCCGTCCCCTAATCCTAACCCGTACGCTGACACTCACCCGCGCCCTCACACGTACGCTCCCCCTAAAGCGTTGTCGTACCCTCACCTGGACCCTAAACCGTCCCCGTCCCCTAACCCTAACCCTAGCCCGAACCCTAACCCTAACCCTTCCCCGAAACCTGACACTCACCCGTCCCCTAATCCTAACCCGTACGCTGACACTCACCCGCGCCCTCACACGTACGCTCCCCCTAAAGCGTTGTCGTACCCTCACCTGTACCCTAAACCGTCCCCACCCCCTAACCCTAACCCTAGCCCGAACCCTAACCCTAACCCTTCCCCGAAGCCTGACCCTCACCCGTCCCCTAATCCTAACCCGTACGCTGACACTCACCCGCGCCCTCACACGTACGCTCCCCCTAAAGCGTTGTCTTACCCTCACCTGGACCCTAAACCGTCCCCGTCCCCTAACCCTAACCCTAGCCCGAACCCTAACACTAACCCTTCCCCGAAGCCTGACCCTCACCCGTCCCATAATCCTAACCCGTACGCTGACACTCACCCGCGCCCTCACACGTACTCTCCCCCTAAAGCGTTGTCGTACCCTCACCTGGACCCTAAACCGTCCCCGTCCCCTAAGCCTAACCCTAGCCCGAACCCTAACCCTAACCCTTCCCCGAAGCGTGACCTTCACCTGTCCCCTAATCCTAACCCGTACGCTGACACTCACCCGCGCCCTCACACGTACGCTCCCCCTAAAGCGTTGTCGTACCCTCACCTGGACCCTAAACCGTCCCCGTCCCCTAAGCCTAACCCTAGCCAGAACCCGAACCCTAACACTTCCCCGAAGCCTGACCCTCACCCGTCCCCTAATCCTAACCCGTACGCTGACACTCACCCGCGCCCTCACACGTTCGCTCCCCCTAAAGCGTTGTCGTACCCTCATCTGGACCCTAAACCGTCCCCGTTCCCTAACCCTAACCCTAGCCCGAACCCTAACCCTAACCCTTCCCCGAAGCCTGACCCTCACCCGTCCCCTAATCCTAACCCGTACGCTGACACTCACCCGCGCCCTCACACGTACGCTCCCCCTAAAGCGTTGTCGTACCCTCACCTGGACCCTAAACCGTCCCCACCCCCTAACCCTAACCCTAGCCCGAACCCTAACCCTAACCCTTCCCCGAAGCCTGACCCTCACACGTCCCCTAATCCTAAACCGTACACTGACACTCACCCGCGCCCTCACACGTACGCTCCCCCTAAAGCGTTGTCGTACCCTCACCTGGACCCAAAACCGTCCCCGTCCCCTAACCCTAACCTTAGCCCAAACCCTAACCCTAACCCTTCCCCGAAGCCTGACCCTCACCCGTCCCCTAATCCTAACCCGTACGCTGACACTCACACGCGCCCTCACACGTACGCTCCCCCTAAAGCGTTGTCGTACCCTCACCTGGACCCTAAACCGTCCCCGTCCCCTAACCCTAACCCTTGCCCGAACCCTAAACCTAACCCTTCCCCGAAGCCTGACCCTCACCCGTCCCCTAATCCTAACCCGTACGCTGACACTCACCCGCGCCCTCACACGTACGCTCCCCCTAAAGCGTTGTCGTACCCTCACCTGGACCCTAAACCGTCCCCGTCCCCTATCCCTAACCCTAGCCCGAACCCTAACCCTAACCCTTTCCCGAAGCCTGACCCTCACCCGTCCCCTAATCCTAACCCGTACGCTGACACTCACCCGCGCCCTCACACGTACGCTCCCCCTAAAGCGTCGTCGTACCCTCACCTGGACCCTAAACCGTCCCCGTCCCCTAACCCTAACCCTAGCCCGAACCCTAACCCTAACCCTTCCCCGAAGCCTGACCCTCACCCGTCCCCTAATCCTAACCCGTACGCTGACACTCGCCCGCGCCCTCACACGTACGCTCCCCCTAAAGCGTTGTCGTACCCTCACCTGGACCCTAAACCGTCCCCGTCCCCTAGCCCTAACCCTACCCCGAACCCTAACCCTAACCCTTCCCCGAAGCCTGACCCTCACCCGTCCCCTAATCCTAACCCGTACGCTGACACTCACCCGCGCCCTCTCACGTACGCTCCCCCTAAAGCGTTGTCGTACCCTCACCTGGACCCTAAACCGTCCCCGTCCCCTAACCCTAACCCTAGCCCGAACCCTAACCCTAACGCTTCCCCGAAGCCTGACCCTCACACATCCCCTAATCCTAACCCGTACGCTGACACTCACCCGCGCCCTCACACGTACGCTCCCCCTAAAGCGTTGTCGTACCCTCACCTGGTCCCTAAACCGTCCCCGTCCCCTAACCCTAACCCTAGCCCGAACCCTAACCCTAACCCTTCCCGGAAGCCTGACCCTCACCCGTCCCCTAATCCTAACCCGTACGCTGACACTCACCCGCGCCCTCACACGTACGCTCCCCGTAAAGCGTTGTCGTACCCTCACCTGGACCCTAAACCGTCCCCGACCCCTAACCCTAACCCTAGCCCGAACCCTAACCCTAACCCTTCCCCGAAGCCTGACCCTCACCCGTCCCCTAATCCTAACCCGTACGCTGACACTCACCCGCGCCCTCACACGTACGCTCCCCCTAAAGCGTCGTCGTACCCTCACCTGGACCCTAAACCGTCCCCGTCCCCTAACCCTAACCCTAGCCCGAACCGTAACCCTAACACTTCCCCGAAGCCTGACCCTCTCCCGTCCCTTAATCCTAACCCGTACGCTGACACTCACCCGCGCCCTCACACGTACGCTCCCCCTAAAGCGTTGTCGTGCCCTCACCTGGACCCTAAAGCGTCCCCGTCCCCTAACCCTAACCCTAGCCCGAACCGTAACCCTAACCCTTCCCCGAAGCCTGACCCTCACCCGTCCCCTAATCCTAACCCGTACGCTGACACCCGCGCCCTCACACGTACGCTCCCCCTAAAGCGTTGTCGTACCCTCACCTGGACCCTAAACCGTCCCCATCCCCCAACCCTAACCCTAGCCCGAACCCTAACTCTAACCCTTGCCCGAAGCCTGACCCTCACCCGTCCCCTAATCCTAACCCGTACGCTGACACTCACCCGCGCCCTCACACGTACGCTCCCCCTAAAGCGTTGTCGTACCCTCACCTGGACCCTAAACCGTCCCCGTCCCCTAACCCTAACCCTATCCCGAACCCTAACCCTAACCCTTCCCCGAAGCCTGACCCTCACCCGTCCCCTAATCCTAACCCGTACGCTGACACTCACCCGCGCCCTCACACGTACGCTCCCCCTAAAGCATTGTCGTACCCTCACCTGGACCCTAAACCGTCCCCGTCCCCTAACCCTAACCCTAGCCCGAGCCCTAACCCTAACCCTTGACCGAAGCCTGACCCTCACCCATCCCCTAATCCTAACCCGTACGCTGACACTCACCGGCGCCCTCACACGTACGCTCCCCCTAAAGCGTTGTCGTACCCTCACCTGGACCCTAAACCGTCCCCGTCCCCTAACCCTAACCCTAGCCCGAACCCTAACCCTTCCCCGAAGCCTGACCCTCACCCGTCCCCTAATCCTAACCCGTACGCTGACACTCACCCGCGCCCTCACACGTACGCTCCCCCTAAAGCGTTGTCTTACCCTCACCTGGACCCTAAACTGTCCCCGTCCCCTAACCCTAACCCTAGCCCGAACCCTATCCCTAACCCTTCCCCGAAGCCTGACCCTCACCCGTCCCCTAATCCTAAGCCGTACGCTGAGACTCACCCGCGCCCTCACACGTACGCTCCATCTAAAGTGTTGTCATACCCTCACCTGGACCCTAAACCGTCCCCGTCCCCTAACCCTAACCCTAGCCCGAACCGTAACCCTAACCCTTCCCCGAAGCCTTACCCTCACCCGTCCCCTAATCCTAACCCGTACGCTGACACTCACCCGCGCCCTCACACGTACGCTCCCCCTAAAGCGTTGTCGTACCCTCACCTGGACCCTAAACCGTCCCCGTCCCCTAACCCTAACCCTAGCCCGAACCCTAACCCTAACCCTTCCCCGAAGCCTGACCCTCACCCGTCCCCTAATCCTAACCAGTACGCTGACACTCACCCGCGCCCTCACATGTACGCTCCCCCTAAAGCGTTGTCGTACCCTCACCTGGACCCTAAACCGTCCCCGTCCCCTAACCCTAACCCTAGCCCGAACCCTAACCCTAACCCTTCCCCGAAGCCTGACCCTCACCCGTCCCCTAATCCTAACCCGTACGCTGACACTCACCCGCGCACTCACACGTACGCTCCCCCTAAAGCGTTGTCGTACCCTCACCTGGACCCTAAACCGTCCCCGTCCCCTAACCCTAACCCTAGCCCGAACCATAACCCTAAACCTTCCCCGAAGCCTGACCCTCACCCGTCCCCTAATCCTAACCCATACGCTGACACTCACCCGTGCCCTCACACGTATGCTCCCCCTAAAGCGTTGTCGTACCCTCACCTGGACCCTAAACCGTCCCCGTCCCCTAACCCTAACCCTAGCCCGAACCCTAACCCTAACCCTTCCCCGAAGCCTGACCCTCACCCGTCCCCTAATCCTAACACGTACGCTGACACTCACCCGCGCCCTCACACGTACGCTCCCCCTAAAGCGTTGTCGTGCCCTCACCTGGACCCTAAACCGTCCCCGTCCCCTAACCCTAAACCGAAACCTAACCCTAGCCCTTCCCCGAAGCCTGACCCTCACCCGTCCCCTAATCTTAACACGTACACTGACACTCACCCGCGCCCTCACACGTACGCTCCCCCTAAAGCGTTGTCGTACCCTCACCTGGACCCTAAACCGTCCCCGTCCCCTAACCCTAACCCTAGCCCGAACCCTAACCCTAACCCTTCCCCGAAGCCTGACCCTCACCGTCCCCTAATCCTAACCCGTACGCTGACACTCACCCACGCCCTCACACGTACGCTCCCCCTAAAGCGTCGTCGTACCCTCACCTGGACCCTAAACCGTCCCCGTCCCCTAAACCTAACCCTAGCCCGAACCCTAACCCTAACCCTTCCCCGAAGCCTGACCCTCACCCGTCCCCAAATCCTAACCCGTACGCTGACACTCACCCGCGCCCTCACACGTACGCTCCCCCTAAAGCGTTGTCGTACCCTCACCTGGACCCTAAACCGTCCCCGTCCCCTAACCCTAACCCTAGCCCGAACCCTAACCCTAACCCTTCCCCGAAGCCTGACCCTCACCCGTCCCCTAATCCTAACCCGTACGCTGACACTCCCCCGCGCCCTCACACGTACGCTCCCCCTAAAGCGTTGTCGTACCCTCACCTGGACCCTAAACCGTCCCCGTCCCCTAACCCTAACCCTAGCCCGAACCCTAACCCTAACCCTTCCCCGAAGCCTGACCCTCACCCGTCCCCTAATCCTAAGCCGTACGCTGACACTCACCCGCGCCCTCACACGTACGCTCCCCCTAAAGCGTTGTAGTACCCTCACCTGGACCCTAAACCGTCCCGGTCCCCTAACCCTAACCCTAGCCCGAACCCTAACCCTAACCCTTTCCCGAAGCCTGACCCTCACCCGTCCCCTAATCCTAACCCGTACGCTGACACTCACCTGCGCCCTCACACGTACGCTCCCCCTAAAGCGTCGTCGTACCCTCACCTGGACCCTAAACCGTCCCCGTCCCCTAACCCTAACCCTAGCCCGAACCCTAACCCTAACCCTTCCCCGAAGCCTGACACTCACCCGTCCCCTAATCCTAACCCCTACGCTGACACTCACCCACGCCCTCACACGTACGCTCCCCCTAAAGCGTTGTCGTACCCTCACCTGGACCCTAAACCGTCCCCGTCCCCTAACCCTAACTCTAGACCAAACTCTAAACCTAACACTTCCCTGAAGCCTGACCCTCACCTGTCCCCTAATCCTAACCCATACGCTGACACTCACCCACGCCCTCACACGTACGCTCCCCCTAAAGCGTTGTCATACCCTCACCTGGACCCTAAACCGTCCCCGTCCCCTAACCCTAACCCTAGCCCGAACCCTAACCCTAACCCTTCCCCGAAGCCTGACCCTCACCCGTCGCCTAATCCTAACCCGTACGCTGACACTCACCCGCGCCCTCACACGTATGCTCCCCCTAAAGCGTTGTCGTACCCTCACCTGGACCCTAAACCGTCCCCGTCCCCTAACCCTAACCCTAGACCGAACCCTAACCCTAACCCTTCCCCGAAGCCTGACCCTCACCTGTCCCCTAATCCTAACTCGTACGCTGACACTCACCCACGCCCTCACACGTACGCTCCCCCTAAAGCGTTGTCGTACCCTCACCTGGACCCTAAACCGTCCCCGTCCCCTAACCCTAACCCTAGCCCGAACCCTAACACTAACCCTTCCCCGAAGCCTGACCCTCACCCGTCCCCTAATCCTAACCCGTACGCTGACACTCACCCGCGCCCTCACACGTACGCTCCCCCTAAAGCGTTGTCGTACCCTCACCTGGACCCTAAACCGTCCCCGTCCCCTAACCCTAACCCTACCCCGAACCCTAACCCTAACTCTTCCCCGAAGCCTGACCCTCACCCGTCCCCTAATCCTAAACCGTACGCTGACACTCACCCGCGCCCTCACACGTACGCTCCCCCTAAAGCGTTGTCGTACCCTCACCTGGACCCTAAACCGTCCCCGTCCCCTAACCCTAACCCTAGCCCGAACCCTAACCCTAACCCTTCCCCGAAGCCTGACCCTCACCCGTCCCCTAATCCTAACCCGTACGCTGACACTCACCCGCGCCCTCACACGTACGCTCCCCCTAAAGCGTTGTCGTACCCTCACCTGGACCCTAAACCGTCCCCGTCCCCTAACCCTAACCCTAGCCCGAACCCTAACCCTAACCCTTCCCCGAAACCTGACACTCACCCGTCCCCTAATCCTAACCCGTACGCTGACACTCACCCGCGTCCTCACACGTACGCTCCCCCTAAAGCGTTGTCGTACCCTCAGCTGGACCCTAAAGCGTCCCCGTCCCTTAACCCTAACACTAGCCCGAACCCTAACCCTAACCCTTCCCCGAAGCCTGACCCTCACCCGTCCCCTAATCCTAACCCGTACGCTGACACTCACCCGCGCCCTCACACGTACGCTCCCCCTAAAGCGTCGTCGTACCCTCACCTGGACCCTAAACCGTCCCCGTCCCCTAACCCTAACCTTAGCCCGAACCCTAACCCTAACCCTTCCCCGAAGCCTGACCCTCACCCGTCCCCTAATCCTAACCCGTACGCTGACACTCACCCGCGCCCTCACACGTACGCTCCCCCTGAAGCGTTGTCGTACCCTCACCTGGACCCTAAACCATCCCCGTCCCCTAACCCTAACCCTAACCCGAACCCTAACCCTAACCCTTCCCCGAAGCCTGACCCTCACCCGTCCCCTAATCCTAACCCGTACGCTGACACTCACCCGCGCCCTCACACGTACGCTCCCCCTAAAGCGTTGTCGTACCCTCACCTGTACCCTAAACCGTCCCCACCCCCTAACCCTAACCCTAGCCCGAACCCTAACCCTAACCCTTCCCCGAAGCCTGACCCTCACCCGTCCCCTAATCCTAACCCGTACGCTGACACTCACCCGCGCCCTCACACGTACACTCCCCCTAAAGCGTTGTCTTACCCTCACCTGGACCCTAAACCGTTCCCGTACCCTAACCCTAACCCTAGCCCGAACCCTAACACTAACCCTTCCCCGAAGCCTGACCCTCACCCGTTCCATAATCCTAACCCGTACGCTGACACTCACCCGCGCCCTCACACGTACTCTCCCCCTAAAGCGTTGTCGTACCCTCACCTGGACCCTAAACCGTCCCCGTCCCCTAAGCCTAACCCTAGCCCGAACCCTAACCCTAACCCTTCCCCGAAGCCTGACCTTCACCTGTCCCCTAATCCTAACCCGTACGCTGACACTCACCCGCGCCCTCACACGTACGCTCCCCCTAAAGCGTTGTCGTACCCTCACCTGGACCCTAAACCGTCCCCGTCCCCTAAGCCTAACCCTAGCCAGAACCCTAACCCTAACACTTCCCCGAAGCCTGACCCTCACCCGTCCCCTAATACTAACCCGTACGCTGACACTCACCCGCGCCCTCACACGTTCGCTCCCCCTAAAGCGTTGTCGTACCCTCATCTGGACCCTAAACCGTCCCCGTCCCCTAACCCTAACCCTAGCCCGAACCCTAACCCTAACCCTTCCCCGAAGCCTGACCCTCACCCGTCCCCTAATCCTAACCCGTACGCTGACACTCACCCGCGCCCTCACACGTACGCTCCCCCTAAAGTGTTGTCGTACCCTCACCTGGACCCTAAACCGTCCCCACCCCCTAACCCTAACCCTAGCCCGAACCCTAACCCTAACCCTTCCCCGAAGCCTGACCCTCACCCGTCCCCTAATCCTAAACCGTACACTGACACTCACCCGCGCCCTCACACGTACGCTCCCCCTAAAGCGTTGTCGTACCCTCACCTGGACCCAAAACCGTCCCCGTCCCCTAACCCTAACCTTAGCCCAAACCCTAACCCTAACCCTTCCCCGAAGCCTGACCCTCACCCGTCCCCTAATCCTAACCCGTACGCTGACACTCACCCGCGCCCTCACACGTACGCTCCCCCTAAAGCGTTGTCGTACCCTCACCTGGACCCTAAACCGTCCCCGTCCCCTAACCCTAACTCTTGCCCGAACCCTAAACCTAACCCTTCCCCGAAGCCTGACCCTCACCCGTCCCCTAATCCTAACCCGTACGCTGACACTCACCCGCGCCCTCACACGTACGCTCCCCCTAAAGCGTTGTCGTACCCTCACCTGGACCCTAAACCGTCCCCGTCCCCTAACCCTAACCCTAGCCCGAACCCTAACCCTAACCCTTTCCAGAAGCCTGACCCTCACCCGTCCCCTAATCCTAACCCGAACGGTGACACTCACCCGCGCCCTCACACGTACGCTCCCCCTAAAGCGTTGTCGTACCCTCACCTGGACCCTAAACCGTCCCCGTCCCCTAACCCTAACCCTAGCCCGAACCCTAACCCTAACCCTTCCCCGAAGCCTGACCCTCACCCGTCCCCTAATCCTAACCCGTACGCTGACACTCGCCCGCGCCCTCACACGTACGCTCCCCCTAAAGCGTTGTCGTACCCTCACCTGGACCCTAAACCATCCCCGTCCCCTAGCCCTAACCCTAGCCCGAACCCTAACCCTAACACTTCCCCGAAGCCTGACCCTCACCCGTCCCCTAATCCTAACCCGTACGCTGACACTCACCCGCTACCTCACACGTACGCTCCCCCTAAAGCGTTGTCGTACCCTCACCTGGACCCTAAACCGTCCCCGTCCCCTAGCCCTAACCCTAGCCCGAACCCTAACCCTAACCCTTCCCCGAAGCCTGACCCTCACCCGTCCCCTAATCCTAACCCGTACGCTGACACTCACCCACGCCCTCACACGTACGCTCCCACTAAAGCATTGTCGTACCCTCACCTGGACCCTAAACCGTCCCCGTCCCCCAACCCTAACCCTAGCCTGAACCCTAACCCTAACCCTTCCCCGAAGCCTGACCCTCACCCGTCCCCTAATCCTAACCCATACGCTGACATTCACCCGCGCCCTCACACGTACGCTCCCCCTAAAGCGTTGTCGTACCCTCACCTGGTCCCTAAACCGTCCCCGTCCCCTAACCCTAACCCTAGCCCGAACCCTAACCCTAACCCTTCCCCGAAGCCTGACCCTCACCCGTCCCCTAATCCTAACCCGTACGTTGACACTCACCCGCGCCCTCACACGTACGCTCCCCCTAAAGCGTTGTTGTACCCTCACCTGGACCCTAAACCGTCCCCGTCCCCTAACCCTAACCCTAGCCCGAACCCTAACCCTAACCCTTCCCCGAAGCCTGACCCTCACCCATCCCCTAATCCTAACCCGTACGCTGACACTCACCCGCGCCCTCACACGTACGCTCCCCCTAAAGCGTCGTCGTACCCTCACCTGGACCCTAAACCGTCCCCGTCCCCTAACCCTAACCCTAGCCCGAACCCTAACCCTAACCCTTCCCCGAAGCCTGACCCTCACCCGTCACCTAATCCTAACCCGTACGCTGACACTCACCCGCGCCCTCACACGTACGCTCCCCCTAAAGGGTCGTCGTACCCTCACCTGGACCCTAAACCGTCCCCATTCCCTAACCCTAACTCTAGCCCGAGCCCTAACCCTAACCCTTCCCCGAAGCCTGACCCTCACCCGTCCCCTAATCCTAACCCGTACGCTGACACTCACCCGCGCCCTCACACGTACGCTCCCCCTAAAGCGTTGTCGTACCCTCACCTGGACCCTAAACCGTCCCCGTCCCCTAACCCTAACCCTAGCCCGAACCGTAACCCTAACCCTTCCCCGAAGCCTGACCCTCACCCGTCCCCTAATCCTAACCCGTACGCTGACACTCACCCGCGCCCTCTCACGTACGCTCCCCCTAAAGCGTTGTCGTACCCTCACCTGGACCCTAAACCGTCCCCGTCCCCTAACCCTAACCCTAGCCCGAACCCTAACCCTAACCCTTCCCCGAAGCCTGACCCTCACCCATCCCCTAATCCTAACCCGTACGCTGACACTCACCCGCGCCCTCACACGTACGCTCCCCCTAAAGCGTTGTCGTACCCTCACCTGGACCCTATACCGTCCCCGTCCCCCAACCCTAACCCTAGCCCGAACCCTAACCCTTCCCCGAAGCCTGACCCTCACCCGTCCCCTAATCCTAACCCGTACGCTGACACTCACCCACGCCCTCATACGTACGCTCCCCCTAAAGCGTTGTCGTACCCTCACCTGGACCCTAAACCGTCCCCGTCCCCTAACCCTAACCCTAGCCCGAACCCTAACCCTAACCCTTCCCCGAAGCCTGACCCTCACCCGTCCCCTAATCCTAACCCGTACGCTGACACTCACCCGCGCCCTCACACGTACGCTCCCCCTAAAGCGTTGTCGTACCCTCACCTGGACCCTAAACCGTCCCCGTCCCCTAACCCTAACCCTAGCCCGAACCCTAACCCTAACCCTTCCCCGAAGCCTGACCCTCACCCGTCCCCTA
Source organism: Orcinus orca (assembly GCF_937001465.1). Classification (NCBI taxonomy): domain Eukaryota; kingdom Metazoa; phylum Chordata; class Mammalia; order Artiodactyla; family Delphinidae; genus Orcinus; species Orcinus orca. The sequence goes on along the minus strand of NW_026043746.1, from coordinate 213,411 downwards.
ATCCTAACCCGTACGCTGACACTCACCCGCGCCCTCACACGTACGCTCCCCATAAAGCGTTGTCGTACCCTCACCTGGACCCTAAACTGTCCCCGTCCCCTAACCCTAACCCTAGCCCGAACCCTAACCCTAACCCTTCCCCGAAGCCTGACCCTCACCCGTCCCCTAATCCTAAGCCGTACGCTGACACTCACCCACGCCCTCACACGTACGCTCCATCTAAAGCGTTGTCGTACCCTCACCTGGACCCTAAACCGTCCCCGACCCCTAACCCTAACCGTAGCCCGAACCGTAACCCTAACCCTTCCCCGAAGCCTGACCCTCACCCGTCCCCTAATCCTAACCCGTACGCTGACACTCACCCGCGCCCTCACACGTACGCTCCCCCTAAAGCGTTGTCGTACCCTCACCTGGACCCTAAACCGTCCCCGTCCCCTAACCCTAACCGTAGCCCGAACCCTAACCCTAAACCTTCCCCGAAGCCTGACCCTCACCCGTCCCCTAATCCTAACCCGTACGCTGACACTCACCCGCGCCCTCACACGTATGCTCCCCCTAAAGCGTTGTCGTACCCTCACCTGGACCCTAAACCGTTCCCGACCCCTAACCCTAACCCTAGCCCGAACCCTAACCCTTCCCCGAAGCCTGACCCTCACCCGTCCCCTAATCCTAACCCGTACGCTGACACTCACCCGCGCCCTCACACGTACGCTCCCCCTAAAGCGTTGTCGTACCCTCACCTGGAGCCTAAACCGTCCCCATCCCCTAAGCCTAACCCTAGCCCGAACCGTAACCCTAACACTTCTCCGAAGCCTGACCCTCACCCGTCCCTTAATCCTAACCCGTACGCTGACACTCACCTGCGCCCTCACACGTACGCTCCCCCTAAAGCGTTGTCGTACCCTCACCTGGACCCTAAACCGTCCCCATCACCTAAGCCTAACCCTAGCCCGAACCGTAACCCTAACACTTCCCCGAAGCCTGACCCTCACCCGTCCCCTAATCCTAACCCGTACGCTGACACTCACCCGCGCCCTCACACGTACGCTCCCCCTAAAGCGTTGTCGTACCCTCACCTGGACCCTAAACCGTCCCCATCCCCCAACCCTAACCCTAGTCCGAACCCTAACTCTAACCCTTGCCCGAAGCCTGACCCTCACCCGTCCCCTAATCCTAACCCGTACGCTGACACTCACCCGCGCCCTCACACGTACGCTCCCCCTAAAGCGTTGTCGTACCCTCACCTGGACCCTAAACCGTCCCCGTACCCTAACCCTAACCCTAGCCCGAACCCTAACCCTAACCCTTCCCCGAAGCCTGACCCTCACCCGTCCCCTAATCCTAACCCCTACGCTGACACTCACCCGCGCCCTCACACGTACGCTCCCCCTAAAGCGTTGTCGTACCCTCACCTGGACCCTAAACAGTCCCCGTCCCCTAACCCTAACCCTAGCCCGAACCCTAACCCTAACCCTTCCCCGAAGCCTGACCCTCACCCGTCCCCTAATCCTAACCCGTACGCTGACACTCACCCGCGCCCTCACACGTACGCTCCCCCTAAAGCGTTGTCTTACCCTCACCTGGACCCTAAACTGTCCCCGTCCCCTAACCCTAACCCTAGCCCGAACCCTATCCCTAACCCTTCCCCGAAGCCTGACCCTCACCCGTCCCCTAATCCTAAGCCGTACGCTGAGACTCACCCGCGCCCTCACACGTACGCTCCATCTAAAGCGTTGTCATACCCTCACCTGGACCCTAAACCGTCCCCGTCCCCTAACCCTAACCCTAGCCCGAACCGTAACCCTAACCCTTCCCCGAAGCCTTACCCTCACCCGTCCCCTAATCCTAACCCGTACGCTGACACTCACCCGCGCCCTCACACGTACGCTCCCCCTAAAGCGTTGTCGTACCCTCACCTGGACCCTAAACCGTCCCCGTCCCCTAACCCTAACCCTAGCCCGAACCCTAACCCTAACCCTTCCCCGAAGCCTGACCCTCACCCGTCCCCTAATCCTAACCAGTACGCTGACACTCACCCGCGCCCTCACATGTACGCTCCCCCTAAAGCGTTGTCGTACCCTCACCTGGACCCTAAACCGTCCCCGTCCCCTAACCCTAACCCTAGCCCGAACCCTAACCCTAACCCTTCCCCGAAGCCTGACCCTCACCCGTCCCCTAATCCTAACCCGTACGCTGACACTCACCCGCGCACTCACACGTACGCTCCCCCTAAAGCGTTGTTGTACCCTCACCTGGACCCTAAACCGTCCCCGTCCCCTAACCCTAACCCTAGCCCGAACCCTAACCCTAACCCTTCCCCGAAGCCTGACCCTCACCCATCCCCTAATCCTAACCCGTACGCTGACACTCACCCGCGCCCTCACACGTACGCTCCCCCTAAAGCGTCGTCGTACCCTCACCTGGACCCTAAACCGTCCCCGTCCCCTAACCCTAACCCTAGCCCGAACCCTAATCCTAACCCTTCCCCGAAGCCTGACCCTCACCCGTCACCTAATCCTAACCCGTACGCTGACACTCACCCGCGCCCTCACACGTACGCTCCCCCTAAAGGGTCGTCGTACCCTCACCTGGACCCTAAACCGTCCCCATTCCCTAACCCTAACCCTAGCCCGAGCCCTAACCCTAACCCTTCCCCGAAGCCTGACCCTCACCCGTCCCCTAATCCTAACCCGTACGCTGACACTCACCCGCGCCCTCACACGTATGCTCCCCCTAAAGCGTTGTCGTACCCTCACCTGGACCCTAAACCGTCCCCGTCCCCTAAACCTAACCCTAGCCCGAACCCTAACCCTAACCCTTCCCCAAAGCCTGACCCTCACCCATCCCCTAATCCTAACCCGTACGCTGACACTCACCCACGCCCTCTCACGTACGCTCCCCCTAAAGCGTTGTCGTACCCTCACCTGGACCCTAAACCGTCCCCGTCCCCTAACCCTAACCCTAGCCCGAACCCTAACCCTAACCCTTCCCCGAAGCCTGACCCTCACCCATCCCCTAATCCTAACCCGTACGCTGACACTCACCCGCGCCCTCACACGTACGCTCCATCTAAAGCGTTGTCGTACCCTCACCTGGACCCTATACCGTCCCCGTCCCCCAACCCTAACCCTAGCCCGAACCCTAACCCTTCCCCGAAGCCTGACCCTCACCCGTCCCCTAATCCTAACCCGTACGCTGACACTCACCCACGCCCTCATACGTACGCTCCCCCTAAAGCGTTGTCGTACCCTCACCTGGACCCTAAACCGTCCCCGTCCCCTAACCCTAACCCTAGCCCGAACCCTAACCCTAACCCTTCCCCGAAGCCTGACCCTCACCCGTCCCCTAATCCTAACCCGTACGCTGACACTCACCCGCGCCCTCACACGTACGCTCCCCATAAAGCGTTGTCGTACCCTCACCTGGACCCTAAACTGTCCCCGTCCCCTAACCCTAACCCTAGCCCGAACCCTAACCCTAACCCTTCCCCGAAGCCTGACCCTCACCCGTCCCCTAATCCTAAGCCGTACGCTGACACTCACCCGCGCCCTCACACGTACGCTCCATCTAAAGCGTTGTCGTACCCTCACCTGGACCCTAAACCGTCCCCGTCCCCTAACCCTAACCGTAGCCCGAACCGTAACCCTAACCCTTCCCCGAAGCCTGACCCTCACCCGTCCCCTAATCCTAACCCGTACGCTGACACTCACCCGCGCCCTCACACGTACGCTCCCCCTAAAGCGTTGTCGTACCCTCACCTGGACCCTAAACAGTCCCCGTCCCCTAACCCTAACCCTAGCCCGAACCCTAACCCTAACCCTTCCCCGAAACCTGACCCTCACCCGTCCCCTAATCCTAAACCGTACGCTGACACTCACCCGCGCCCTCACACGTACGCTCCCCCTAAAGCATTGTCGTACCCTCACCTGGACCCTAAACCGTCCCCGTCCCCTAACCCTAACCCTAGCCCGAGCCCTAACCCTAACCCTTGACCGAAGCCTGACCCTCACCCATCCCCTAATCCTAACCCGTACGCTGACACTCACCGACGCCCTCACACGTACGCTCCCCCTAAAGCGTTGTCGTACCCTCACCTGGACCCTAAACCGTCCCCGTCCCCTAACCCTAACCCTAGCCCGAACCCTAACCCTTCCCCGAAGCCTGACCCTCACCCGTCCCCTAATCCTAACCCGTACGCTGACACTCACCCGCGCCCTCACACGTACGCTCCCCCTAAAGCGTTGTCTTTCCCTCACCTGGACCCTAAACTGTCCCCGTCCCCTAACCCTAACCCTAGCCCGAACCCTATCCCTAACCCTTCCCCGAAGCCTGACCCTCACCCGTCCCCTAATCCTAAGCCGTACGCTGAGACTCACCCGCGCCCTCACACGTACGCTCCGTCTAAAGCGTTGTCATACCCTCACCTGGACCCTAAACCGTCCCCATCCCCTAACCCTAACCCTAGCCCGAACCGTAACCCTAACCCTTCCCCGAAGACTTACCCTCACCCGTCCCCTAATCCTAACCCGTACGCTGACACTCACCCGCGCCCTCACACGTACGCTCCCACTACAGCGTTGTCGTACCCTCACCTGGACCCTAAACCGTCCCCGTCCCCTAACCCTAACCCTAGCCCGAACCCTAACCCTAACCCTTCCCCGAAGCCTGACCCTCACCCGTCCCCTAATCCTAACCAGTACGCTGACACTCACCCGCGCCCTCACATGTACGCTCCCCCTGAAGCGTTGTCGTACCCTCACCTGGACCCTAAACCGTCCCCGTCCCCTAACCCTAACCCTAGCCCGAACCCTAACCCTAACCCTTCCCCGAAGCCTGACCCTCACCCGTCCCCTAATCCTAACCCGTACGCTGACACTCACCCGCGCACTCACACGTACGCTCCCCCTAAAGCGTTGTCGTACCCTCACCTGGACCCTAAACCGTCCCCGTCCCCTAACCCTAACCCTAGCCCGAACCATAACCCTAAACCTTCCCCGAAGCCTGACCCTCACCCGTCCCCTAATACTAACCCGTACGCTGACACTCACCCGTGCCCTCACACGTATGCTCCCCCTAAAGCGTTGTCGTACCCTCACCTGGACCCTAAACCGTCCCAGTCCCCTAACCCTAACCCTAGCCCGAACCCTAACCCTAACCCTTCCCCGAAGCCTGACCCTCACCCGTCCCCTAATCCTAACACGTACGCTGACACTCACCCGCGCCCTCACACGTACGCTCCCCCTAAAGCGTTGTCGTGCCCTCACCTGGACCCTAAACCGTCCCCGTCCCCTAACCCTAAACCGAAACCTAACCCTAGACCTTCCCCGAAGCCTGACCCTCACCCGTACCCTAATCTTAACACGTACACTGACACTCACCCGCGCCCTCACACGTACGCTCCCCCTAAAGCGTTGTCGTACCCTCACCTGGACCCTAAACCGTCCCCGTCCCCTAACCCTAACCCTAGCCCGAACCCTAACCCTAACCCTTCCCCGAAGCCTGACCCTCACCCGTCCCCTAATCCTAACCCGTACGCTGACACTCACCCGCGCCCTCACACGTACGCTCCCCATAAAGCGTTGTCGTACCCTCACCTGGACCCTAAACCGTCCCCGTCCCCTAAGCCTAACCCTACCCCGAACCCTAACCCTAACCCTTCCCCGAAGCCTGACCGTCACCCGTCCCCTAATCCTAACCCGTACGCTGACACTCACCCGCGCCCTCACACATACGCTCCCCCTAAAGTGTTGTCGTACCCTCACCTGGACCCTAAACCGTCCCCGTCCCCTAACCCTAACCCTAGCCCGAACCCTAACCCTAACCCTTCCCCGAAGCCTGACCCTCACCCGTCCCCTAATCCTAACCCGTACGCTGACACTCACCCGCGCCCTCACACGTACGATCCCCTAAAGCATTGTCATACCCTCACCTGGACCCTAAACCGTCCCCGTCCCCTAACCCTAACCCTAGCCCGAACCCTAACCCTAACCCTTCCCCGAAGCCTGACCCTCACCCGTCCCCTAATCCTAACCCGTACGCTGACACTCACCCGCGCCCTCACACGTACGCTCCCCCTAAAGCGTTGTCGTGCCCTCACCTGGACCCTAAACCGTCCCCGTCCCCTAAGCCTAACCCTAGCCCCAACCTTAACCCTAACCCTTCCCCGAAGCCTGACCCTCACCCGTCCCCTAATCCTAACCCGTACGCTGACACTCACCCGCGCCCTCACACGTACGCTCCCCCTAAAGCGTTGTCGTGCCCTCACCTGGACCCTAAACCGTCCCCGTCCCCTAACCCTAACCCTAGCCCGAACCCTAACCCTAACCCTTCCCCGAAGCCTGACCCTCACCCGTCCCCTAATCCTAACCCGTACGCTGACACTCACCCGCGCCCTCACACGTACGCTCCCCCTAAAGCGTTGTCGTATCCTCACCTGGACCCTAAACCGTCCCCGTCCCCTAAGCCTAACCCTAGCCCGAACCCTAACCCTAACCCTTCCCCGAAGCCTGACCCTCACCCGTCCCCTAATACTAACCCGTACGCTGACACTCACCCGCACCCTCACACGAACGCTCCCCCTAAAGCGTTGTCGTGCCCTCACCTGGACCCTAAACCGTCCCCGTCCCCTAAGCCTAACCCTAGCCCGAACCCTAACCCTAACCCTTCCCCGAAGCCTGACCCTCACCCGTCCCCTAATCCTAACCCGTACGCTGACACTCACCCGCGCCCTCACACGTACGCTCCCCCTAAAGCGTTGTCGTGCCCTCACCTGGACCCTAAACCGTCCCCGTACCCTAAGCCTAACCCTAGCCCGAACCCTAACCCTAACCCTTCCCCGAAGCCTGACCCTCACCCGTCCCCTAATCCTAACCCGTACGCTGACACTCACCCGCGCCCTCACACGTACGCTCCCCCTAAAGCGTTGTCATGCCCTCACCTGGACCCTAAACCGTCCCCGTCCCCTAAGCCTAACCCTAGCCCGAACCCTAACCCTAACCCTTCCCCGAAGCCTGACCGTCACCCGTCCCCTAATCCTAACCCGTACGCTGACACTCACCCGCGCCCTCACACATACGCTCCCCCTAAAGTGTTGTCGTACCCTCACCTGGACCCTAAACCGTCCCCGTCCCCTAACCCTAACCCTAGCCCGAACCCTAACCCTAACCCTTCCCCGAAGCCTGACCCTCACCCGTCCCCTAATCCTAACCCGTACGCTGACACTCACCCGCGCCCTCACACGTACGCTCCCCTAAAGCGTTGTCATACCCTCACCTGGACCCTAAACCGTCCCCGTCCCCTAACCCTAACCCTAGCCCGAACCCTAACCCTAACCCTTCCCCGAAGCCTGACCCTCACCCGTCCCCTAATCCTAATCCGTACGCTGACACTCACCCGCGCCCTCACACGTACGCTCCCCCTAAAGCGTTGTCGTGCCCTCACCTGGACCCTAAACCGTCCCCGTCCCCTAAGCCTAACCCTAGCCCCAACCCTAACCCTAACCCTTCCCCGAAGCCTGACCCTCACCCGTCCCCTAATCCAAACCCGTACGCTGACACTCACCCGCGCCCTCACACGTACGCTCCCCCTAAAACGTTGTCGTACCCTCACCTGGACCCTAAACCGTCCCCGTCCCCTAACCCTAACCCTAGCCCGAACCCTAACCCTAACCCTTCCCCGAAGCCTGACCCTCACCCGTCCCCTAATCCTAACCCGTACGCTGACACTCACCCGCGCCCTCACACGTACGCTCCCCCTAAAGCGTTGTCGTATCCTCACCTGGACCCTAAACCGTCCCCGTCCCCTAAGCCTAACCCTAGCCCGAACCCTAACCCTAACCCTTCCCCGAAGCCTGACCCTCACCCGTCCCCTAATACTAACCCGTACGCTGACACTCACCCGCGCCCTCACACGAACGCTCCCCCTAAAGCGTTGTCGTGCCCTCACCTGGACCCTAAACCGTCCCCGTCCCCTAAGCCTAACCCTAGCCCGAACCCTAACCCTAACCCTTCCCCGAAGCCTGACCCTCACCCGTCCCCTAATCCTAACCCGTACGCTGACACTCACCCGCGTCCTCACACGTACGCTCCCCCTAAAGCGTTGTCGTGCCCTCACCTGGACCCTAAACCGTCCCCGTCCCCTAAGCCTAACCCTAGCCCGAACCCTAACCCTAACCCTTCCCCGAAGCCTGACACTCACCCGTCCCCTAATCCTAACCCGTACGCTGACACTCACCGGCGCCCTCACACGTACGCTCCCCCTAAAGCGTTGTCGTGCCCTCACCTGGACCCTAAACCGTCCCCGTCCCCTAAGCCTAACCCTAGCCCGAACCCTAACCCTAACCCTTCTCCGAAGCCTGACCCTCACCCGTCCCCTAATCCTAACCCGTACGCTGACACTCATCCGCGCCCTCACACGTACGCTCCCCCTAAAGCGTTGTCGTGCCCTCACCTGGACCCTAAACCGTCCCCGTCCCCTAACCCTAACCCTAGCCCGAACCCTAACCCTAACCCTTCCCCGAAGCCTGACCCTCACCCGTCCCCTAATCCTAACCCGTACGCTGACACTCACCCGCGCCCTCACACGTGCGATCCCCCTAAAGCGTTGTCGTGCCCTCACCTGGACCCTAAACCGTCCCCGTCCCCTAAGCCTAATCCTAGCCCGAACCCTAACCCTAACCCTTCCCCGAAGCCTGACCCTCACCCGTCCCCTAATCCTAACCCGTACGCTGACACTCACCCGCGCCCTCACACGTACGCTCCCCCTAAAGCGTTGTCGTGCCCTCACCTGGACCCTAAACCGTCCCCGTCCCCTAAGCCTAACCCTAGCCCGAACCCTAACCCTAACCCTTCCCCGAAGCCTGACCCTCACCCGTCCCCTAATCCTAACTCGTACGCTGACACTCACCCGCGCCCTCACACGTACGCTCCCCCTAAAGCGTTGTCGTGCCCTCACCTGGACCCTAAACCCTCCCCGTCCCCTAAGCCTAACCCTAGCCAGAACCCTAACCCTAACCCTTCCCCGAAGCCTGACCCTCACCCGTCCCCTAATCCTAACCCGTACGCTGACACTCACCCGTGCCCTCACACGTACGCTCCCCCTAAAGCGTTGTCGTGCCCTCACCTGGACCCTAAACCGTCCCCGTCCCCTAACCCTAAACCGAAACCTAACCCTAGCCCTTCCCCGAAGCCTGACCCTCACACGTACCCTAATCTTAACACGTACACTGACACTCACCCGCGCCCTCACACGTACGCTCCCCCTAAAGCGTTGTCGTACCCTCACCTGGACCCTAAACCGTCCCCGTCCCCTAAGCCTAACCCTACCCCGAACCCTAACCCTAACCCTTCCCCGAAGCCTGACCGTCACCCGTCCCCTAATCCTAACCCGTACGCTGACACTCACCCGCGCCCTCACACATACGCTCCCCCTAAAGTGTTGTCGTACCCTCACCTGGACCCTAAACCGTCCCCGTCCCCTAACCCTAACCCTAGCCCGAACCCTAACCCTAACCCTTCCCCGAAGCCTGACCCTCACCCGTCCCCTAATCCTAACCCGTACGCTGACACTCACCCGCGCCCTCACACGTACGCTCCCCTAAAGCGTTGTCATACCCTCACCTGGACCCTAAACCGTCCCCGTCCCCTAACCCTAACCCTAGCCCGAACCCTAACCCTAACCCTTCCCCGAAGCCTGACCCTCACCCGTCCCGTAATCCTAACCCGTACGCTGACACTCACCCGCGCCCTCACACGTACGCTCCCCCTAAAGCGTTGTCGTGCCCTCACCTGGACCCTAAACCGTCCCCGTCCCCTAAGCCTAACCCTAGCCCCAACCTTAACCCTAACCCTTCCCCGAAGCCTGACCCTCACCCGTCCCCTAATCCTAACCCGTACGCTGACACTCACCCGCGCCCTCACACGTACGCTCCCCCTAAAGCGTTGTCGTACCCTCACCTGGAACCTAAACCGTCCCCGTCCCCTAACCCTAACCCTAGCCCGAACCCTAACCCTAACCCTTCCCCGAAGCCTGACCCTCACCCGTCCCCTAATCCTAACCCGTACGCTGACACTCACCCGCGCCCTCACACGTACGCTCCCCCTAAAGCGTTGTCGTATCCTCACCTGGACCCTAAACCGTCCCCGTCCCCTAAGCCTAACCCTAGCCCGAACCCTAACCCTAACCCTTCCCCGAAGCCTGACCCTCACCCGTCCCCTAATACTAACCCGTACGCTGACACTCACCCGCACCCTCACACGAACGCTCCCCCTAAAGCGTTGTCGTGCCCTCACCTGGACCCTAAACCGTCCCCGTCCCCTAAGCCTAACCCTAGCCCGAACCCTAACCCTAACCCTTCCCCGAAGCCTGACCCTCACCCGTCCCCTAATCCTAACCCGTACGCTGACACTCACCCGCGCCCTCACACGTACGCTCCCCCTAAAGCGTTGTCGTGCCCTCACCTGGACCCTAAACCGTCCCCGTCCCCTAAGCCTAACCCTAGCCCGAACCCTAACCCTAACCCTTCCCCGAAGCCTGACCCTCACCCGTCCCCTAATCCTAACCCGTACGCTGACACTCACCCGCGCCCTCACACGTACGCTCCCCCTAAAGCGTTGTCATGCCCTCACCTGGACCCTAAACCGTCCCCGTCCCCTAAGCCTAACCCTAGCCCGAACCCTAACCCTAACCCTTCCCCGAAGCCTGACCGTCACCCGTCCCCTAATCCTAACCCGTACGCTGACACTCACCCGCGCCCTCACACATACGCTCCCCCTAAAGTGTTGTCGTACCCTCACCTGGACCCTAAACCGTCCCCGTCCCCTAACCCTAACCCTAGCCCGAACCCTAACCCTAACCCTTCCCCGAAGCCTGACCCTCAACCGTCCCCTAATCCTAACCCGTACGCTGACACTCACCCGCGCCCTCACACGTACGCTCCCCTAAAGCGTTGTCATACCCTCACCTGGACCCTAAACCGTCCCCGTCCCCTAACCCTAACCCTAGCCCGAACCCTAACCCTAACCCTTCCCCGAAGCCTGACCCTCACCCGTCTCCTAATCCTAATCCGTACGCTGACACTCACCCGCGCCCTCACACGTACGCTCCCCCTAAAGCGTTGTCGTGCCCTCACCTGGACCCTAAACCGTCCCCGTCCCCTAAGCCTAACCCTAGCCCGAACCCTAACCCTAACCCTTCCCCGAAGCCTGACCCTCACCCGTCCCCTAATCCTAACCCGTACGCTGACACTCACCGGCGCCCTCACACGTACGCTCCCCCTAAAGCGTTGTCGTGCCCTCACCTGGACCCTAAACCGTCCCCGTCCCCTAAGCCTAACCCTAGCCCGAACCCTAACCCTAACCCTTCTCCGAAGCCTGACCCTCACCCGTCCCCTAATCCTAACCCGTACGCTGACACTCATCCGCGCCCTCACACGTACGCTCCCCCTAAAGCGTTGTCGTGCCCTCACCTGGACCCTAAACCGTCCCCGTCCCCTAACCCTAACCCTAGCCCGAACCCTAACCCTAACCCTTCCCCGAAGCCTGACCCTCACCCGTCCCCTAATCCTAACCCGTACGCTGACACTCACCCGCGCCCTCACACGTGCGATCCCCCTAAAGCGTTGTCGTGCCCTCACCTGGACCCTAAACCGTCCCCGTCCCCTAAGCCTAATCCTAGCCCGAACCCTAACCCTAACCCTTCCCCGAAGCCTGACCCTCACCCGTCCCCTAATCCTAACCCGTACGCTGACACTCACCCGCGCCCTCACACGTACGCTCCCCCTAAAGCGTTGTCGTGCCCTCACCTGGACCCTAAACCGTCCCCGTCCCCTAAGCCTAACCCTAGCCCGAACCCTAACCCTAACCCTTCCCCGAAGCCTGACCCTCACCCGTCCCCTAATCCTAACCCGTACGCTGACACTCACCCGCGCCCTCACACGTACGCTCCCCCTAAAGCGTTGTCGTGCCCTCACCTGGACCCTAAACCCTCCCCGTACCCTAAGCCTAACCCTAGCCCGAAACCTAACCCTAACCCTTCCCCGAAGCCTGACCCTCACCCGTCCCCTAATCCTAACCCGTACGCTGACACTCACCCGCGCCCTCACACGTACGCTCCCCCTAAAGCGTTGTCGTGCCCTCACCTGGACCCTAAACCGTCCCCGTCCCCTAAGCCTAACCCTAGCCCGAACACTAACCCTAACCCTTCCCCGAAGCCTAACCCTCACCCGTCCCCTAATCCTAACCCGTACGCTGACACTCACCCGCGCCCTCACACGTACGCTCCCCGTAAAGCGTTGTCGTGCCCTCACCTGGACCCTAAACCGTCCCCGTCCCCTAAACCTAACCGTAGCCCGAACCGTAACCCTAACCCTTCCCCGAAGCCTGACCCTCACCCGTCCCCTAATCCTAACCCGTACGCTGACACTCACCCGCTCCCTCACACGTACGCTCCCCCTAAAGCGTTGTCGTACCCTCACCTGGACCCTAAACCGTCCCCATCCCCTAAGCCTAACCCTAGCCCGAACCGTAACACTAACACTTCCCCGAAGCCTGACCCTCAACCGTCCCCTAATCCTAACCCGTACGCTGACACTCACCCGTGCCCTCACACGTACGCTCCCCCTAAATCGTTGTCGTACCCTCACCTGGACCCTAAACCGTCCCCGTCCCATAACCCTAACCCTAGCCCGAACCCTAACTCTAACCCTTCCCCGAAGCCTGACCCTCACCCGTCCCCTAATCCTAACCCGTACGCTGACACTCACCCGCGCCCTCACACGTACGCTCCCCCTAAAGCGTTGTCGTGCCCTCACCTGGACCCTAAACCGTCCCCGTCCCCTAAGCCTAACCCTAGCCCGAACCCTAACCCTAACCCTTCCCCGAAGCCTGACCCTCACCCGTCCCCTAATCCTAACTCGTACGCTGACACTCACCCGCGCCCTCACACGTACGCTCCCCCTAAAGCGTTGTCGTGCCCTCACCTGGACCCTAAACCCTCCCCGTCCCCTAAGCCTAACCCTAGCCCGAAACCTAACCCTAACCCTTCCCCGAAGCCTGACCCTCACCCGTCCCCTAATCCTAACCCGTACGCTGACACTCACCCGTGCCCTCACACGTACGCTCCCCCTAAAGCGTTGTCGTGCCCTCACCTGGACCCTAAACCGTCCCCGTCCCCTAACCCTAAACCGAAACCTAACCCTAGCCCTTCCCCGAAGCCTGACCCTCACACGTACCCTAATCTTAACACGTACACTGACACTCACCCGCGCCCTCACACGTACGCTCCCCCTAAAGCGTTGTCGTACCCTCACCTGGACCCTAAACCGTCCCCGTCCCCTAAGCCTAACCCTACCCCGAAACCTAACCCTAACCCTTCCCCGAAGCCTGACCCTCACCCGTCCCCTAATCCTAACCCGTACGCTGACACTCACCCGCGCCCTCACACATACGCTCCCCCTAAAGTGTTGTCGTACCCTCACCTGGACCCTAAACCGTCCCCGTCCCCTAACCCTAACCCTAGCCCGAACCCTAACCCTAACCCTTCCCCGAAGCCTGACCCTCACCCGTCCCCTAATCCTAACCCGTACGCTGACACTCACCCGCGCCCTCACACGTACGCTCCCCTAAAGCGTTGTCATACCCTCACCTGGACCCTAAACCGTCCCCGTCCCCTAACCCTAACCCTAGCCCGAACCCTAACCCTAACCCTTCCCCGAAGCCTGACCCTCACCCGTCCCCTAATCCTAACCCGTACGCTGACACTCACCCGCGCCCTCACACGTACGCTCCCCCTAAAGCGTTGTCGTGCCCTCACCTGGACCCTAAACCGTCCCCGTCCCCTAAGCCTAACCCTAGCCCCAACCTTAACCCTAACCCTTCCCCGAAGCCTGACCCTCACCCGTCCCCTAATCCTAACCCGTACGCTGACACTCACCCGCGCCCTCACACGTACGCTCCCCCTAAAGCGTTGTCGTACCCTCACCTGGACCCTAAACCGTCCCCGTCCCCTAACCCTAACCCTAGCCCGAACCCTAACCCTAACCCTTCCCCGAAGCCTGACCCTCACCCGTCCCCTAATCCTAACCCGTACGCTGACACTCACCCGCGCCCTCACACGTACGCTCCCCCTAAAGCGTTGTCGTATCCTCACCTGGACCCTAAACCGTCCCCGTCCCCTAAGCCTAACCCTAGCCCGAACCCTAACCCTAACCCTTCCCCGAAGCCTGACCCTCACCCGTCCCCTAATACTAACCCGTACGCTGACACTCACCCGCACCCTCACACGAACGCTCCCCCTAAAGCGTTGTCGTGCCCTCACCTGGACCCTAAACCGTCCCCGTCCCCTAAGCCTAACCCTAGCCCGAACCCTAACCCTAACCCTTCCCCGAAGCCTGACCCTCACCCGTCCCCTAATCCTAACCCGTACGCTGACACTCACCCGCGCCCTCACACGTACGCTCCCCCTAAAGCGTTGTCGTGCCCTCACCTGGACCCTAAACCGTCCCCGTCCCCTAAGCCTAACCCTAGCCCGAACCCTAACCCTAACCCTTCCCCGAAGCCTGACCCTCACCCGTCCCCTAATCCTAACCCGTACGCTGACACTCACCCGCGCCCTCACACGTACGCTCCCCCTAAAGCGTTGTCATGCCCTCACCTGGACCCTAAACCGTCCCCGTCCCCTAAGCCTAACCCTAGCCCGAACCCTAACCCTAACCCTTCCCCGAAGCCTGACCGTCACCCGTCCCCTAATCCTAACCCGTACGCTGACACTCACCCGCGCCCTCACACATACGCTCCCCCTAAAGTGTTGTCGTACCCTCACCTGGACCCTAAACCGTCCCCGTCCCCTAACCCTAACCCTAGCCCGAACCCTAACCCTAACCCTTCCCCGAAGCCTGACCCTCAACCGTCCCCTAATCCTAACCCGTACGCTGACACTCACCCGCGCCCTCACACGTACGCTCCCCTAAAGCGTTGTCATACCCTCACCTGGACCCTAAACCGTCCCCGTCCCCTAACCCTAACCCTAGCCCGAACCCTAACCCTAACCCTTCCCCGAAGCCTGACCCTCACCCGTCTCCTAATCCTAATCCGTACGCTGACACTCACCCGCGCCCTCACACGTACGCTCCCCCTAAAGCGTTGTCGTGCCCTCACCTGGACCCTAAACCGTCCCCGTCCCCTAAGCCTAACCCTAGCCCGAACCCTAACCCTAACCCTTCCCCGAAGCCTGACCCTCACCCGTCCCCTAATCCTAACCCGTACGCTGACACTCACCGGCGCCCTCACACGTACGCTCCCCCTAAAGCGTTGTCGTGCCCTCACCTGGACCCTAAACCGTCCCCGTCCCCTAAGCCTAACCCTAGCCCGAACCCTAACCCTAACCCTTCTCCGAAGCCTGACCCTCACCCGTCCCCTAATCCTAACCCGTACGCTGACACTCATCCGCGCCCTCACACATACGCTCCCCCTAAAGCGTTGTCGTGCCCTCACCTGGACCCTAAACCGTCCCCGTCCCCTAACCCTAACCCTAGCCCGAACCCTAACCCTAACCCTTCCCCGAAGCCTGACCCTCACCCGTCCCCTAATCCTAACCCGTACGCTGACACTCACCCGCGCCCTCACACGTGCGATCCCCCTAAAGCGTTGTCGTGCCCTCACCTGGACCCTAAACCGTCCCCGTCCCCTAAGCCTAATCCTAGCCCGAACCCTAACCCTAACCCTTCCCCGAAGCCTGACCCTCACCCGTCCCCTAATCCTAACCTGTACGCTGACACTCACCCGCGCCCTCACACGTACGCTCCCCCTAAAGCGTTGTCGTGCCCTCACCTGGACCCTAAACCGTCCCCGTCCCCTAAGCCTAACCCTAGCCCGAACCCTAACCCTAACCCTTCCCCGAAGCCTGACCCTCACCCGTCCCCTAATCCTAACCCGTACGCTGACACTCACCCGCGCCCTCACACGTACGCTCCCCCTAAAGCGTTGTCGTGCCCTCACCTGGACCCTAAACCCTCCCCGTACCCTAAGCCTAACCCTAGCCCGAAACCTAACCCTAACCCTTCCCCGAAACCTGACCCTCACCCGTCCCCTAATCCTAACCCGTACGCTGACACTCACCCGCGCCCTCACACGTACGCTCCCCCTAAAGCGTTGTCGTGCCCTCACCTGGACCCTAAACCGTCCCCGTCCCCTAAGCCTAACCCTAGCCCGAACACTAACCCTAACCCTTCCCCGAAGCCTAACCCTCACCCGTCCCCTAATCCTAACCCGTACGCTGACACTCACCCGCGCCCTCACACGTACGCTCCCCGTAAAGCGTTGTCGTGCCCTCACCTGGACCCTAAACCGTCCCCGTCCCCTAAACCTAACCGTAGCCCGAACCGTAACCCTAACCCTTCCCCGAAGCCTGACCCTCACCCGTCCCCTAATCCTAACCCGTACGCTGACACTCACCCGCTCCCTCACACGTACGCTCCCCCTAAAGCGTTGTCGTACCCTCACCTGGAACCTAAACCGTCCCCATCCCCTAAGCCTAACCCTAGCCCGAACCGTAACACTAACACTTCCCCGAAGCCTGACCCTCAACCGTCCCCTAATCCTAACCCGTACGCTGACACTCACCCGTGCCCTCACACGTTCGCTCCCCCTAAATCGTTGTCGTACCCTCACCTGGACCCTAAACCGTCCCCGTCCCATAACCCTAACCCTAGCCCGAACCCTAACTCTAACCCTTCCCCGAAGCCTGACCCTCACCCGTCCCCTAATCCTAACCCGTACGCTGACATTCACCCACGCCCTCACACGTACGCTCCCCCTAAAGCGTTGTCGTTCCCTCACCTGGACCCTAAAACGTCCCCGTCCCCTAACCCTAACCCTAGCCCGAACCGTAACCCTAACCCTTCCCCGAAGCCTGACCCTCACCCGTCCCCTAATCCTAACCCGTACGCTGACACTCACCCGCGCCCTCACACGTACGCTCCCCATAAAGCGTTGTCGTACCCTCACCTGGACCCTAAAATGTCCCCGTCCCCTAACCCTAACCCTAGCCCGAACCCTAACCCTAACCTTTCCCCGAAGCCTGACCCTCACCCGTCCCCTAAGCCTAAGCCGTACGCTGACACTCACCCGCGCCCTCACACGTACGCTCCTCCTAAAGCGTTGTCGTTCCGTCACCTGGACCCTAAAACGTCCCCGTCCCCTAACCCTAACCCTAGCCCGAACCGGAACCCTAACCCTTCCCCGAAGCCTGACCCTCACCCGTCCCCTAATCCTAAACCGTACGCTGACACTCACCCGCGCCCTCACACGTACGCTCCATCTAAAGCGTTGTCGTACCCTCACCTGGACCCTAAACCGTCCCCGTCCCCTAACCCTAACCGTAGCCCGAACCGTAACCCTAACCCTTCCCCGAAGCCTGACCCTCACCCGTCCCCTAATCCTAACCCGTACGCTGACACTCACCCGCGCCCTCACACGTACGCTCCCCCTAAAGCGTTGTCGTACCCTCACCTGGACCCTAAACCGTCCCCGTCCCCTAACCTTAACCCTAGCCCGAACCCTAACCCTAACCCTTCCCCGAAGCCTGACCCTCACCCGTCCCCTAATCCTAACCCGTACGCTGACACTCACCTGCGCCCTCACACGTACGCTCCCCCTAAAGCGTTGTCGTGCCCTCACCTGTACCCTAAACCGTCCCCGTCCCCTAACCCTAACCCTAGCCCGAACCCTAACCCTAACTCTTCCCCGAAGCCTGACCCTCACCCGTCCCCAAATCCTAACCCGTACGCTGACACTCACCCGCGCCCTCACACGTACGCTCCCCCTAAAGCGTTGTCGTGCACTCACCTGGACCCTAAACCGTCCCCGTCCCCTAAGCCTAACCCTAGCCCGAACCCTAACCCTAACCCTTCCCCGAAGCCTGACCCTCACCCGTCCCCTAATCCTAACCCGTACGCTGACACTCACCCGCGCCCTCACACGTACGCTCCCCCTAAAGCGTTGTCGTACCCTCACCTGGACCCTAAACCGTCCCCGTCCCCTAACCCTAACCCTAGACCGAACCCTAACCCTAACCCTTCCCCGAAGCCTGACCTTCACCCGTCCCCTAATCCTAACCCGTACGCTGACACTCACCCGCGCCCTCACAAGTACGCTCCCCCTAAAGCGTTGTCGTGCCCTCACCTGGACCCTAAACCGTCCCCGTCCCCTAACCCTAACCCTAGACCGAACCCTAACCCTAACCCTTCCCCGAAGCCTGACCCTCACCCGTCCCCTAATCCTAACCCGTATGCTGACACTCACCCGCGCCCTCACACGTACGCTCCCCCTAAAGCGTTGTCGTGCCCTCACCTGGACCCTAAACAGTCCCCGTCCCCTAACCCTAACCCTAGCCCGAACCCTAACCCTAACCCTTCCCCGAAGCCTGACCCTCACCCGTCCCCTAATCCTAACCCGTACGCTGACACTCACCCGCGCTCTCACACGTACGCTCCCCCTAAAGCGTTGTCGTACCCTCACCTGGACCCTAAACCGTCCCCGTCCCCTAACCCTAACCCTAGCCCGAACCCTAACCCTAACCCTTCCCTGAAGCCTGACTCTCACCCGTCCCCTAATCCTAACCCGTACGCTGACACTCACCAGCGCCCTCACACGTACGCTCCCCCTAAAGCGTTGTCGTGCCCTCACCTGGACCCTAAACCGTCCCCGTCCCCCAACCCTAACCCTAGCCCGAACCCTAACCCTAACCCTTCCCCGAAGCCTGACCCTCACCCGTCCCCTAATCCTAACCCGTACGCTGACACTAACCCGCGCCCTCACATGTACGCTCCCCCTAAAGCGTTGTCGTGCCCTCACCTGGACCCTAAACCGTCCCCGTCCCCTAACCCTAACCCTAGCCCGAACCGTAACCCTAACCCTTCCCCGAAGCCTGACCCTCACCCGTCCCCTAATCCTAACCCGTACGCTGACACTCACCCGCGCCCTCACACGTACGCTCCCCCTAAAGCGTTGTCGTACCCTCACCTGGACCCTAAACCGTCCCCGTCCCCTAACCCTAACCCTAGCCCGAACCCTAACCCTAACCCTTCCCCGAAGCCTGACCCTCACCCGTCCCCTAATCCTAACCCGTATGCTGACACTCACCCGCGCCCTCACACGTACGCTCCCCCTAAAGCGTTGTCGTACCCTCACCTGGACCCTAAACCGTCCCCGTCCCCTAACCCTAACCCTAGCCCGAACCCTAACCCTAACCCTTCCCCGAAGCCTGACCCTCACCCGTCCCCTAATCCTAACCCGTACGCTGACACTCACCCGCGCACTCACACGTACGCTCCCCCTAAAGCGTTGTCGTACCCTCACCTGGACCCTAACCCGTCCCCGTCCCCTAACCCTAACCCTAGCCCGAACCCTAACCCTAAACCTTCCCCGAAGCCTGACCCTCACCCGTCCCCTAATCCTAACCCGTACGCTGACACTCACCCGCGCCCTCACACGTATGCTCCCCCTAAAGCGTTGTCGTACCCTCACCTGGACCCTAAACCGTCCCCGTCCCCTAACCCTAACCCTAGCCCGAACCCTAACCCTAACACTTCCCCGAAGCCTGACCCTCACCCGTCCCCTAATCCTAACACGTACGCTGACACTCACCCGCGCCCTCACACGTACGCTCCCCCTAAAGCGTTGTCGTGCCCTCACCTGGACCCTAAACCGTCCCCGTCCCCTAAGCCTAACCCTAGCCAGAACCCTAACCCTAACCCTTCCCCGAAGCCTGACCCTCACCCGTCCCCTAATCCTAACCCGTACGCTGACACTCACCCGCGCCCTCACACGTACGCTCCCCCTAAAGCGTTGTCGTGCCCTCACCTGGACCCTAAACCGTCCCCGTCCCCTAACCCTAACCCTAGCCCGAACCCTAACCCTAACCCTTCTCCGAAGCCTGACCCTCACCCGTCCCCTAATCCTAACCCGTACGCTAACACTCACCCGCGCCCTCACACGTACGCTCCCCCTAAAGCGTTGTCGTGCCCTCACCTGGACCCTAAACCGTCCCCGTCCCCTAACCCTAACCCTAGCCCGAACCCTAACCCTAAACCTTCCCCGAAGCCTGACCCTCACCCGTCCCCTAATCCTAACCCGTACGCTGACACTCACCCGTGCCCTCACACGTGCGATCCCCCTAAAGCGTTGTCGTGCCCTCACCTGGACCCTAAACCGTCCCCGTCCCCTAAGCCTAATCCTAGCCCGAACCCTAACCCTAACCCTTCCCCGAAGCCTGACCCTCACCCGTCCCCTAATCCTAACCCGTACGCTGACACTCACCCGCGCCCTCACACGTACGCTCCCCCTAAAGCGTTGTCGTGCCCTCACCTGGACCCTAAACCGTCCCCGTCCCCTAAGCCTAACCCTAGCCCGAACCCTAACCCTAACCCTTCCCCGAAGCCTGACCCTCACCCGTCCCCTAATCCTAACCCGTACGCTGACACTCACCCGCGCCCTCACACGTACGCTCCCCCTAAAGCGTTGTCGTGCCCTCACCTGGACCCTAAACCCTCCCCGTCCCCTAAGCCTAACCCTAGCCCGAACCCTAACCCTAACCCTTCCCCGAAGCCTGACCCTCACCCGTCCCCTAATCCTAACCCGTACGCTGACACTCACCCGCGCCCTCACACGTACGCTCCCCCTAAAGCGTTGTCGTGCCCTCACCTGGACCCTAAACCGTCCCCGTCCCCTAAGCCTAACCCTAGCCCGAACACTAACCCTAACCCTTCCCCGAAGCCTGACCCTCACCCGTCCCCTAATCCTAACCCGTAGGCTGACACTCACCCGCGCCCTCACACGTACGCTCCCCCTAAAGCGTTGTCGTACCCTCACCTGGACCCTAAACCGTCCCCATCCCCTAAGCCTAACCCTAGCCCGAACCGTAACCCTAACACTTCCCCGAAGCCTGACCCTCACCCGTCCCCTAATCCTAACCCGTACGCTGACACTCACCCGTGCCCTCACACGTACGCTCCCCCTAAAGCGTTGTCGTACCCTCACCTGGACCCTAAACCAAACCCGTCCCCTAACCCTAACCCTAGCCCGAACCCTAACTCTAACCCTTCCCCGAAGCCTGACCCTCACCCGTCCCCTAATCCTAACCCGTACGCTGACATTCACCTACGCCCTCACACGTACGCTCCCCCTAAAGCGTTGTCGTGCCCTCACCTGGACCCTAAAACGTCCCCGTCCCCTATCCCTAACCCTAGCCCGAACTGTAACCCTAACACTTCCCCGAAGCCTGACCCTCACCCGTCCCCTAATCCTAACCCGTACGCTGACACTCACCCGCGCCCTCACACGTACGCTCCCCCTAAAGCGTTGTCGTGCCCTCACCTGGACCCTAAACCGTCCCCGTCCCCTAAGCCTAACCCTAGCCCGAACCCTAACCCTAACCCTTCCCCGAAGCCTGACCTTCACCCGTCCCCTAATCCTAACCCGTACGCTGACACTCACCCGCGCCCTCACACGTACGCTCCCCCTAAAGCGTTGTCGTGCCCTCACCTGGACCCTAAACCGTCCCCGTCCCCTAAGCCTAACCCTAGCCCGAACACAAACCCTAACCCTTCCCCGAAGCCTGACCCTCACCCGTCCCCTAATCCTAAACCGTACGCTGACACTCACCCGCGCCCTCACACGTACGCTCCCCGTAAAGCGTTGTCGTGCCCTCACCTGGACCCTAAACCGTCCCCGTCCCCTAACCCTAACCGTAGCCCGAACCGTAACCCTAACCCTTCCCCGAAGCCTGACCCTCACCCGTCCCCTAATCCTAACCCGTACGCTGACACTCACCCACGCCCTCACACGTACGCTCCCCCTAAAGCGTTGTTGTACCCTCACCTGGACCCTAAACAGTCCCCGTCCCCTAAGTCTAACCCTAGCCCGAACCCTAACCCTAACCCTTCCCCGAAGCCTGACCCTCACCCGTCCCCTAATCCTAACCCGTACGCTGACACTCACCAGCGCCCTCACACGTACGCTCCCCTAAAGCGTTGTCGTACCCTCACCTGGACCCTAAACCGTCCCCATCCCCTAAACCTAACCCTAGCCCGAACCCTAACCCTAACCCTTCCCCGAAGCCTGACCCTCACCCGTCCCCTAATCCTAACCCGTACGCTGACACTCACCCGCTCCCTCACACGTACGCTCCCCCTAAAGCGTTGTCGTACCCTCACCTGGACCCTAAACCGTCCCCATCCCCTAAGCCTAACCCTAGCCCGAACCGTAACCCTAACACTTCCCCGAAGCCTGACCCTCACCCGTCCCCTAATCCTAACCCGTACGCTGACACTCACCCGTGCCCTCACACGTACGCTCCCCCTAAAGCGTTGTCGTACCCTCACCTGGACCCTAAACCAAACCCGTCCCCTAACCCTAACCCTAGCCCGAACCCTAACTCTAACCCTTCCCCGAAGCCTGACCCTCACCCGTCCCCTAATCCTAACCCGTACGCTGACATTCACCCACGCCCTCACACGTACGCTCCCCCTAAAGCGTTGTCGTGCCCTCACCTGGACCCTAAAACGTCCCCGTCCCCTAACCCTAACCCTAGCCCGAACCGTAACCCTAACACTTCCCCGAAGCCTGACCCTCACCCGTCCCCTAATCCTAACCCGTACGCTGACACTCACCCGCGCCCTCACACGTATGCTCCCCCTAAAGCGTTGTCGTGCCCTCACCTGGACCCTAAACCGTCCCCGTCCCCTAACCCTAACCCTAGACCGAACCCTAACCCTAACCCTTCCCCGAAGCCTCACCCTCACCCGTCCCCTAATCCTAACTCGTACGCTGACACTCACCCGCGCCCTCACACATACGCTCCCCCTAAAGCGTTGTCGTGCCCTCACCTGGACCCTAAACAGTCCCCGTCCCCTAACCCTAACCCTAGCCCGAACCCTAACCCTAACCCTTCCCCTAAGCCTGAACCTCACCTGTCCCCTAATCCTAACCCGTACGCTGACACTCACCCGCGCCCTCACACGTACGCTCCCCCTAAAGCGTTGTCGTGCCCTCACCTGGACCCTAAACCGTCCCCGTCCCCTAACCTTAACCCTAGACCGAACCCTAACCCTAACCCTTCCCCGAAGCCTGACCCTCACCCTTCCCCTAATCCTAACCCGTACGCTGACACTCACCCGCGCCCTCACACGTACGCTCCCCCTAAAGCGTTGTCGTGCCCTCACCTGGACCCTAAACCGTCCCCGTCCCCTAACCCTAACCCTAGCCCGAACCCTAACCCTAACCCTTCCCCGAAGCCTGACCCTCACCCGTCCCCTAATCCTAACCCGTACGCTGACACTAACCCGCGCCCTCACACGTACGCTCCCCCTAAAGCGTTGTCGTGCCCTCACCTGGTCCCTAAACCGTCCCCGTCCCCTACCCCTAACCCTAGCCCGAACCCTAACCCTAACCCTTCCCCGAAGCCTGACCCTCACCCGTCCCCTAATCCTAACCCCTACGCTGACACTCACCCGCGCCCTCACACGTACGCTCCCCCTAAAGCGTTGTCGTGCCCTCACCTGGACCCTAAACCGTCCCCGTCCCCTAAGCCTAACCCTAGCCCGAACCCTAACCCTAACCCTTCCCCGAAGCCTGACCCTCACCCGTCCCCTAATCCTAACCCGTACGCTGACACTCACCCGCGCCCTCACACGTACGCTCCCCCTAAAGCGTTGTCGTGCCCTCACCTGGACCCTAAACCGTCCCCGTCCCCTAAGCCTAACCCTAGCCCGAACCCTAACCCTAACCCTTCCCCGAAGCCTGACCCTCACCCGTCCCCTAATCCTAACCCCTACGCTGACACTCACCCGCGCCCTCACACGTACGCTCCCCCTAAAGCGTTGTCGTGCCCTCACCTGGACCCTAAACCGTCCCCGTCCCCTAACCCTAACCCTAGACCGAACCCTAACCCTAACCCTTCCCCGAAGCCTGACCCTCACCCGTCCCCTAATCCTAACCCGTACGCTGACACTCACCCGCGCCCTCACACGTACGCTCCCCCTAAAGCGTTGTCGTGCCCTCACCTGGACCCTAAACAGTCCCCGTCCCCTAACCCTAACCCTAACCCGAACCCTAACCCTAACCCTTCCCCGAAGCCTGACCCTCACCCGTCCCCTAATCCTAACACGTACGCTGACAGTCACCCGCGCTCTCACACGTACGCTCCCCCTAAAGCGTTGTCGTGCCCTCAACTGGACCCTAAACCGTCCCCGTCCCCTAACCCTAACCCTAGCCCGAACCCTACCCCTAACCCTTCCCCGAAGCCTGACTCTCACCCGTCCCCTAATCCTAACCCGTACGCTGACACTCACCCGCGCCCTCACACGTACGCTCCCCCTAAAGCGTTGTCGTGCCCTCACTTGGACCCTAAACCGTCCCCGTCCCCTAACCCTAACCCTAGCCCGAACCCTAACCCTAACCCTTCCCCGAAGCCTGACCCTCACCCGTCCCCTAATCCTAACCCGTACGCTGACACTCACCCGCGCCCTCACACGTACGCTCCCCCTGAAGCGTTGTCGTGCCCTCACCTGGACCCTAAACCGTCCCCGTCCCCTAACCCTAGCCCGATCCCTAACCCTAACCCTTCCCCGAAGCCTGACCCTCACCTGTACCCTAATCCTAAACCGTACGCTGACACTCACCCCCGCCCTCACACATACGCTCCCCCTAAAGCGTTGTCGTGTCCTCACCTGGACCCTAAACCGTCCCCGTCCCCTAACCCTAACCCTAGACCGAACCCTAACCCTAACCCTTCCCCGAAGCCTGACCCTCACCCGTCCCCTAATCCTAACCCGTACGCTGACACTCACCCGCGCCCTCACACGTACGCTCCCCCTAAAGCGTTGTCGTGCCCTCACCTGGACCCTAAACCGTCCCCGTCCCCTAATCCTAACCCTAGCCCGAACCCTAACCCTAACCCTTCCCCGAAGCCTGACCCTCACCCGTCCCCTAATCCTAACCCGTACGCTGACACTCACCCGCGCCCTCACACGTACGCTCCCCCTAAAGCGTTGTCGTGCCCTCACCTGGACCCTAAACCGTCCCCGTCCCCTAACCCTAACCCTAGCCCGAAACCTAACCCTAACCCTTCCCCGAAGCCTGACCCTCACCCGTCCCCTAATCCTAACCCGTACGCTGACACTAACCCGCGCCCTCACACGTACGCTCCCCCTAAAGCGTTGTCGTGCCCTCACCTGGACCCTAAACCGTCCCCGTCCCCTAACCCTAACCCTAGACCGAACCCTAACCCTAACCCTAACCCTTCCCCGAAGCCTGACCCTCACCCGTCCCCTAATCCTAACACGTACGCTGACACTCACCCGCGCCCTCACACGTACGCTCCCCCTAAAGCGTTGTCGTGCCCTCACCTGGACCCTAAACCGTCCCCGTCCCCTAACCCTAGCCCGAACCCTAACCCTAACCCTTCCCCGAAGCCTGACCCTCACCTGTACCCTAATCGTAACCCGTACGCTGACACTCACCCCCGCGCTCACACATACGCTCCCCCTAAAGCGTTGTCGTGTCCTCACCTGGACCCTAAACCGTCCCCGTCCCCTAACCCTAACCCTAGACCGAACACTAACCCTAACCCTTCCCCGAAGCCTGACCCTCACCCGTCCCCTAATCCTAACCCGTACGCTGACACTCACCCGCGCCCTCACACGTACGCTCCCCCTAAAGCGTTGTCGTGCCCTCACCTGGACCCTAAACAGTCCCCGTCCCCTAACCCTAACCCTAGCCCGAACCCTAACCCTAACCCTTCCCCTAAGCCTGAACCTCACCCGTCCCCTAATCCTAACCCGTACGCTGACACTCACCCGCGCCCTCACACGTACGCTCCCCCTAAAGCGTTGTCGTGCCCTCACCTGGACCCTAAACCGTCCCCGTCCCCTAATCCTAACCCTAGCCCGAACCCTAACCCTAACCCTTCCCCGAAGCCTGACCCTCACCCGTCCCCTAATCCTAACCCGTACGCTGACACTCACCTGCGCCCTCACACGTACGCTCCCCCTAAAGCGTTGTCGTGCCCTCACCTGGACCCTAAACCGTCCCCGTCCCCTAACCCTAACCCTAGCCCGAACCCTAACACTAACCCTTCCCCGAAGCCTGACCCTCACCCGTCCCCTAATCCTAACCCGTACGCTGACACTCACCCGCGCCCTCACACGTACGCTCCCCCTAAAGCGTTGTCGTGTCCTCACCTGGACCCTAAACCGTCCCCGTCCCCTAAGCCTAACCCTAGCCCGAACCCTAACCCTAACCCTTCCCCGAAGCCTGACCCTCACCCGTGCCCTAATCCTAACCCGTACGTTGACGCTCACCCGCGCCCTCACACGTACGCTCCCCCTAAAGCGTTGTCGTGCCCTCACCTGGACCCTAAACCGTCCCCGTCCCCCAACCCTAACCCTAGCCCGAACCCTAACCCTAATCCTTCCCCGAAGCCTGACCCTCACCCGTCCCCTAATCCTAAACCGTACGCTGACACTCACCCGCGCCCTCACACGTACGCTCCCCGTAAAGCGTTGTCGTGCTCTCACCTGGACCCTAAACCGTCCCCGTCCCCTAACCCTAACCGTAGCCCGAACCGTAACCCTAACCCTTCCCCGAAGCCTGACCCTCACCCGTCCCCTAATCCTAACCCGTACGCTGACACTCACCCACGCCCTCACACGTACGCTCCCCCTAAAGCGTTGTCGTACCCTCACCTGGACCCTAAACAGTCCCCGTCCCCTAAGTCTAACCCTAGCCCGAACCCTAACCCTAACCCTTCCCCGAAGCCTGACCCTCACCCGTCCCCTAATCCTAACCCGTACGCTGACACTCACCAGCGCCCTCACACGTACGCTCCCCTAAAGCGTTGTCGTACCCTCACCTGGACCCTAAACCGTCCCCGTCCCCTAAACCTAACCCTAGCCCGAACCCTAACCCTAACCCTTCCCCGAAGCCTGACCCTCACCCGTCCCCTAATCCTAACCCGTACGCTGACACTCACCCGCTCCCTCACACGTACGCTCCCCCTAAAGCGTTGTCGTACCCTCACATGGACCCTAAACCGTCCCCATCCCCTAAGCCTAACCCTAGCCCGAACCGTAACCCTAACACTTCCCCGAAGCCTGACCCTCACCCGTCCCCTAATCCTAACCCGTACGCTGACACTCACCCGTGCCCTCACACGTACGCTCCCCCTAAAGCGTTGTCGTACCCTCACCTGGACCCTAAACCAAACCCGTCCCCTAACCCTAACCCTAGCCCGAACCCTAACTCTAACCCTTCCCCGAAGCCTGACCCTCACCCGTCCCCTAATCCTAACCCGTACGCTGACATTCACCCACGCCCTCACACGTACGCTCCCCCTAAAGCGTTGTCGTGCCCTCACCTGGACCCTAAAACGTCCCCGTCCCCTAACCCTAACCCTAGCCCGAACCCTAACCCTAACCCTTCCCCGAAGCCTGACCCTCACCCGTCCCCTAATCCTAACCCGTACGCTGACACTCACCCGCGCCCTCACACGTATGCTCCCCCTAAAGCGTTGTCGTGCCCTCACCTGGACCCTAAACCGTCCCCATCCCCTAACCCTAACCCTAGACCGAACCCTAACCCTAACCCTTCCCCAAAGCCTCACCCTCACCCGTCCCCTAATCCTAACTCGTACGCTGACACTCACCCGCGCCCTCACACGTACGCTCCCCCTAAAGCGTTGTCGTGCCCTCACCTGGACCCTAAACAGTCCCCGTCCCCTAACCCTAACCCTAGCCCGAACCCTAACCCTAACCCTTCCCCTAAGCCTGAAACTCACCCGTCCCCTAATCCTAACCCGTACGCTGACACTCACCCGCGCATTCACACGTACGCTCCCCCTAAAGCGTTGTCGTGCCCTCACCTGGACCCTAAACCGTCCCCGTCCCCTAACCTTAACCCTAGACCGAACCCTAACCCTAACACTTCCCCGAAGCCTGACCCTCACCCTTCCCCTAATCCTAACCCGTACGCTGACACTCACCCGCGCCCTCACACGTACGCTCCCCCTAAAGCGTTGTCGTGCCCTCACCTGGACCCTAAACCGTCCCCGTCCCCTAACCCTAACCCTAGCCCGAACCCTAACCCTAACCCTTCCCCGAAGCCTGACCCTCACCCGTCCCCTAATCCTAACCCGTACGCTGACACTAACCCGCGCCCTCACACGTACGCTCCCCCTAAAGCGTTGTCGTGCCCTCACCTGGACCCTAAACCGTCCCCGTCCCCTACCCCTAACCCTAGCCCGAACCCTAACCCTAACCCTTCCCCGAAGCCTGACCCTCACCCGTCCCCTAATCCTAACCCCTACGCTGACACTCACCCGCGCCCTCACACGTACGCTCCCCCTAAAGCGTTGTCGTGCCCTCACCTGGACCCTAAACCGTCCCCGTCCCCTAAGCCTAACCCTAGCCCGAACCCTAAACCTAACCCTTCCCCGAAGCCTGACCCTCACCCGTCCCCTAATCCTAACCCGTATGCTGACACTCACCCACGCCCTCACACGTACGCTCCCCCTAAAGCGTTGTCGTGCCCTCACCTGGACCCTAAACCGTCCCCGTCCCCTAAGCCTAACCCTAGCCCGAACACAAACCCTAACCCTTCCCCGAAGCCTGACCCTCACCCGTCCCCTAATCCTAAACCGTACGCTGACACTCACCCGCGCCCTCACACGTACGCTCCCCGTAAAGCGTTGTCGTGCCCTCACCTGGACCCTAAACCGTCCCCGTCCCCTAACCCTAACCGTAGCCCGAACCGTAACCCTAACCCTTCCCCGAAGCCTGACCCTCACCCGTCCCCTAATCCTAACCCGTACGCTGACACTCACCCACGCCCTCACACGTACGCTCCCCCTAAAGCGTTGTTGTACCCTCACCTGGACCCTAAACAGTCCCCGTCCCCTAAGTCTAACCCTAGCCCGAACCCTAACCCTAACCCTTCCCCGAAGCCTGACCCTCACCCGTCCCCTAATCCTAACCCGTACGCTGACACTCACCAGCGCCCTCACACGTACGCTCCCCTAAAGCGTTGTCGTACCCTCACCTGGACCCTAAACCGTCCCCGTCCCCTAAACCTAACCCTAGCCCGAACCCTAACCCTAACCCTTCCCCGAAGCCTGACCCTCACCCGTCCCCTAATCCTAACCCGTACGCTGACACTCACCCGCTCCCTCACACGTACGCTCCCCCTAAAGCGTTGTCGTACCCTCACCTGGACCCTAAACCGTCCCCATCCCCTAAGCCTAACCCTAGCCCGAACCGTAACCCTAACACTTCCCCGAAGCCTGACCCTCACCCGTCCCCTAATCCTAACCCGTACGCTGACACTCACCCGTGCCCTCACACGTACGCTCCCCCTAAAGCGTTGTCGTACCCTCACCTGGACCCTAAACCAAACCCGTCCCCTAACCCTAACCCTAGCCCGAACCCTAACTCTAACCCTTCCCCGAAGCCTGACCCTCACCCGTCCCCTAATCCTAACCCGTACGCTGACATTCACCCACGCCCTCACACGTACGCTCCCCCTAAAGCGTTGTCGTGCCCTCACCTGGACCCTAAAACGTCCCCGTCCCCTAACCCTAACCCTAGCCCGAACCGTAACCCTAACACTTCCCCGAAGCCTGACCCTCACCCGTCCCCTAATCCTAACCCGTACGCTGACACTCACCCGCGCCCTCACACGTATGCTCCCCCTAAAGCGTTGTCGTGCCCTCACCTGGACCCTAAACCGTCCCCGTCCCCTAACCCTAACCCTAGACCGAACCCTAACCCTAACCCTTCCCCGAAGCCTCACCCTCACCCGTCCCCTAATCCTAACTCGTACGCTGACACTCACCCGCGCCCTCACACATACGCTCCCCCTAAAGCGTTGTCGTGCCCTCACCTGGACCCTAAACAGTCCCCGTCCCCTAACCCTAACCCTAGCCCGAACCCTAACCCTAACCCTTCCCCTAAGCCTGAACCTCACCTGTCCCCTAATCCTAACCCGTACGCTGACACTCACCCGCGCCCTCACACGTACGCTCCCCCTAAAGCGTTGTCGTGCCCTCACCTGGACCCTAAACCGTCCCCGTCCCCTAACCTTAACCCTATACCGAACCCTAACCCTAACCCTTCCCCGAAGCCTGACCCTCACCCTTCCCCTAATCCTAACCCGTACGCTGACACTCACCCGCGCCCTCACACGTACGCTCCCCCTAAAGCGTTGTCGTGCCCTCACCTGGACCCTAAACCGTCCCCGTCCCCTAACCCTAACCCTAGCCCGAACCCTAACCCTAACCCTTCCCCGAAGCCTGACCCTCACCCGTCCCCTAATCCTAACCCGTACGCTGACACTAACCCGCGCCCTCACACGTACGCTCCCCCTAAAGCGTTGTCGTGCCCTCACCTGGTCCCTAAACCGTCCCCGTCCCCTACCCCTAACCCTAGCCCGAACCCTAACCCTAACCCTTCCCCGAAGCCTGACCCTCACCCGTCCCCTAATCCTAACCCCTACGCTGACACTCACCCGCGCCCTCACACGTACGCTCCCCCTAAAGCGTTGTCGTGCCCTCACCTGGACCCTAAACCGTCCCCGTCCCCTAAGCCTAACCCTAGCCCGAACCCTAACCCTAACCCTTCCCCGAAGCCTGACCCTCACCCGTCCCCTAATCCTAACCCGTACGCTGACACTCACCCGCGCCCTCACACGTACGCTCCCCCTAAAGCGTTGTCGTGCCCTCACCTGGACCCTAAACCGTCCCCGTCCCCTAAGCCTAACCCTAGCCCGAACCCTAACCCTAACCCTTCCCCGAAGCCTGACCCTCACCCGTCCCCTAATCCTAACCCCTACGCTGACACTCACCCGCGCCCTCACACGTACGCTCCCCCTAAAGCGTTGTCGTGCCCTCACCTGGACCCTAAACCGTCCCCGTCCCCTAACCCTAACCCTAGACCGAACCCTAACCCTAACCCTTCCCCGAAGCCTGACCCTCACCCGTCCCCTAATCCTAACCCGTACGCTGACACTCACCCGCGCCCTCACACGTACGCTCCCCCTAAAGCGTTGTCGTGCCCTCACCTGGACCCTAAACAGTCCCCGTCCCCTAACCCTAACCCTAGCCCGAACCCTAACCCTAACCCTTCCCCGAAGCCTGACCCTCACCCGTCCCCTAATCCTAACACGTACGCTGACACTCACCCGCGCTCTCACACGTACGCTCCCCCTAAAGCGTTGTCGTGCCCTCAACTGGACCCTAAACCGTCCCCGTCCCCTAACCCTAACCCTAGCCCGAACCCTACCCCTAACCCTTCCCCGAAGCCTGACCCTCACCCGTCCCCTAATCCTAACCCGTACGCTGACACTCACCCGCGCCCTCACACGTACGCTCCCCCTGAAGCGTTGTCGTGCCCTCACCTGGACCCTAAACCGTCCCCGTCCCCTAACCCTAGCCCGATCCCTAACCCTAACCCTTCCCCGAAGCCTGACCCTCACCTGTACCCTAATCCTAAACCGTACGCTGACACTCACCCCCGCCCTCACACATACGCTCCCCCTAAAGCGTTGTCGTGTCCTCACCTGGACCCTAAACCGTCCCCGTCCCCTAACCCTAACCCTAGACCGAACCCTAACCCTAACCCTTCCCCGAAGCCTGACCCTCACCCGTCCCCTAATCCTAACCCGTACGCTGACACTCACCCGCGCCCTCACACGTACGCTCCCCCTAAAGCGTTGTCGTGCCCTCACCTGGACCCTAAACCGTCCCCGTCCCCTAACCCTAACCCTAGCCCGAAACCTAACCCTAACCCTTCCCCTTAGCCTGAACCTCACCCGTCCCCTAATCCTAACCCGTACGCTGACACTCACCCGCGCCCTCACACGTACACTCCCCCTAAAGCGTTGTCGTGCCCTCACCTGGACCCGAAACCGTCCCCGTCCCCTAAGCCTAACCCTAGCCCGAACCCTAACCCTAACCCTTCCCCGAAGCCTGACCCTCACCCGTCCCCTAATCCTAACCCGTACGCTGACACTCACCCGCGCCCTCACACGTACGCTCCCCCTAAAGCGTTGTCGTGCCCTCACCTGGACCCTAAACCGTCCCCGTCCCCTAACCCTAACCCTAGCCCGAACCCTAACCCTAACCCTTCCCCGAAGCCTGACCCTCACCCGTCCCCTAATCCTAACCCGTACGCTGACACTAACCCGCGCCCTCACACGTACGCTCCCCCTAAAGCGTTGTCGTGCCCTCACCTGGACCCTAAACCGTCCCCGTCCCCTAAGCCTAACCCTAGCCCGAACCCTAACCCTAACCCTTCCCCGAAGCCTGACCCTCACCCGTCCCCTAATCCTAACCCGTACGCTGACACTCACCCGCGCCCTCACACGTACGCTCCCCCTAAAGCGTTGTCGTGCCCTGACCTGGACCCTAAACCGTCCCCATCCCCTAAGCCTAACCCTAGCCCGAACCCTAACCCTAACCCTTCCCCGAAGCCTGACCCTCACCCGTCCCCTAATCCTAACCCGTATGCTGACACTCACCCGCGCCCTCACACGTACGCTCCCCCTGAAGCTTGTCGTGCCCTCACCTGGACCCTAAACCGTCCCCGTCCCCTAACCCTAGCCCGAACCCTAACCCTAACCCTTCCCCGAAGCCTGACCCTCACCCGTACCCTAATCCTAACCCGTACGCTGACACTCACCCCCGCCCTCACACATACACTCCCCCTAAAGCGTTGTCGTGTCCTCACCTGGACTCTAAACCGTCCCCGTCCCCTAACCCTAACCCTAGACCGAACCCTAACCCTAACCCTTCCCCGAAGCCTGACCCTCACCCGTCCCCTAATCCTAACCCGTACGCTGACACTCACCCGCGCCCTCACACGTACGCTCCCCCTAAAGCGTTGTCGTGCCCTCACCTGGACCCTAAACAGTCCCCGTCCCCTAACCCTAACCCTAGCCCGAACCCTAACCCTAACCCTTCCCCTAAGCCTGAACCTCACCCGTCCCCTAATCCTAACCCGTACGCTGACACTCACCCGCGCCCTCACACGTACGCTCCCCCTAAAGCGTTGTCGTGCCCTCACCTGGACCCTAAACCGTCCCCGTCCCCTAATCCTAACCCTAGCCCGAACCCTAACCCTAACCCTTCCCCGAAGCCTGACCCTCACCCGTCCCCTAATCCTAACCCGTACGCTGACACTCACCCGCGCCCTCACACGTACGCTCCCCCTAAAGCGTTGTCGTGCCCTCACCTGGACCCTAAACCGTCCCCGTCCCCTAACCCTAACCCTAGCCCGAACCCTAACCCTAACCCTTCCCCGAAGCCTGACCCTCACCCGTCCCCTAATCCTAACCCGTACGCTGACACTAACCCGCGCCCTCACACGTACGCTCCCCCTAAAGCGTTGTCGTGCCCTCACCTGGACCCTAAACCGTCCCCGTCCCCTAACCCTAACCCTAGACCGAACCCTAACCCTAACCCTAACCCTTCCCCGAAGCCTGACCCTCACCCGTCCCCTAATCCTAACACGTACGCTGACACTCACCCGCGCCCTCACACGTACGCTCCCCCTAAAGCGTTGTCGTGCCCTCACCTGGACCCTAAACCGTCCCCGTCCCCTAACCCTAGCCCGAACCCTAACCCTAACCCTTCCCCGAAGCCTGACCCTCACCTGTACCCTAATCGTAACCCGTACGCTGACACTCACCCCCGCCCTCACACATACGCTCCCCCTAAAGCGTTGTCGTGTCCTCACCTGGACCCTAAACCGTCCCCGTCCCCTAACCCTAACCCTAGACCGAACACTAACCCTAACCCTTCCCCGAAGCCTGACCCTCACCCGTCCCCTAATCCTAACCCGTACGCTGACACTCACCCGCGCCCTCACACGTACGCTCCCCCTAAAGCGTTGTCGTGCCCTCACCTGGACCCTAAACAGTCCCCGTCCCCTAACCCTAACCCTAGCCCGAACCCTAACCCTAACCCTTCCCCTAAGCCTGAACCTCACCCGTCCCCTAATCCTAACCCGTACGCTGACACTCACCCGCGCCCTCACACGTACGCTCCCCCTAAAGCGTTGTCGTGCCCTCACCTGGACCCTAAACCGTCCCCGTCCCCTAATCCTAACCCTAGCCCGAACCCTAACCCTAACCCTTCCCCGAAGCCTGACCCTCACCCGTCCCCTAATCCTAACCCGTACGCTGACACTCACCTGCGCCCTCACACGTACGCTCCCCCTAAAGCGTTGTCGTGCCCTCACCTGGACCCTAAACCGTCCCCGTCCCCTAACCCTAACCCTAGCCCGAACCCTAACACTAACCCTTCCCCGAAGCCTGACCCTCACCCGTCCCCTAATCCTAACCCGTACGCTGACACTCACCCGCGCCCTCACACGTACGCTCCCCCTAAAGCGTTGTCGTGTCCTCACCTGGACCCTAAACCGTCCCCGTCCCCTAAGCCTAACCCTAGCCCGAACCCTAACCCTAACCCTTCCCCGAAGCCTGACCCTCACCCGTGCCCTAATCCTAACCCGTACGTTGACACTCACCCGCGCCCTCACACGTACGCTCCCCCTAAAGCGTTGTCGTGCCCTCACCTGGACCCTAAACCGTCCCCGTCCCCCAACCCTAACCCTAGCCCGAACCCTAACCCTAACCCTTCCCCGAAGCCTGACCCTCACCCGTCCCCTAATCCTAAACCGTACGCTGACACTCACCCGCGCCCTCACACGTACGCTCCCCGTAAAGCGTTGTCGTGCTCTCACCTGGACCCTAAACCGTCCCCGTCCCCTAACCCTAACCGTAGCCCGAACCGTAACCCTAACCCTTCCCCGAAGCCTGACCCTCACCCGTCCCCTAATCCTAACCCGTACGCTGACACTCACCCACGCCCTCACACGTACGCTCCCCCTAAAGCGTTGTCGTACCCTCACCTGGCCCCTAAACAGTCCCCGTCCCCTAAGTCTAACCCTAGCCCGAACCCTAACCCTAACCCTTCCCCGAAGCCTGACCCTCACCCGTCCCCTAATCCTAACCCGTACGCTGACACTCACCAGCGCCCTCACACGTACGCTCCCCTAAAGCGTTGTCGTACCCTCACCTGGACCCTAAACCGTCCCCGTCCCCTAAACCTAACCCTAGCCCGAACCCTAACCCTAACCCTTCCCCGAAGCCTGACCCTCACCCGTCCCCTAATCCTAACCCGTACGCTGACACTCACCCGCTCCCTCACACGTACGCTCCCCCTAAAGCGTTGTCGTACCCTCACATGGACCCTAAACCGTCCCCATCCCCTAAGCCTAACCCTAGCCCGAACCGTAACCCTAACACTTCCCCGAAGCCTGACCCTCACCCGTCCCCTAATCCTAACCCGTACGCTGACACTCACCCGTGCCCTCACACGTACGCTCCCCCTAAAGCGTTGTCGTACCCTCACCTGGACCCTAAACCAAACCCGTCCCCTAACCCTAACCCTAGCCCGAACCCTAACTCTAACCCTTCCCCGAAGCCTGACCCTCACCCATCCCCTAATCCTAACCCGTACGCTGACATTCACCCACGCCCTCACACGTACGCTCCCCCTAAAGCGTTGTCGTGCCCTCACCTGGACCCTAAAACGTCCCCGTCCCCTAACCCTAACCCTAGCCCGAACCCTAACCCTAACACTTCCCCGAAGCCTGACCCTCACCCGTCCCCTAATCCTAACCCGTACGCTGACACTCACCCGCGCCCTCACACGTATGCTCCCCCTAAAGCGTTGTCGTGCCCTCACCTGGACCCTAAACCGTCCCCATCCCCTAACCCTAACCCTAGACCGAACCCTAACCCTAACCCTTCCCCAAAGCCTCACCCTCACCCGTCCCCTAATCCTAACTCGTACGCTGACACTCACCCGCGCCCTCACACGTACGCTCCCCCTAAAGCGTTGTCGTGCCCTCACCTGGACCCTAAACAGTCCCCGTCCCCTAACCCTAACCCTAGCCCGAACCCTAACCCTAACCCTTCCCCTAAGCCTGAAACTCACCCGTCCCCTAATCCTAACCCGTACGCTGACACTCACCCGCGCCCTCACACGTACGCTCCCCCTAAAGCGTTGTCGTGCCCTCACCTGGACCCTAAACCGTCCCCGTCCCCTAACCTTAACCCTAGACCGAACCCTAACCCTAACCCTTCCCCGAAGCCTGACCCTCACCCTTCCCCTAATCCTAACCCGTACGCTGACACTCACCCGCGCCCTCACACGTACGCTCCCCCTAAAGCGTTGTCGTGCCCTCACCTGGACCCTAAACCGTCCCCGTCCCCTACCCCTAACCCTAGCCCGAACCCTAACCCTAACCCTTCCCCGAAGCCTGACCCTCACCCGTCCCCTAATCCTAACCCCTACGCTGACACTCACCCGCGCCCTCACATGTACGCTCCCCCTAAAGCGTTGTCGTGCCCTCACCTGGACCCTAAACCGTCCCCGTCCCCTAAGCCTAACCCTAGCCCGAACCCTAAACCTAACCCTTCCCCGAAGCCTGACCCTCACCCGTCCCCTAATCCTAACCCGTACGCTGACACTCACCCGCGCCCTCACACGTACGCTCCCCCTAAAGCGTTGTCGTGCCCTCACCTGGACCCTAAACCGTCCCCGTCCCCTAAGCCTAACCCTAGCCCGAACCCTAACCCTAACCCTTCCCCGAAGCCTGACCCTCACCCGTGCCCTAATCCTAACCCGTACGTTGACACTCACCCGCGCCCTCACACGTACGCTCCCCCTAAAGCGTTGTCGTGCCCTCACCTGGACCCTAAACCGTCCCCGTCCCCCAACCCTAACCCTAGCCCGAACCCTAACCCTAACCCTTCCCCGAAGCCTGACCCTCACCCGTCCCCTAATCCTAACCCGTATGCTGACACTAACCCACGCCCTCACACGTACGCTCCCCCTAAAGCGTTGTCGTGCCCTCACCTGGACCCTAAACCGTCCCCGTCCCCTAACCCTAACCCTAGCCCGAACCCTAACCCTAACCCTTCCCCGAAGCCTGACCCTCACCCGTCCCCTAATCCTAACCCGTACGCTGACACTCACCCGCGCCCTCACACGTACGCTCCCCCTGAAGCGTTGTCGTGCCCTCACCTGGACCCTAAACCGTCCCCGTCCCCTAACCCTAGCCCGATCCCTAACCCTAACCCTTCCCCGAAGCCTGACCCTCACCTGTACACTAATCCTAAACCGTACGCTGACACTCACCCCCGCCCTCACACATACGCTCCCCCTAAAGCGTTGTCGTGTCCTCACCTGGACCCTAAACCGTCCCCGTCCCCTAATCCTAACCCTAGACCGAACCCTAACCCTAACCCTTCCCCGAAGCCTGACCCTCACCCGTCCCCTAATCCTAACCCGTACGCTGACACTCACCCGCGCCCTCACACGTACGCTCCCCCTAAAGCGTTGTCGTGCCCTCACCTGGACCCTAAACAGTCCCCGTCCCCTAACCCTAACCCTAGCCCGAAACCTAACCCTAACCCTTCCCCTTAGCCTGAACCTCACCCGTCCCCTAATCCTAACCCGTAGGCTGACACTCACCCGCGCCCTCACACGTACACTCCCCCTAAAGCGTTGTCGTGCCCTCACCTGGACCCGAAACCGTCCCCGTCCCCTAATCCTAACCCTAGCCCGAACCCTAACCCTAACCCTTCCCCGAAGCCTGACCCTCACCCGTCCCCTAATCCTAACCCGTACGCTGACACTCACCCGCGCCCTCACACGTACGCTCCCCCTAAAGCGTTGTCGTGCCCTCACCTGGACCCTAAACCGTCCCCGTCCCCTAACCCTAACCCTAGCCCGAACCCTAACCCTAACCCTTCCCCGAAGCCTGACCCTCACCCGTCCCCTAATCCTAACCCGTACGCTGACACTAACCCGCGCCCTCACACGTACGCTCCCCCTAAAGCGTTGTCGTGCCCTCACCTGGACCCTAAACCGTCCCCGTCCCCTAAGCCTAACCCTAGCCCGAACCCTAACCCTAACCCTTCCCCGAAGCCTGACCCTCACCCGTCCCCTAATCCTAACCCGTACGCTGACACTCACCCGCGCCCTCACACGTACGCTCCCCCTAAAGCGTTGTCGTGCCCTGACCTGGACCCTAAACCGTCCCCATCCCCTAAGCCTAACCCTAGCCCGAACCCTAACCCTAACCCTTCCCCGAAGCCTGACCCTCACCCGTGCCCTAATCCTAACCCGTACGTTGACACTCACCCGCGCCCTCACACGTACGCTCCCCCTAAAGCGTTGTCGTGCCCTCACCTGGACCCTAAACCGTCCCCGTCCCCCAACCCTAACCCTAGCCCGAACCCTAACCCTAACCCTTCCCCGAAGCCTGACCCTCACCCGTCCCCTAATCCTAACCCGTATGCTGACACTCACCCGCGCCCTCACACGTACGCTCCCCCTGAAGCGTTGTCGTGCCCTCACCTGGACCCTAAACCGTCCCCGTCCCCTAAGCCTAACCCTAGCCCGAACCCTAACCCTAACCCTTCCCCGAAGCCTGACCCTCACCCGTGCCCTAATCCTAACCCGTACGTTGACACTCACCCGCGCCCTCACACGTACGCTCCCCCTAAAGCGTTGTCGTGCCCTCACCTGGACCCTAAACCGTCCCCGTCCCCCAACCCTAACCCTAGCCCGAACCCTAACCCTAACCCTTCCCCGAAGCCTGACCCTCACCCGTCCCCTAATCCTAACCCGTATGCTGACACTAACCCACGCCCTCACACGTACGCTCCCCCTAAAGCGTTGTCGTGCCCTCACCTGGACCCTAAACCGTCCCCGTCCCCTAACCCTAACCCTAGCCCGAACCCTAACCCTAACCCTTCCCCGAAGCCTGACCCTCACCCGTCCCCTAATCCTAACCCGTACGCTGACACTCACCCGCGCCCTCACACGTACGCTCCCCCTAAAGCGTTGTCGTGCCCTCACCTGGACCCTAAACCGTCCCCGTCCCCTAACCCTAACCCTAGCCCGAAACCTAACCCTAACCCTTCCCCTTAGCCTGAACCTCACCCGTCCCCTAATCCTAACCCGTACGCTGACACTCACCCGCGCCCTCACACGTACACTCCCCCTAAAGCGTTGTCGTGCCCTCACCTGGACCCGAAACCGTCCCCGTCCCCTAAGCCTAACCCTAGCCCGAACCCTAACCCTAACCCTTCCCCGAAGCCTGACCCTCACCCGTCCCCTAATCCTAACCCGTACGCTGACACTCACCCGCGCCCTCACACGTACGCTCCCCCTAAAGCGTTGTCGTGCCCTCACCTGGACCCTAAACCGTCCCCGTCCCCTAACCCTAACCCTAGCCCGAACCCTAACCCTAACCCTTCCCCGAAGCCTGACCCTCACCCGTCCCCTAATCCTAACCCGTACGCTGACACTAACCCGCGCCCTCACACGTACGCTCCCCCTAAAGCGTTGTCGTGCCCTCACCTGGACCCTAACCGTCCCCGTCCCCTAAGCCTAACCCTAGCCCGAACCCTAACCCTAACCCTTCCCCGAAGCCTGACCCTCACCCGTCCCCTAATCCTAACCCGTACGCTGACACTCACCCGCGCCCTCACACGTACGCTCCCCCTAAAGCGTTGTCGTGCCCTGACCTGGACCCTAAACCGTCCCCATCCCCTAAGCCTAACCCTAGCCCGAACCCTAACCCTAACCCTTCCCCGAAGCCTGACCCTCAC
This sequence comes from Orcinus orca, assembly GCF_937001465.1. Taxonomy (NCBI): domain Eukaryota; kingdom Metazoa; phylum Chordata; class Mammalia; order Artiodactyla; family Delphinidae; genus Orcinus; species Orcinus orca. Next base: position 173,677 of record NW_026043746.1, on the reverse strand, counting down.
CCGTCCCCTAATCCTAAGCCGTATGCTGACACTCACCCGCGCCCTCACACGTACGCTCCCCCTGAAGCTTGTCGTGCCCTCACCTGGACCCTAAACCGTCCCCGTCCCCTAACCCTAGCCCGAACCCTAACCCTAACCCTTCCCCGAAGCCTGACCCTCACCCGTACCCTAATCCTAACCCGTACGCTGACACTCACCCCCGCCCTCACACATACACTCCCCCTAAAGCGTTGTCGTGTCCTCACCTGGACTCTAAACCGTCCCCGTCCCCTAACCCTAACCCTAGACCGAACCCTAACCCTAACCCTTCCCCGAAGCCTGACCCTCACCCGTCCCCTAATCCTAACCCGTACGCTGACACTCACCCGCGCCCTCACACGTACGCTCCCCCTAAAGCGTTGTCGTGCCCTCACCTGGACCCTAAACAGTCCCCGTCCCCTAACCCTAACCCTAGCCCGAACCCTAACCCTAACCCTTCCCCTAAGCCTGAACCTCACCCGTCCCCTAATCCTAACCCGTACGCTGACACTCACCCGCGCCCTCACACGTACGCTCCCCCTAAAGCGTTGTCGTGCCCTCACCTGGACCCTAAACCGTCCCCGTCCCCTAATCCTAACCCTAGCCCGAACCCTAACCCTAACCCTTCCCCGAAGCCTGACCCTCACCCGTCCCCTAATCCTAACCCGTACGCTGACACTCACCCGCGCCCTCACACGTACGCTCCCCCTAAAGCGTTGTCGTGCCCTCACCTGGACCCTAAACCGTCCCCGTCCCCTAACCCTAACCCTAGCCCGAACCCTAACCCTAACCCTTCCCCGAAGCCTGACCCTCACCCGTCCCCTAATCCTAACCCGTACGCTGACACTAACCCGCGCCCTCACACGTACGCTCCCCCTAAAGCGTTGTCGTGCCCTCACCTGGACCCTAAACCGTCCCCGTCCCCTAACCCTAACCCTAGACCGAACCCTAACCCTAACCCTAACCCTTCCCCGAAGCCTGACCCTCACCCGTCCCCTAATCCTAACACGTACGCTGACACTCACCCGCGCCCTCACACGTACGCTCCCCCTAAAGCGTTGTCGTGCCCTCACCTGGACCCTAAACCGTCCCCGTCCCCTAACCCTAGCCCGAACCCTAACCCTAACCCTTCCCCGAAGCCTGACCCTCACCTGTACCCTAATCGTAACCCGTACGCTGACACTCACCCCCGCCCTCACACATACGCTCCCCCTAAAGCGTTGTCGTGTCCTCACCTGGACCCTAAACCGTCCCCGTCCCCTAACCCTAACCCTAGACCGAACACTAACCCTAACCCTTCCCCGAAGCCTGACCCTCACCCGTCCCCTAATCCTAACCCGTACGCTGACACTCACCCGCGCCCTCACACGTACGCTCCCCCTAAAGCGTTGTCGTGCCCTCACCTGGACCCTAAACAGTCCCCGTCCCCTAACCCTAACCCTAGCCCGAACCCTAACCCTAACCCTTCCCCTAAGCCTGAACCTCACCCGTCCCCTAATCCTAACCCGTACGCTGACACTCACCCGCGCCCTCACACGTACGCTCCCCCTAAAGCGTTGTCGTGCCCTCACCTGGACCCTAAACCGTCCCCGTCCCCTAATCCTAACCCTAGCCCGAACCCTAACCCTAACCCTTCCCCGAAGCCTGACCCTCACCCGTCCCCTAATCCTAACCCGTACGCTGACACTCACCTGCGCCCTCACACGTACGCTCCCCCTAAAGCGTTGTCGTGCCCTCACCTGGACCCTAAACCGTCCCCGTCCCCTAACCCTAACCCTAGCCCGAACCCTAACACTAACCCTTCCCCGAAGCCTGACCCTCACCCGTCCCCTAATCCTAACCCGTACGCTGACACTCACCCGCGCCCTCACACGTACGCTCCCCCTAAAGCGTTGTCGTGTCCTCACCTGGACCCTAAACCGTCCCCGTCCCCTAAGCCTAACCCTAGCCCGAACCCTAACCCTAACCCTTCCCCGAAGCCTGACCCTCACCCGTGCCCTAATCCTAACCCGTACGTTGACACTCACCCGCGCCCTCACACGTACGCTCCCCCTAAAGCGTTGTCGTGCCCTCACCTGGACCCTAAACCGTCCCCGTCCCCCAACCCTAACCCTAGCCCGAACCCTAACCCTAACCCTTCCCCGAAGCCTGACCCTCACCCGTCCCCTAATCCTAAACCGTACGCTGACACTCACCCGCGCCCTCACACGTACGCTCCCCGTAAAGCGTTGTCGTGCTCTCACCTGGACCCTAAACCGTCCCCGTCCCCTAACCCTAACCGTAGCCCGAACCGTAACCCTAACCCTTCCCCGAAGCCTGACCCTCACCCGTCCCCTAATCCTAACCCGTACGCTGACACTCACCCGTGCCCTCACACGTACGCTCCCCCTAAAGCGTTGTCGTACCCTCACCTGGACCCTAAACCAAACCCGTCCCGTAACCCTAACCCTAGCCCGAACCCTAACTCTAACCCTTCCCCGAAGCCTGACCCTCACCCGTCCCCTAATCCTAACCCGTACGCTGACATTCACCCACGCCCTCACACGTACGCTCCCCCTAAAGCGTTGTCGTGCCCTCACCTGGACCCTAAAACGTCCCCGTCCCCTAACCCTAACCCTAGCCCGAACCCTAACCCTAACACTTCCCCGAAGCCTGACCCTCACCCGTCCCCTAATCCTAACCCGTACGCTGACACTCACCCGCGCCCTCACACGTATGCTCCCCCTAAAGCGTTGTCGTGCCCTCACCTGGACCCTAAACCGTCCCCATCCCCTAACCCTAACCCTAGACCGAACCCTAACCCTAACCCTTCCCCAAAGCCTCACCCTCACCCGTCCCCTAATCCTAACTCGTACGCTGACACTCACCCGCGCCCTCACACGTACGCTCCCCCTAAAGCGTTGTCGTGCCCTCACCTGGACCCTAAACAGTCCCCGTCCCCTAACCCTAACCCTAGCCCGAACCCTAACCCTAACCCTTCCCCTAAGCCTGAAACTCACCCGTCCCCTAATCCTAACCCGTACGCTGACACTCACCCGCGCCCTCACACGTACGCTCCCCCTAAAGCGTTGTCGTGCCCTCACCTGGACCCTAAACCGTCCCCGTCCCCTAACCTTAACCCTAGACCGAACCCTAACCCTAACCCTTCCCCGAAGCCTGACCCTCACCCTTCCCCTAATCCTAACCCGTACGCTGACACTCACCCGCGCCCTCACACGTACGCTCCCCCTAAAGCGTTGTCGTGCCCTCACCTGGACCCTAAACCGTCCCCGTCCCCTACCCCTAACCCTAGCCCGAACCCTAACCCTAACCCTTCCCCGAAGCCTGACCCTCACCCGTCCCCTAATCCTAACCCCTACGCTGACACTCACCCGCGCCCTCACATGTACGCTCCCCCTAAAGCGTTGTCGTGCCCTCACCTGGACCCTAAACCGTCCCCGTCCCCTAAGCCTAACCCTAGCCCGAACCCTAAACCTAACCCTTCCCCGAAGCCTGACCCTCACCCGTCCCCTAATCCTAACCCGTACGCTGACACTCACCCGCGCCCTCACACGTACGCTCCCCCTAAAGCGTTGTCGTGCCCTCACCTGGACCCTAAACCGTCCCCGTCCCCTAAGCCTAACCCTAGCCCGAACCCTAACCCTAACCCTTCCCCGAAGCCTGACCCTCACCCGTGCCCTAATCCTAACCCGTACGTTGACACTCACCCGCGCCCTCACACGTACGCTCCCCCTAAAGCGTTGTCGTGCCCTCACCTGGACCCTAAACCGTCCCCGTCCCCCAACCCTAACCCTAGCCCGAACCCTAACCCTAACCCTTCCCCGAAGCCTGACCCTCACCCGTCCCCTAATCCTAACCCGTATGCTGACACTAACCCACGCCCTCACACGTACGCTCCCCCTAAAGCGTTGTCGTGCCCTCACCTGGACCCTAAACCGTCCCCGTCCCCTAACCCTAACCCTAGCCCGAACCCTAACCCTAACCCTTCCCCGAAGCCTGACCCTCACCCGTCCCCTAATCCTAACCCGTACGCTGACACTCACCCGCGCCCTCACACGTACGCTCCCCCTGAAGCGTTGTCGTGCCCTCACCTGGACCCTAAACCGTCCCCGTCCCCTAACCCTAGCCCGATCCCTAACCCTAACCCTTCCCCGAAGCCTGACCCTCACCTGTACACTAATCCTAAACCGTACGCTGACACTCACCCCCGCCCTCACACATACGCTCCCCCTAAAGCGTTGTCGTGTCCTCACCTGGACCCTAAACCGTCCCCGTCCCCTAATCCTAACCCTAGACCGAACCCTAACCCTAACCCTTCCCCGAAGCCTGACCCTCACCCGTCCCCTAATCCTAACCCGTACGCTGACACTCACCCGCGCCCTCACACGTACGCTCCCCCTAAAGCGTTGTCGTGCCCTCACCTGGACCCTAAACAGTCCCCGTCCCCTAACCCTAACCCTAGCCCGAAACCTAACCCTAACCCTTCCCCTTAGCCTGAACCTCACCCGTCCCCTAATCCTAACCCGTAGGCTGACACTCACCCGCGCCCTCACACGTACACTCCCCCTAAAGCGTTGTCGTGCCCTCACCTGGACCCGAAACCGTCCCCGTCCCCTAATCCTAACCCTAGCCCGAACCCTAACCCTAACACTTCCCCGAAGCCTGACCCTCACCCGTCCCCTAATCCTAACCCGTACGCTGACACTCACCCGCGCCCTCACACGTACGCTCCCCCTAAAGCGTTGTCGTGCCCTCACCTGGACCCTAAACCGTCCCCGTCCCCTAACCCTAACCCTAGCCCGAACCCTAACCCTAACCCTTCCCCGAAGCCTGACCCTCACCCGTCCCCTAATCCTAACCCGTACGCTGACACTAACCCGCGCCCTCACACGTACGCTCCCCCTAAAGCGTTGTCGTGCCCTCACCTGGACCCTAAACCGTCCCCGTCCCCCAACCCTAACCCTAGCCCGAACCCTAACCCTAACCCTTCCCCGAAGCCTGACCCTCACCCGTCCCCTAATCCTAACCCGTATGCTGACACTAACCCACGCCCTCACACGTACGCTCCCCCTAAAGCGTTGTCGTGCCCTCACCTGGACCCTAAACCGTCCCCGTCCCCTAACCCTAACCCTAGCCCGAACCCTAACCCTAACCCTTCCCCGAAGCCTGACCCTCACCCGTCCCCTAATCCTAACCCGTACGCTGACACTCACCCGCGCCCTCACACGTACGCTCCCCCTGAAGCGTTGTCGTGCCCTCACCTGGACCCTAAACCGTCCCCGTCCCCTAACCCTAGCCCGATCCCTAACCCTAACCCTTCCCCGAAGCCTGACCCTCACCTGTACACTAATCCTAAACCGTACGCTGACACTCACCCCCGCCCTCACACATACGCTCCCCCTAAAGCGTTGTCGTGTCCTCACCTGGACCCTAAACCGTCCCCGTCCCCTAATCCTAACCCTAGACCGAACCCTAACCCTAACCCTTCCCCGAAGCCTGACCCTCACCCGTCCCCTAATCCTAACCCGTACGCTGACACTCACCCGCGCCCTCACACGTACGCTCCCCCTAAAGCGTTGTCGTGCCCTCACCTGGACCCTAAACAGTCCCCGTCCCCTAACCCTAACCCTAGCCCGAAACCTAACCCTAACCCTTCCCCTTAGCCTGAACCTCACCCGTCCCCTAATCCTAACCCGTAGGCTGACACTCACCCGCGCCCTCACACGTACACTCCCCCTAAAGCGTTGTCGTGCCCTCACCTGGACCCGAAACCGTCCCCGTCCCCTAATCCTAACCCTAGCCCGAACCCTAACCCTAACCCTTCCCCGAAGCCTGACCCTCACCCGTCCCCTAATCCTAACCCGTACGCTGACACTCACCCGCGCCCTCACACGTACGCTCCCCCTAAAGCGTTGTCGTGCCCTCACCTGGACCCTAAACCGTCCCCGTCCCCTAACCCTAACCCTAGCCCGAACCCTAACCCTAACCCTTCCCCGAAGCCTGACCCTCACCCGTCCCCTAATCCTAACCCGTACGCTGACACTAACCCGCGCCCTCACACGTACGCTCCCCCTAAAGCGTTGTCGTGCCCTCACCTGGACCCTAAACCGTCCCCGTCCCCTAAGCCTAACCCTAGCCCGAACCCTAACCCTAACCCTTCCCCGAAGCCTGACCCTCACCCGTCCCCTAATCCTAACCCGTACGCTGACACTCACCCGCGCCCTCACACGTACGCTCCCCCTAAAGCGTTGTCGTGCCCTGACCTGGACCCTAAACCGTCCCCATCCCCTAAGCCTAACCCTAGCCCGAACCCTAACCCTAACCCTTCCCCGAAGCCTGACCCTCACCCGTGCCCTAATCCTAACCCGTACGTTGACACTCACCCGCGCCCTCACACGTACGCTCCCCCTAAAGCGTTGTCGTGCCCTCACCTGGACCCTAAACCGTCCCCGTCCCCCAACCCTAACCCTAGCCCGAACCCTAACCCTAACCCTTCCCCGAAGCCTGACCCTCACCCGTCCCCTAATCCTAACCCGTATGCTGACACTCACCCGCGCCCTCACACGTACGCTCCCCCTGAAGCGTTGTCGTGCCCTCACCTGGACCCTAAACCGTCCCCGTCCCCTAACCCTAGCCCGAACCCTAACCCTAACCCTTCCCCGAAGCCTGACCCTCACCCGTGCCCTAATCCTAACCCGTACGTTGACACTCACCCGCGCCCTCACACGTACGCTCCCCCTAAAGCGTTGTCGTGCCCTCACCTGGACCCTAAACCGTCCCCGTCCCCCAACCCTAACCCTAGCCCGAACCCTAACCCTAACCCTTCCCCGAAGCCTGACCCTCACCCGTCCCCTAATCCTAACCCGTATGCTGACACTCACCCGCGCCCTCACACGTACGCTCCCCCAAAGCGTTGTCGTGCCCTCACCTGGACCCTAAACCGTCCCCGTCCCCTAACCCTAACCCTAGCCCGAACCCTAACCCTAACCCTTCCCCGAAGCCTGACCCTCACCCGTCCCCTAATCCTAACCCGTACGCTGACACTCACCCGCGCCCTCACACGTACGCTCCCCCTGAAGCGTTGTCGTGCCCTCACCTGGACCCTAAACCGTCCCCGTCCCCTAACCCTAGCCCGATCCCTAACCCTAACCCTTCCCCGAAGCCTGACCCTCACCTGTACACTAATCCTAAACCGTACGCTGACACTCACCCCCGCCCTCACACATACGCTCCCCCTAAAGCGTTGTCGTGTCCTCACCTGGACCCTAAACCGTCCCCGTCCCCTAATCCTAACCCTAGACCGAACCCTAACCCTAACCCTTCCCCGAAGCCTGACCCTCACCCGTCCCCTAATCCTAACCCGTACGCTGACACTCACCCGCGCCCTCACACGTACGCTCCCCCTAAAGCGTTGTCGTGCCCTCACCTGGACCCTAAACAGTCCCCGTCCCCTAACCCTAACCCTAGCCCGAAACCTAACCCTAACCCTTCCCCTTAGCCTGAACCTCACCCGTCCCCTAATCCTAACCCGTAGGCTGACACTCACCCGCGCCCTCACACGTACGCTCCCCCTAAAGCGTTGTCGTGCCCTCACCTGGACCCGAAACCGTCCCCGTCCCCTAATCCTAACCCTAGCCCGAACCCTAACCCTAACCCTTCCCCGAAGCCTGACCCTCACCCGTCCCCTAATCCTAACCCGTACGCTGACACTCACCCGCGCCCTCACACGTACGCTCCCCCTAAAGCGTTGTCGTGCCCTCACCTGGACCCTAAACCGTCCCCGTCCCCTAACCCTAACCCTAGCCCGAACCCTAACCCTAACCCTTCCCCGAAGCCTGACCCTCACCCGTCCCCTAATCCTAACCCGTACGCTGACACTAACCCGCGCCCTCACACGTACGCTCCCCCTAAAGCGTTGTCGTGCCCTCACCTGGACCCTAAACCGTCCCCGTCCCCTAAGCCTAACCCTAGCCCGAACCCTAACCCTAACCCTTCCCCGAAGCCTGACCCTCACCCGTCCCCTAATCCTAACCCGTACGCTGACACTCACCCGCGCCCTCACACGTACGCTCCCCCTAAAGCGTTGTCGTGCCCTGACCTGGACCCTAAACCGTCCCCATCCCCTAAGCCTAACCCTAGCCCGAACCCTAACCCTAACCCTTCCCCGAAGCCTGACCCTCACCCGTGCCCTAATCCTAACCCGTACGTTGACACTCACCCGCGCCCTCACACGTACGCTCCCCCTAAAGCGTTGTCGTGCCCTCACCTGGACCCTAAACCGTCCCCGTCCCCCAACCCTAACCCTAGCCCGAACCCTAACCCTAACCCTTCCCCGAAGCCTGACCCTCACCCGTCCCCTAATCCTAACCCGTATGCTGACACTCACCCGCGCCCTCACACGTACGCTCCCCCTGAAGCGTTGTCGTGCCCTCACCTGGACCCTAAACCGTCCCCATCCCCTAACCCTAGCCCGAACCCTAACCCTAACCCTTCCCCGAAGCCTGACCCTCACCCGTACCCTAATCCTAACCCGTACGCTGACACTCACCCGCGCCCTCACACGTACGCTCCCCCTAAAGCGTTGTCGTGCACTCACCTGGACCCTAAACCGTCCCCGTCCCCTAACCCTAACCCTAGCCCGAACCCTAACCCTAACCCTTCCCCGAAGCCTGACCCTCACCCGTCCCCTAATCCTAACCCGTACGCTGACACTCACCCGCGCCCTCACACGTACGCTCCCCCTAAAGCGTTGTCGTGCCCTCACCTGGACCCTAAACCGTCCCCGTCCCCTAAGCCTAACCCTAGACCAAACCCTAACCCTAACCCTTCCCCGAAGCCTGACCCTCACCCGTCCCCTAATCCTAACCCGTACGCTGACACTCACCCGCGCCCTCACACATACGCTTCCCCTAAAGCGTTGTCGTGCCCTCACCTGGACCCTAAACCGTCCCCGTCCCCTAACCCTAACCCTAGACCGAACCCTAACCTTAACCCTTCCCCGAAGCCTGACCCTCACCCGTCCCCTAATCCTAACACGTACGCTGACACTCACCCGCGCCCTCACACGTACGCTCCCCCTAAAGCGTTGTCGTGCCCTCACCTGGACCCTAAACAGTCCCCGTCCCCTAACCCTAACCCTAGCCCGAACCCTAACCCTAACCCTTCCCCGAAGCCTGACCCTCACCCGTCCCCTAATCCTAACCCATACGCTGACACTCACCCGCGCCCTCACACGTACGCTCCCCCTAAAGCGTTGTCGTGCCCTCACCTGGACCCTAAACCGTCCCCGTCCCCTAAGCCTAACCCTAGCCCAAACCCTAACCCTAACCCTTCCCCGAAGCCTGACCCTCACCCGTCCCCTAATCCTAACCCGTACGCTGACACTCACCCGCGCCCTCATGCGTACGCTCCCCCTAAAGCGTTGTCGTGCCCTCACCTGGACCCTAAACCGTCCCCGTCCCCTAACCCTAACCCTAGACCGAACCCTAACCTTAACCCTTCCCCGAAGCCTGACCCTCACCCGTCCCCTAATCCTAACCCCTACGCTGACACTCACCCGCGCCCTCACATGTACGCTCCCCCTAAAGCGTTGTCGTGCCCTCACTTGGACCCTAAACCATCCCCGTCCCCTACCCCTAACCCTAGCCCGAACCCTAACCCTAACCCTTCCCCGAAGCCTGACCCTCACCCGTCCCCTAATCCTAACCCCTACGCTGACACTCACCCGCTCACTCACACGTACGCTCCCCCTAAAGCGTTGTCGTGCCCTCACCTGGACCCTAAACCGTCCCCGTCCCCTAAGCCTAACCCTAGCCCGAACCCTAACCCTAACCCTTCCCCGAAGCCTGACCCTCACCCGTCCCCTAATCCTAACCCGTACGCTGACAGTCACCCGCGCCCTCACACGTACGCTCCCCCTAAAGCGTTGTCGTGCCCTCACCTGGACCCTAAACCGTCCCCGTCCCCTAAGCCTAACCCTAGCCCGAACCCTAACCCTAACCCTTCCCCGAAGCCTGACCCTCACCCGTACCCTAATTCTAACCCGTACGCTGACACTCACCCCCGCCCTCACACATACGCTCCCCCTAAAGCGTTGTCGTGTCCTCACCTGGACCCTAAACCGTCCCCGTCCCCTAACCCTAACCCTAGACCGAACCCTAAGCCTAACCCTTCCCTGAAGCCTGACCCTCACCCGTCCCCTAATCCTAACCCGTACGCTGACACTCACCCGCGCCCTCACACGTACGCTCCCCCTAAAGCGTTGTCGTGCCCTCACCTGGACCCTAAACAGTCCCCGTCCCCTAACCCTAACCCTAGCCCGAACCCTAACCCTAACCCTTCCCCTAAGCCTGAACCTCACCCGTCCCCTAATCCTAACCCGTACGCTGACACTCACCCGCGCCCTCACACGTACGCTCCCCCTAAAGCGTTGTCGTGCCCTCACCTGGACCCTAAACCGTCCCCGTCCCCTAACCCTAACCCTAGCCCGAACCCTATCCCTAACCCTTCCCCGAAGCCTGACCCTCACCCGTCCCCTAATCCTAACCCGTACGCTGACACTACCCCGCGCCCTCACTCGTACGCTCCCCCTAAAGCGTTGTCGTGCCCTCACCTGGACCCTAAACCGTCCCCATCCCCTAACCCTAACCCTAGACCGAACCCTAACCCTAACCCTAACACTTCCCCGAAGCCTGACCCTCACCCGTCCCCTAATCCTAACCCGTACGCTGACACTCACCCGCTCCCTCACACGTACGCTCCCCCTAAAGCGTTGTCGTGCCCTCACCTGGACCCTAAACCGTCCCCGTCCCCTAACCCTAACCCTAGCCCGAACCCTAACCCTAACCCTTCCCCGAAGCCTGACCCTCACCCGTCCCCTAATCCTAACCCGTACGCTGACACTCACCCGCGCCCTCACACGTACGCTCCCCCTAAAGCGTTGTCGTGCCCTCACCTGGACCCTAAACCGTCCCCGTCCCCTAAGCCTAACTCTAGACCAAACCCTAACCCTAACCCTTCCCCGAAGCCTGACCCTCACCCGTCCCCTAATCCTAACCCGTACGCTGACACTCACACGCGCCCTCACACATACGCTCCCCCTAAAGCGTTGTCGTGCACTCACCTGGACCCTAAACCGTCCCCGTCCCCTAACCCTAACCCTAGACCGAACCCTAACCTTAACACTTCCCCGAAGCCTGACCCTCACCCGTCCCCTAATCCTAGCCCCTACGCTGACACTCACCCGCGCCCTCACATGTACGCTCCCCCTAAAGCGTTGTCGTGCCCTCACCTGTACCCTAAACCGTCCCCGTCCCCTAACCCTAACCCTAGCCCGAACCCTAACCCTAACCCTTCACCGAAGCCTGACCTTCACCCGTTCCCTAATCCTAGCCCCTACGCTGACACTCACCCGCGCCCTCACACGTACGCTCCCCCTAAAGCGTTGTCGTGCCCTCACCTGGACCCTAAACCGTCCCCGTCCCCTAAGCCTAACCCTAGCCCGAACCCTAACCCTAACCCTTCCCCGAAGCCTGACCCTCACCCGTCCCCTAATCCTAACCCGTACGCTGACACTCACCCGCGCCCTCACACGTACGCTCCCCCTAAAGCGTTGTCGTCCCTCACCTGGACCCTAAACCGTCCCCGTCCCCTAACCCTAACCCTAGCCCGAACCCTAACCCTAACCCTTCCCCGAAGCCTGACCCTCACCCGTCCCCTAATCCTAACCCGTACGCTGACACTCACCCGCGCCCTCACACGTACGCTCCCCCTAAAGTGTTGTCGTGCCCTCACATGGACCCTAAACCGTCCCCGTCCCCTAACCCTAACCCTAGCCCGAACCCTAACCCTAACCCTTCCCCGAAGCCTGACCCTCACCCGTCCCCTAATCCTAACCCGTACGCTGACACTCACCCGCGCCCTCACACGTACGCTCCCCCTAAAGCGTTGTCGTGCCCTCACCTGGACCCTAAACCGTCCCCGTCCCCTAAGCCTAACCCTAGCCCAAACCCTAACCCTAACCCTTCCCCGAAGCCTGACCCTCACCCGTCCCCTAATCCTAACCCGTACGCTGACACTCACCCACGCCCTCACGCGTACGCTCCCCCTAAAGCGTTGTCGTGCCCTCACCTGGACCCTAAACCGTCCCCGTCCCCTAACCCTAACCTAGAGCGAACCCTAACCTTAACCCTTCCCCGAAGCCTGACCCTCACCCGTCCCCTAATCCTAACCCCTACGCTGACACTCACCCGCGCCCTCACATGTACGCTCCCCCTAAAGCGTTGTCGTGCCCTCACTTGGACCCTAAACCGTCCCCGTCCCCTACCCCTAACCCTAGCCCGAACCCTAACCCTAACCCTTCCCCGAAGCCTGACCCTCACCCGTCCCCTAATCCTAACCCCTACGCTGACACTCACCCGCTCCCTCACACGTACGCTCCCCCTAAAGCGTTGTCGTGCCCTCACCTGGACCCTAAACCGTCCCCGTCCCCTAAGCCTAACCCTAGCCCGAACCCTAACCCTAACCCTTCCCCGAAGCCTGACCCTCACCCGTCCCCTAATCCTAACCCGTACGCTGACAGTCACCCGCGCCCTCACACGTACGCTCCCCCTAAAGCGTTGTCGTGCCCTCACCTGGACCCTAAACCGTCCCCGTCCCCTAAGCCTAACCCTAGCCCGAACCCTAACCCTAACCCTTCCCCGAAGCCTGACCCTCACCCGTGCCCTAATCCTAACCCATACGTTGACACTCACCCGCGCCCTCACACGTACGCTCCCCCTAAAGCGTTGTCGTGCCCTCACCTGGACCCTAAACGGTCCCCGTCCCCCAACCCTAACCCTAGCCCGAACCCTAACCCTAACCCTTCCCCGAAGCCTGACCCTCACCCGTCCCCTAATCCTAAACCGTATGCTGACACTCACCCGCGCCCTCACACGTACGCTCCCCCTAAAGCGTTGTCGTGCCCTCACCTGGACCCTAAACCGTCCCCGTACCCTAACCCTAACCCTAGCCCGAACCCTAACCCTAACCCTTCCCCGAAGCCTGACCCTCACCCGTACCCTAATCCTAACCCGTACGCTGACACTCACCCCCGCCCTCACACATACGCTCCCCCTAAAGCGTTGTCGTGTCCTCACCTGGACCCTAAACCGTCCCCGTCCCCTAACCCTAACCCTAGACCGAACCCTAACCCTAACCCTTCCCCGAAGCCTGACCCTCACCCGTCCCCTAATCCTAACCCGTACGCTGACACTCACCCGCGCCCTCACACGTACGCTCCCCCTAAAGCGTTGTCGTGCCCTCACCTGGACCCCAAACCGTCCCCGTCCCCTAAGCCTAAATCTAGACCAAACCCTAACCCTAACCCTTCCCCGAAGCCTGACCCTCACCCGTCCCCTAATCCTAACCCGTACGCTGACACTCAACCGCGCCCTCACACATACGCTCCCCCTAAAGCGTTGTCGTGCACTCACCTGGACCCTAAACCGTCCCTGTCCCCTAACCCTAACCCTAGACCGAACCCTAACCTTAACACTTCCCCGAAGCCTGACCCTCACCCGTCCCCTAATCCTAACCCCTACGCTGACACTCACCCGCGCCCTCACATGTACGCTCCCCCTAAAGCGTTGTCGTGCCCTCACCTGTACCCTAAACCGTCCCCGTCCCCTAACCCTAACCCTAGCCCGAACCCTAACCCTAACCCTTCACCGAAGCCTGACCTTCACCCGTCCCCTAATCCTAGCCCCTACGCTGACACTCACCCGTGCCCTCACACGTACGCCCCCCCTAAAGCGTTGTCGTGCCCTCACCTGGACCCTAAACCGTCCCCGTCCCCTAAGCCTAACCCTAGCCCGAACCCTAACCCTAACCCTTCCCCGAAGCATGACCCTCACCCGTCCCCTAATCCTAACCCGTACGCTGACACTCACCCGCGCCCTCACACGTACGCTCCCCCTAAAGCGTTGTCGTCCCTCACCTGGACCCTAAACCGTCCCCGTCCCCTAACCCTAACCCTAGCCCGAACCCTAACCCTAACCCTTCCCCGAAGCCTGACCCTCACCCGTACCCTAATCCTAACCCGTACGCTGACACTCACCCGCGCCCTCACACGTACGCTGCCCCTAAAGCGTTGTCGTGCCCTCACCTGGACCCTAAACCGTCCCCGTCCCCTAAGCCTAACCCTAGCCCAAACCCTAACCCTAACCCTTCCCCGAAGCCTGACCCTCACCCGTCCCCTAATCCTAACCCGTACGCTGACACTCACCCGCGCTCTCACACGTACGTTCCCCCTAAAGCGTTGTCGTGCCCTCACCTGGACCCTAAACCGTCCCCGTCCCCTAAGCCTAACCCTAGCCCGAACCCTAACCCTAACCCTTACCCGAAGCCTGACCCTCACCCGTGCCCTAATCCTAACCCGTACGCTGACACTCACCCGCGCCCTCACACGTACGCTCCCCCTAAAGCGTTGTCGTGCCCTCACCTGGACCCTAAACCGTCCCCGTCCCGCAAGCCTAACCGTAGCCCGAACCCTAACCCTAACCCTTCCCCGAAGCCTGACCCTCACCCGTCCCCTAATCCTAACCCGTATGCTGACACTCACCCGCGCCCTCACACGTACGCTCCCCCTAAAGCGTTGTCGTGCCCTCACCTGGAACCTAAACCGTCCCCGTCCCCTAAGCCTAACCCTAGCCCGAACCCTAACCCTAACCCTTCCCCGAAGCCTGACCCTCACCCGTCCCCTAATCCTAACCCGTTTGCTGACACTCACCCGCGCCCTCACACGTACGCGCCCCCTAAAGCGTTGTCGTGCCCTCACCTGGACCCTAAACCGTCCCCGTCCCCTAACCCTAACCGTAGCCCGTACCCTAACCCTAACCCTTCCCCGAAGCCTGACACTCACCCGTCCCCTAATCCTAACCCCTACGCTGACACTCACCCACGCGCTCACACGTACGCTCCCCCTAAAGCGTTGTTGTACCCTCACCTGGACCCTAAACCGTCCCCGTCCCCGAACCCTAACCCTAGCCCGAACCCTAACCCTAACACTTCCCCGAAGCCTGACCCTCTCCCGTCCCCTAATCCTAATGCGTACGCTGACACTCACCCGCACCCTCACATGTACGCTCCCCCTAAAGCGTTGTCGTACCCTCACCTGGACCCTAAACCTTCCCCGTCCCCTAAGCCTAGCCCGAACCCTAACCCTAACCCTTCCCCGAAGCCTGACCCTCACCCGTCCCCTAATCCTAACCCGTACGCTGACACTCAACCGCGCCCTCACACGTACGCTCCCCCTAAAGCATTGTCGTGCCCTCACCTGGACCCTAAACCGTCCCCGTCCCCTAACCCTAACCCTAGCCCGAACCCTAACCCTAACCCTTCCCCGAAGCCTGACCCTCACCCGTCCACTAATCCTAACCCGTACGCTGACACTCACCCGCGCCCTCACACGTACGCTCCCCCTAAAGCGTTGTCGTGCCCTCACCTGGACCCTAAACCGTCCCCGTCCCCTAAGCCTAACACTAGCCCGAACCCTAACCCTAACCCTTCCCCGAAGCCTGACCCTCACCCGTCCCCTAATCCTAACCCGTACGCTGACACTCACCCGCGCCCTCACACGTACGCTCCCCCTAAAGCGTTGTCGTGCCCTCACCTGGACCCTAAACCGTCCCCGTCCCCTAACCCTAACCCTAGCCTGAACCCTAACCCTAACCCTTCCCCGAAGCCTGAACCTCACCCGTCCCCTAATCCTAACCCGTAGGCTGACACTCACCCGCGTCCTCACACGTACGCTCCCCCTAAAGCGTTGTCGTACCCTCACCTGGACCCTAAACCTTCCCCGTCCCCTAACCCTAACCCTAGCCCGAACCCTAACCCTAACCCTTCCCCGAAGCCTGACCCTCACCCGTCCCCTAATCCTAACCCGTACGCTGACACTCACCCGCACTTTCACACGTACGCTCCCGCTAAAGCGTTGTCGTACCCTCACCTGGACCCTAAACCGTCCCCGTCCCCTAACCCTAACCCTAGCCCAAACCCTAACCCTAACCCTTCCCCGAAGCCTGACCCTCACCCGTCCCCTAATCCTAAGCCGTACGCTGACACTCACCCGCGCCCTCACACGTACGCTCCCCCTAAAGCGTTGTCGTGCCCTCACCTGGACCCTAAACCGTGCCCGTCCCCTAACCCTAACCCTAGCCCGAACCCTAATCCTAACCCTTCCCCGAAGCCTGACCCTCACCCGTCCCCTAATCCTAACCCGTACGCTGACACTCACCCGCGCCCTCACACGTACGCTCCCCCTAAAGCGTTTTCGTGCCCTCACCTGGACCCTAAACCGTCCGCGTCCCCTAGCCCTAACCCTAGACCGAACCCTAACCCTAACCCTTCCGCGAAGCCTGACCCTCACCCGTCCCCTAATCCTAACCCGTACGCTGACACTCACCCGCGCCCTCACACGTACGCTCCCCCTAAAGCGTTGTCATACCCTCACCTGTACCCTAAACCGTCACCGTCACCTAACCCTAACCCTAGCCCGAACCCTAACCCTAACCATTCCGCGAAGCCTGACCCTCACCCGTCCCCTAATCCTAACCCGTACGCTGACACTCACCCGCGCCCTCACACGTACGCTCCCCCTAAAGCGTTGTCGTGCCGTCACCTGGACCCTAAACCGTCCCCGTCCCCTAACCCTAACCCTAGCCCGAGCCCTAACCCTAACACTTCCCCGAATCCTGACCCTCACCCGTCCCCTAATCCTAACCCCTACGCTGACACTCACCCGCGCCCTCACACGTACGCTCCCCCTAAAGCGTTGTCGTGCCCTCGCCTGGACCCTAAACCGTCCCCGTCCCCTAACCCTAACCCTAGCCCGAACCCTAACCCTAACCCTTCCCCGAAGCCTGACCCTCACCCGTCCACTAATCCTAACCCGTACGCTGACACTCACCCGCGCCCTCACACGTACGCTCCCCCTAAGGGTTGTCGTACCCTCACCTGGACCCTAAACCGTCCCCGTCCCCTAACCCTAACCCTAGCCCGAACCCTAACCCTAACCCTTCCCCGAAGCCTGACCCTCACCCGTCCCCTAATCCTAACCCGTATGCTGACACTCACCCGCGCCCTCACACGTACGCTCCCCCTAAAGCGTTGTCGTACCCTCACCTGGACCCTAAACCGTCCCCATCCCCTAACCCTAACCCTAGACCGAACCCTAACCCTAACCCTTCCCCGAAGCCTGACCCTCACCCGTCCCCTAATCCTAACCTGTACGCTGACACTCACCCGCGCACTCACACGTACGCTCCCCCTAAAGCGTTGTCGTACCCTCACCTGGACCCTAAACCGTCCCCGTCCCCTAACCCTAACCCTAGCCCGAACCCTAACCCTAAACCTTCCCCGAAGCCTGACCCTCACCCGTCCCCTAATCCTAACCCGTACGCTGACACTCACCCGCGCCCTCACACGTACGCTCCCCCTAAAGCGTTGTCGTGCCCTCACCTGGACCCTAAACCGTCCCCGTCCCCTAACCCTAACCCTAGCCCGAACCCTAACCCTAACCCTTCTCCGAAGCCTGACCCTCACCCGTCCCCTAATCCTAACCCGTACGCTGACACTCACCCGCGCCCTCACACGTACGCTCCCCCTAAAGCGTTGTCGTGCCCTCACCTGGACCCTAAACCGTCCCCGTCCCCTAACCCTAATCCTAGCCCGAACCCTAACCCTAACCCTTCCCCGAAGCCTGACCCTCACCCGTCCCCTAATCCTAACCCGTACGCTGACACTCACCCGTGCCCTCACACGTGCGATCCCCCTAAAGCGTTGTCCTGCCCTCACCTGGACCCTAAACCGTCCCCGTCCCCTAAGCCTAATCCTAGCCCGAACCCTAACCCTAACCCTTCCCCGAAGCCTGACCCTCACCCGTCCCCTAATCCTAACCCGTACGCTGACACTCACCCGCGCCCTCACACGTACGCTCCCCCTAAAGCGTTGTCGTGCCCTCACCTGGACCCTAAACCGTCCCCGTCCCCTAAGCCTAACCCTAGCCCGAACCCTAACCCTAACCCTTCCCTGAAGCCTGACCCTCACCCGTCCCCTAATCCTAACCCGTACGCTGACACTCACCCGCGCCCTCACACGTACGCTCCCCCTAAAGCGTTGTCGTGCCCTCACCTGGACCCTAAACCGTCCCCGTCCCCTAAGCCTAACCCTAGCCCGAACACTAACCCTAACCCTTCCCCGAAGCCTGACCCTCACCCGTCCCCTAATCCTAACCCGTACGCTGACACTCACCCGCGCCCTCACACGTACGCTCCCCGTAAAGCGTTGTCGTGCCCTCACCTGGACCCTAAACCGTCCCCGTCCCCTAACCCTAACCGTAGCCCGAACCGTAACCCTAACCCTTCCCCGAAGCCTGACCCTCACCCGTCCCCTAATCCTAACCCGTACGCTGACACTCACCCGCGCCCTCACATGTACGCTCCCCCTAAAGCGTTGTCGTACCCTCACCTGGACCCTAAACAGTCCCCGTCCCCTAAGTCTAACCCTAGCCCGAACCCTAACCCTAACCCTTCCCCGAAGCCTGACCCTCACCCGTCCCCTAATCCTAACCCGTACGCTGACACTCACCAGCGCCCTCACACGTACGCTCCCCTAAAGCGTTGTCGTACACTCACCTGGACCCTAAACCGTCCCCGTCCCCTAAACCTAACCCTAGCCCGAACCCTAACCCTAACCCTTCCCCGAAGCCTGACCCTCACCCGTCCCCTAATCCTCACCCGTACGCTGACACTCACCCGCTCCCTCACACGTACGCTCCCCCTAAAGCGTTGTCGTACCCTCACCTGGACCCTAAACCGTCCCCATCCCCTAAGCCTAACCCTAGCCCGAACCGTAACCCTAACACTTCCCCGAAGCCTGACCCTCACCCGTCCCCTAATCCTAACCCGTACGCTGACACTCACCCGTGCCCTCACACGTACGCTCCCCCTAAAGCGTTGTCGTACCCTCACCTGGACCCTAAACCAAACCCGTCCCCTAACCCTAAACCTAGCCCGAACCCTAACTCTAACCCTTCCCCGAAGCCTGACCCTCACCCGTCCCCTAATCCTAACCCGTACGCTGACATTCACCCACGCCCTCACACGTACGCTCCCCCTAAAGCGTTGTCGTGCCCTCACCTGGACCCTAAACCGTCCCCGTCCCCTAACCCTAACCCTAGCCCGAACCGTAACCCTAACACTTCCCCGAAGCCTGACCCTCACCCGTCCCCTAATCCTAACCCGTACGCTGACACTCACCCGCGCCCTCACACGTACGCTCCCCCTAAAGCGTTGTCGTGCCCTCACCTGGACCCTAAACCGTCCCCGTCCCCTAACCCTAACCCTAGACCGAACCCTAACCCTAACCCTTCCCCGAAGCCTCACCCTCACCCGTCCCCTAATCCTAACCCGTACGCTGACACTCACCCGCGCCCTCACACGTACGCTCCCCCTAAAGCGTTGTCGTGCCCTCACCTGGACGCTAAACAGTCCCCGTCCCCTAACCCTAACCCTAGCCCGAACCCTAACCCTAACCCTTCCCCTAAGCCTGAACCTCACCCGTCCCCTAATCCTAACCCGTACGCTGACACTCACACGCGCCCTCTCACGTACGCTCCCCCTAAAGCGTTGTCGTGCCCTCACCTGGACCCTAAACCGTCCCCGTCCCCTAACCTTAACCCTAGACCGAACCCTAACACTAACCCTTCCCCGAAGCCTGACCCTCACCCTTCCCCTAATCCTAACCCGTACGCTGACACTCACCCGCGCCCTCACACGTACGCTCCCTCTAAAGCGTTGTCGTGCCCTCACCTGGACCCTAAACCGTCCCCGTCCCCTAACCCTAACCCTAGCCCGAACCCTAACCCTAACCCTTCCCCGAAGCCTGACCCTCACCCGTGCCCTAATCCTAACCCGTACGCTGACACTCACCCGCGCCCTCACACGTACGCTCCCCCTAAAGCGTTGTCGTGCCCTCACCTGGACCCTAAACCGTCCCCGTCCCCTACCCCTAACCCTAGCCCGAACCGTAACCCTAACCCTTCCCCGAAGCCTGACCCTCACCCGTCCCCTAATCCTAACCCCTACGCTGACACTCACCCGCGCCCTCACACGTACGCTCCCCCTAAAGCGTTGTCGTGCCCTCACCTGGACCCTAAACCGTCCCCGTCCCCTAAGCCTAACCCTAGCCCGAACCCTAACCCTAACCCTTCCCCGAAGCCTGACCCTCACCCGTCCCCTAATCCTAACCCGTACGCTGACACTCACCCGCGCCCTCACACGTACGCTCCCCCTAAAGCGTTGTCGTGCCCTCACCTGGACCCTAAACTGTCCCCGTCCCCTAATCCTAACCCTAGCCCGAACCCTAACCCTAACCCTTCCCCGAAGCCTGACCCTCACCCGTGCCCTAATCCTAACCCGTACGTTGACACTCACCCGCGCCCTCACACGTACGCTCCCCCTAAAGCGTTGTCGTGCCCTCACCTGGACCCTAAACCGTCCCCGTCCCCCAACCCTAACCCTAGCCCGAACCCTAACCCTAACCCTTCCCCGAAGCCTGACCCTCACCCGTCCCCTAATCCTAACCCGTACGCTGACACTCACCCGCGCCCTCACACGTACGCTCCCCCTAAAGCGTTGTCGTGCCCTCACCTGGACCCTAAACCGTCCCCGTCCCGTAAGCCTAACCCTAGCCCGAACCCTAACCCTAACCCTTCCCCGAAGCCTGACCCTCACCCGTCCCCTAATCCTAACCCGTACGCTGACACTCACCCGCGCCCTCACACGTACGCTCCCCCTAAAGCGTTGTCGTGCCCTGACCTGGACCCTAAACCGTCCCCATCCCCTAAGCCTAACCCTAGCCCGAGCCCTAACCCTAACCCTTCCCCGAAGCCTGACCCTCACCCGTGCCCTAATCCTAACCCGTACGTTGACACTCACCCACGCCCTCACACGTACGCTCCCCCTAAAGCGTTGTCGTGCCCTCACCTGGACCCTAAACCGTCCCCGTCCCCCAACCCTAACCCTAGCCCGAACCCTAACCCTAACCCTTCCCCGAAGCCTGACCCTCACCCGTCCCCTAATCCTATCCCGTATGCTGACACTCACCCGCGCCCTCACACGTACGCTCCCCCTGAAGCTTGTCGTGCCCTCACCTGGACCCTAAACCGTCCCCGTCCCCTAACCCTAGCCCGAACCCTAACCCTAACCCTTCCCCGAAGCCTGACCCTCACCCGTCCCCTAATCCTAACCCGTACGCTGACACTCACCCCCGCCCTCACACATACGCTCCCCCTAAAGCGTTGTCGTGTCCTCACCTGGACCCTAAACCGTCCCCGTCCCCTAACCCTAACCCTAGCCCGAACCCTAACCCTAACCCTTCCCCGAAGCCTGACCCTCACCCGTCCCCTAATCCTAACCCGTACGCTGACACTCACCCGCGCCCTCACACGTACGCTCCCCCTAAAGCGTTGTCGTGCCCTCACCTGGACCCTAAACCGTCCCCGTCCCCTAACCCTAACCCTAGCCCGAACCCTAACCCTAACCCTTCCCCGAAGCCTGACCCTCACCCGTCCCCTAATCCTAACCCGTACGCTGACACTAACCCACGCCCTCACACGTACGCTCCCCCTAAAGCGTTGTCGTGCCCTCACCTGGACCCTAAACCGTCCCCGTCCCGTAAGCCTAACCCTAGCCCGAACCCTAACCCTAACCCTTCCCCGAAGCCTGACCCTCACCCGTCCCCTAATCCTAACCCGTACGCTGACACTCACCCGCGCCCTCACACGTACGCTCCCCCTAAAGCGTTGTCGTGCCCTGACCTGGACCCTAAACCGTCCCCATCCCCTAAGCCTAACCCTAGCCCGAGCCCTAACCCTAACCCTTCCCCGAAGCCTGACCCTCACCCGTGCCCTAATCCTAACCCGTACGTTGACACTCACCCACGCCCTCACACGTACGCTCCCCCTAAAGCGTTGTCGTGCCCTCACCTGGACCCTAAACCGTCCCCGTCCCCCAACCCTAACCCTAGCCCGAACCCTAACCCTAACCCTTCCCCGAAGCCTGACCCTCACCCGTCCCCTAATCCTAACCCGTATGCTGACACTCACCCGCGCCCTCACACGTACGCTCCCCCTGAAGCTTGTCGTGCCCTCACCTGGACCCTAAACCGTCCCCGTCCCCTAACCCTAGCCCGAACCCTAACCCTAACCCTTCCCCGAAGCCTGACCCTCACCCGTCCCCTAATCCTAACCCGTACGCTGACACTCACCCCCGCCCTCACACATACGCTCCCCCTAAAGCGTTGTCGTGTCCTCACCTGGACCCTAAACCGTCCCCGTCCCCTAACCCTAACCCTAGACCGAACCCTAACCCTAACCCTTCCCCGAAGCCTGACCCTCACCCGTCCCCTAATCCTAACCCGTACGCTGACACTCACCCGCGCCCTCACACGTACGCTCCCCCTAAAGCGTTGTCGTGCCCTCACCTGGACCCTAAACAGTCCCCGTCCCCTAACCCTAACCCTAGCCCGAACCCTAACCCTAACCCTTCCCCTAAGCCTGAACCTCACCCGTCCCCTAATCCTAACCCGTACGCTGACACTCACCCGCGCCCTCACACGTACGCTCCCTCTAAAGCGTTGTCGTGGCCTCACCTGGACCCTAAACCGTCCCCGTCCCCTAATCCTAACCCTAGCCCGAACCCTAACCCTAACCCTTCCCCGAAGCCTGACCCTCACCCGTCCCCTAATCCTAACCCGTACGCTGACACTCACCCGCGCCCTCACACGTACGCTCCCCCTAAAGCGTTGTCGTGCCCTCACCTGGACCCTAAACCGTCCCCGTCCCCTAACCCTAACCCTAGCCCGAACCCTAACCCTAACCCTTCCCCGAAGCCTGACCCTCACCCGTCCCCTAATCCTAACCCGTACGCTGACACTAACCCGCGCCCTCACACGTACACTCCCCCTAAAGCGTTGTCGTGCCCTCACCTGGACCCTAAACCGTCCCCGTCCCCTAACCCTAACCCTAGACCGAACCCTAACCCTAACCCTAACCCTTCCCCGAAGCCTGACCCTCACCCGTCCCCTAATCCTAACCCGTACGCTGACACTCACCCGCGCCCTCACACGTACGCTCCCCCTAAAGCGTTGTCGTGCCCTCACCTGGACCCTAAACCGTCCCCGTCCCCTAACCCTAACCCTAGCCCGAACCCTAACCCTAACCCTTCCCCAAAGCCTGACCCTCACCCGTCCCCTAATCCTAACACGTACGCTGACACTCACCCGCGCTCTCACACGGACGCTCCCCCTAAAGCGTTGTCGTGCCCTCAACTGGACCCTAAACCGTCCCCGTCCCCTAACCCTAACCCTAGCCCGAACCCTAACCCTAACCCTTCCCCGAAGCCTGACTCTCACCCGTCCCCTAATCCTAACCCGTACGCTGACACTCACCCGCGCCCTCACACGTACGCTCCCCCTAAAGCGTTGTCGTGCCCTCACCTGGACCCTAAACCGTCCCCGTCCCCTAACCCTAACCCTAGCCCGAACCCTAACCCTAACCCTTCCCCGAAGCCTGACCCTCACCCGTGCCCTAATCCTAACCCGTACGTTGACACTCACCCGCGCCCTCACACGTACGCTCCCCCTAAAGCGTTGTCGTGCCCTCACCTGGACCCTAAACCGTCCCCGTCCCCTAACCCTAACCCTAGACCGAACCCTAACCCTAACCCTAACCCTTCCCCGAAGCCTGACCCTCACCCGTCCCCTAATCCTAACCCGTACGCTGACACTCACCCGCGCCCTCACACGTAAGCTCCCCCTAAAGCATTGTCGTGCCCTCACCTGGACCCTAAACAGTCCCCGTCCCCTAACCCTAACCCTAGCCCGAACCCTAACCCTAACCCTTCCCCTAAGCCTGAACCTCACCCGTCCCCTAATCCTAACCCGTACGCTGACACTCACCCGCGCCCTCACACGTACGCTCCCCCTAAAGCGTTGTCGTGCCCTCACCTGGACCCTAAGCCGTCCCCGTCCCCTAACCCTAACCCTAGCCCGAGCCCTAACCCTAACCCTTCCCCGAAGCCTGACCCTCACCCGTCCCCTAATCCTAACCCGTACGCTGACACTCACCCGCGCCCTCACACGTACGCTCCCCCTAAAGCGTTGTCGTGCCCTCACCTGGACCCTAAACCGTCCCCGTCCCCTACCCCTAACCCTAGCCCGAACCCTAACCCTAACCCTTCCCCGAAGCCTGACCCTCACCCGTCCCCTAATCCTAACCCCTACGCTGACACTCACCCGCGCCCTCACACGTACGCTCCCCCTAAAGCGTTGTCGTGCCCTCACCTGGACCCTAAACCGTCCCCGTCCCCTAAGCCTAACCCTAGCCCGAACCCTAACCCTAACCCTTCCCCTAAGCCTGACCCTCACCCGTCCCCTAATCCTAACCCGTACGCTGACACTCACCCGCGCCCTCACACGTACGCTCCCCCTAAAGCGTTGTCGTGCCCTCACCTGGACCCTAAACCGTCCCCGTCCCCTAAGCCTAACCCTAGCCCGAACCCTAACCCTAACCCTTCCCCGAAGCCTGACCCTCACCCGTGCCCTAATCCTAACCCGTACGTTGACACTCACCCGCGCCCTCACACGTACGCTCCCCCTAAAGCGTTGTCGTGCCCTCACCTGGACCCTAAACCGTCCCCGTCCCCCAACCCTAACCCTAGCCCGAACCCTAACCCTAACCCTTCCCCGAAGCCTGACCCTCACCCGTCCCCTAATCCTAACCCGTATGCTGACACTCACCCGCGCCCTCACACGTACGCTCCCCCTAAAGCGTTGTCGTGCCCTCACCTGTACCCTAAACCGTCCCCGTCCCCTAACCCTAACCCTAGCCCGAACCCTAACCCTAACCCTTCCCCGAAGCCTGACCCTCACCCGTCCCCTAATCCTAACCCCTTCGCTGACACTCACCCGCGCCCTCACACGTACGCTCCCCCTAAAGCGTTGTCGTGCCCTCACCTGGACCCTAAACCGTCCCCGTCCCCTAACCCTAACCCTAGACCGAACCCTAACCCTAACCCTTCCCCGAAGCCTGACCCTCACCCGTCCCCTAATCCTAACCCGTACGCTGACACTCACCCGCGCCCTCACACGTACGCTCCCCCTAAAGCGTTGTCGTGCCCTCACCTGGACCCTAAACAGTCCCCGTCCCCTAACCCTAACCCTAGCCCGAACCCTAACTCTAACCCTTCCCCGAAGCCTGACCCTCACCCGTCCCCTAATCCTAACACGTACGCTGACACTCACCCGCGCTCCACACGTACGCTCCCCCTAAAGCGTTGTCGTGCCCTCAACTGGACCCTAAACCGTCCCCGTCCCCTAACCCTAACCCTAGCCCGAACCCTAACCCTAACCCTTCCCCGAAGCCTGACCCTCACCCGTCCCCTAATCCTAACCCGTACGCTGACACTCACCCGCGCCCTCACACGTACGCTCCCCCTAAAGCGTTGTCGTGCCCTCACCTGGACCCTAAACCGTCCCCGTCCCCTAACCCTAACCCTAGCCCGAACCCTAACCCTAACCCTTCCCCGAAGCCTGACCCTCACCCGTCCCCTAATCCTAACCCGTACGCTGACACTAACCCACGCCCTCACACGTACGCTCCCCCTAAAGCGTTGTCGTGCCCTCACCTGGACCCTAAACTGTCCCCGTCCCCTAAGCCTAACCCTAGCCCGAACCCTAACCCTAACCCTTCCCCGAAGCCTGACCCTCACCCGTCCCCTAATCCTAACCCGTACGCTGACACTCACCCGCGCCCTCACACGTACGCTCCCCCTAAAGCGTTGTCGTGCCCTCACCTGGACCCTAAACCGTCCCCGTCCCCCAACCCTAACCCTAGCCCGAACCCTAACCCTAACCCTTCCCCGAAGCCTGACCCTCACCCGTCCCCTAATCCTAACCCGTATGCTGACACTCACCCGCGCCCTCACACGTACGCTCCCCCTGAAGCTTGTCGTGCCCTCACCTGGACCCTAAACCGTCCCCGTCCCCTAACCCTAGCCCGAACCCTAACCCTAACCCTTCCCCGAAGCCTGACCCTCACCCGTCCCCTAATCCTAACCCGTACGCTGACACTCACCCGCGCCCTCACACGTACGCTCCCCCTAAAGCGTTGTCGTGCCCTCACCTGGACCCTAAACCGTCCCCGTCCCCTAACCCTAACCCTAGCCCGAACCCTAACCCTAACCCTTCCCCGAAGCCTGACCCTCACCCGTCCCCTAATCCTAACCCGTACGCTGACACTCACCCGCGCCCTCACACGTACGCTCCCCCTAAAGCGTTGTCGTGCCCTCACCTGGACCCTAAACCGTCCCCGTCCCCTAACCCTAACCCTAGCCCGAACCCTAACCCTAACCCTTCCCCAAAGCCTGACCCTCACCCGTCCCCTAATCCTAACACGTACGCTGACACTCACCCGCGCTCTCACACGGACGCTCCCCCTAAAGCGTTGTCGTGCCCTCAACTGGACCCTAAACCGTCCCCGTCCCCTAACCCTAACCCTAGCCCGAACCCTAACCCTAACCCTTCCCCGAAGCCTGACTCTCACCCGTCCCCTAATCCTAACCCGTACGCTGACACTCACCCGCGCCCTCACACGTATGCTCCCCCTAAAGCGTTGTCGTGCCCTCACCTGGACCCTAAACCGTCCCCGTCCCCTAACCCTAACCCTAGCCCGAACCCTAACCCTAACCCTTCCCCAAAGACTGACCCTCACCCGTCCCCTAATCCTAACACGTACGCTGACACTCACCCGCGCTCTCACACGGACGCTCCCCCTAAAGCGTTGTCGTGCCCTCAACTGGACCCTAAACCGTCCCCGTCCCCTAACCCTAACCCTAGCCCGAACCCTAACCCTAACCCTTCCCCGAAGCCTGACCCTCACCCGTGCCCTAATCCTAACCCGTACGTTGACACTCACCCGCGCCCTCACACGTACGCTCCCCCTAAAGCGTTGTCGTGCCCTCACCTGGACCCTAAACCGTCCCCGTCCCCTAACCCTAACCCTAGCCCGAACCCTAACCCTAAACCTTCCCCGAAGCCTGACCCTCACCCGTGCCCTAATCCTAACCCGTACGTTGACACTCACCCGCGCCCTCACACGTACGCTCCCCCTAAAGCGTTGTCGTGCCCTCACCTGGAACCTAAACCGTC
This sequence comes from Orcinus orca, assembly GCF_937001465.1. Lineage (NCBI taxonomy): Eukaryota > Metazoa > Chordata > Mammalia > Artiodactyla > Delphinidae > Orcinus > Orcinus orca. Next base: position 146,413 of record NW_026043746.1, on the reverse strand, counting down.
CCCGTCCCCCAACCCTAACCCTAGCCCGAACCCTAACCCTAACCCTTCCCCGAAGCCTGACCCTCACCCGTCCCCTAATCCTAACCCGTATGCTGACACTCACCCGCACCCTCACACGTACGCTCCCCCTGAAGCTTGTCGTGCCCTCACCTGGACCCTAAACCGTCCCCGTCCCCTAACCCTAGCCCGAACCCTAACCCTAACCCTTCCCCGAAGCTTGACCCTCACCCGTACCCTAATCCTAACCCGTACGCTGACACTCACCCCCGCCCTCACACATACGCTCCCCCTAAAGCGTTGTCGTGTCCTCACCTGGACCCTAAACCGTCCCCGTCCCCTAACCCTAACCCTAGACCGAACCCTAACCCTAACCCTTCCCCGAAGCCTGACCCTCACCCGTTCCCTAATCCTAACCCGTACGCTGACACTCACCCGCGCCCTCACACGTACGCTCCCCCTAAAGCGTTGTCGTGCCCTCACCTGGACCCTAAACAGTCCCCGTCCCCTAACCCTAACCCTAGCCCGAACCCTAACCCTAACCCTTCCCCTAAGCCTGAACCTCACCCGTCCCCTAATCCTAACCCGTACGCTGACACTCACCCGCGTCCTCACACGTACGCTCCCCCTAAAGCGTTGTCGTGCCCTCACCTGGACCCTAAACCGTCCCCGTCCCCTAATCCTAACCCTAGCCCGAACCCTAACCCTAACCCTTCCCCGAAGCCTGACCCTCACCCGTCCCCTAATCCTAACCCGTACGCTGACACTCACCCGCGCCCTCACACGTACGCTCCCCCTAAAGCGTTGTCGTGCCCTCACCTGGACCCTAAACCGTCCCCGTCCCCTAACCCTAACCCTAGCCCGAACCCTAACCCTAACCCTTCCCCGAAGCCTGACCCTCACCCGTCCCCTAATCCTAACACGTACGCTGACACTAACCCGCGCCCTCACACGTACGCTCCCCCTAAAGCGTTGTCGTGCCCTCACCTGGACCCTAAACCGTCCCCGTCCCCTAACCCTAACCCTAGCCCGAACCCTAACCCTAACCCTTCCCCAAAGCCTGACCCTCACCCGTCCCCTAATCCTAACACGTACGCTGACACTCACTCGCGCTCTCACACGTACGCTCCCCCTAAAGCGTTGTCGTGCCCTCAACTGGACCCTAAACCGTCCCCGTCCCCTAACCCTAACCCTAGCCCGAACCCTAACCCTAACCCTTCCCCGAAGCCTGACTCTCACCCGTCCCCTAATCCTAACCCGTACGCTGACACTCACCCGCGCCCTCACACGTACGCTCCCCCTAAAGCGTTGTCGTGCCCTCACCTGGACCCTAAACCGTCCCCGTCCCCTAACCCTAACCCTAGCCCGAACCCTAACCCTAACCCTTCCCCGAAGCCTGACCCTCACCCGTCCCCTAATCCTAACCCGTACGCTGACACTAACCCGCGCCCTCACATGTACGCTCCCCCTAAAGCGTTGTCGTGCCCTCACCTGGACCCTAAACCGTCCCCGTCCCCTAACCCTAACCCTAGACCGAACCGTAACCCTAACCCTTCCCCGAAGCCTGACCCTCACCCGTCCCCTAATCGTAACCCGTACGCTGACACTCACCCGCGCCCTCACACGTACGCTCCCCCTGAAGCGTTGTCGTGCCATTACCTGGACCCTAAACCGTCCCCGTCCCCTAACCCTAGCCCGAACCCTAACCCTAACCCTTCCCCGAAGCCTGACCCTCACCTGTACCCTAATCGTAACCCGTACGCTGACACTCACCCCCGCCCTCACACATACGCTCCCCCTAAAGCGTTGTCGTGTCCTCACCTGGACCCTAAACCGTCCCCGTCCCCTAACCCTAACCCTAGACCGAACCCTAACCCTAACCCTTCCCCGAAGCCTGACCCTCACCCGTCCCCTAATCCTAACCCGTACGCTGACACTCACCCGCGCCCTCACACGTACGCTCCCCCTAAAGCGTTGTCGTGCCCTCACCTGGACCCTAAACAGTCCCCGTCCCCTAACCCTAACCCTAGCCCGAACCCTAACCCTAACCCTTCCCCTAAGCCTGAACCTCACCCGTCCCCTAATCCTAACCCGTACGCTGACACTCACCCGCGCCCTCACACGTACGCTCCCCCTAAAGCGTTGTCGTGCCCTCACCTGGACCCTAAACCGTCCCCGTCCCCTAATCCTAACCCTAGCCCGAACCCTAACCCTAACCCTTCCCCGAAGCCTGACCCTCACCCGTCCCCTAATCCTAACCCGTACGCTGACACTCACCTGCGCCCTCACACGTACGCTCCCCCTAAAGCGTTGTCGTGCCCTCACCTGGACCCTAAACCGTCCCCGTCCCCTAACCCTAACCCTAGCCCGAACCCTAACCCTAACCCTTCCCCGAAGCCTGACCCTCACCCGTCCCCTAATCCTAACCCGTACGCTGACACTAACCCGCGCCCTCACACGTACGCTCCCCCTAAAGCGTTGTCGTGCCCTCACCTGGACCCTAAACCGTCCCCGTCCCCTAAGCCTAACCCTAGCCCGAACCCTAACCCTAACCCTTCCCCGAAGCCTGACCCTCACCCGTCCCCTAATCCTAACCCGTACGCTGACACTCACCCGCGCCCTCACACGTACGCTCCCCCTAAAGCGTTGTCGTGCCCTCACCTGGACCCTAAACCGTCCCCGTCCCCTAAGCCTAACCCTAGCCCGAACCCTAACCCTAACCCTTCCCCGAAGCCTGACCCTCACCCGTGCCCTAATCCTAACCCGTACGTTGACACTCACCCGCGCCCTCACACGTACGCTCCCCCTAAAGCGTTGTCGTGCCCTCACCTGGACCCTAAACCGTCCCCGTCCCCTAAGCCTAACCCTAGCCCGAACCCTAACCCTAACCCTTCCCCGAAGCCTGACCCTCACCCGTCCCCTAATCCTAACCCGTATGCTGACACTCACCCGCGCCCTCACACGTACGCTCCCCCTGAAGCTTGTCGTGCCCTCACCTGGACCCTAAACCGTCCCCGTCCCCTAAGCCTAGCCCGAACCCTAACCCTAACCCTTCCCCGAAGCCTGACCCTCACCCGTACCCTAATCCTAACCCGTACGCTGACACTCACCCCTGCCCTCACACATACGCTCCCCCTAAAGCGTTGTCGTGTCCTCACCTGGACCCTAAACCGTCCCCGTCCCCTAACCCTAACCCTAGACCGAACCCTAACCCTAACCCTTCCCCGAAGCCTGACCCTCACCCGTCCCCTAATCCTAACCCGTACGCTGACACTCACCCGTGCCCTCACACGTACGCTCCCCCTAAAGCGTTGTCGTGCCCTCACCTGGACCCTAAACCGTCCCCGTCCCCTAATCCTAACCCTAGCCCGAACCCTAACCCTAACCCTTCCCCGAAGCCTGACCCTCACCCGTCCCCTAATCCTAACCCGTACGCTGACACTCACCCGCGCCCTCACACTTACGCTCCCCCTAAAGCGTTGTCGTGCCCTCACCTGGACCCTAAACCGTCCCCGTCCCCTAAGCCTAACCCTAGACCAAACCCTAACCCTAACCCTTCCCCGAAGCCTGACCCTCACCCGTCCCCTAATCCTAACCCGTACGCTGACACTCACCCGCGCCCTCACACATACACTCCCCCTAAAGCGTTGTCGTGCCCTCACCTGGACCCTAAACCGTCCCCGTCCCCTAACCCTAACCCTAGACCGAACCCTAACCTTTACCCTTCCCCGAAGCCTGACCCTCACCCGTCCCCTAATCCTAACCCCTACGCTGACACTCACCCGCGCCCTCACATGTACGCTCCCCCTAAAGCGTTGTCGTGCCCTCACCTGTACCCTAAACCGTCCCCGTCCCCTAACCCTAACCCTAGCCCGAACCCTAACCCTAACCCTTCCCCGAAGCCTGACCTTCACCCGTCCCCTAATCCTAACCCCTACGCTGACACTGACCCGCGCCCTCACACGTACGCTCCCCCTAAAGCGTTGTCGTGCCCTCACCTGGACCCTAAACCGTCCCCGTCCCCTAAGCCTAACCCTAGCCCGAACCCTAACCCTAACCCTTCCCCGAAGCCTGACCCTCACCCGTCCCCTAATCCTAACCCGTACGCTGACACTCACCCGCGCCCTCACACGTACGCTCCCCCTAAATCGTTGTCGTGCCCTCACCTGGACCCTAAACCGTCCCCGTCCCCTAACCCTAACCCTAGCCCGAACCCTAACCCTAACCCTTCCCCGAAGCCTGACCCTCACCCGTCCCCTAATCCTAACCCGTACGCTGACACTAACCCGCACCCTCACACGTACGCTCCCCCTAAAGCGTTGTCGTGCCCTCACCTGGACCCTAAACTGTCCCCGTCCCCTAACCCTAACCCTAGCCCGAACCCTAACCCTAACCCTTCCCCGAAGCCTGACCCTCACCCGTCCCCTAATCCTAACACGTACGCTGACACTCACCCGCGCCCTCACACGTACGCTCCCCCTAAATCGTTGTCGTGCCCTCACCTGGACCCTAAACAGTCCCCGTCCCCTAACCCTAACCCTAGCCCGAACCCTAACCCTAACCCTTCCCCGAAGCCTGACCCTCACCCGTCCCCTAATCCTAACCCGTACGCTGACACTCACCCGCGCCCTCACACGTACGCTCCCCCTAAAGCGTTGTCGTGCCCTCACCTGGACCCTAAACCGTCCCCGTCCCCTAAGCCTAACCCTAGCCCAAACCCTAACCCTAACCCTTCCCCGAAGCCTGACCCTCACCCGTCCCCTAATCCTAACCCGTACGCTGACACTCACCCGCGCCCTCACACGTACGCTCCCCCTAAAGCGTTGTCGTGCCCTCACCTGGACCCTAAACCGTCCCCGTCCCCTAACCCTAACCCTAGACCGAACCCTAACCTTAACCCTTCCCCGAAGCCTGACCCTCACCCGTCCCCTAATCCTAACCCCTACGCTGACACTCACCCGCGCCCTCACATGTACGCTCCCCCTAAAGCGTTGTCGTGCCCTCACTTGGACCCTAAACCGTCCCCGTCCCCTACCCCTAACCCTAGCCCGAACCCTAACCCTAACCCTTCCCCGAAGCCTGACCCTCACCCGTCCCCTAATCCTAACCCCTACGCTGACACTCACCCGCGCCCTCACACGTACGCTCCCCCTAAAGCGTTGTCGTGCCCTCACCTGGACCCTAAACCGTCCCCGTCCCCTAAGCCTAACCCTAGCCCGAACCCTAACCCTAACCCTTCCCCGAAGCCTGACCCTCACCCGTCCCCTAATCCTAACCCGTACGCTGACACTCACCCGCGCCCTCACACGTACGCTCCCCCTAAAGCGTTGTCGTGCCCTCACCTGGACCCTAAACCGTCCCCGTCCCCTAAGCCTAACCCTAGCCCGAACCCTAACCCTAACCCTTCCCCGAAGCCTGACCCTCACCCGTGCCCTAATCCTAACCCGTACGTTGACACTCACCCGCGCCCTCACACGTACGCTCCCCCTAAAGCGTTGTCGTGCCCTCACCTGGACCCTAAACCGTCCCCGTCCCCTAACCCTAACCCTAGCCCGAACCCTAACCCTAACCCTTCCCCGAAGCCTGACCCTCACCCGTCCCCTAATCCTAACCCGTATGCTGACACTCACCCGCGCCCTCACACGTACGCTCCCCCTAAAGCGTTGTCGTGCCCTCACCTGGACCCTAAACCGTCCCCGTACCCTAACCCTAACCCTAGCCCGAACCCTAACCCTAACCCTTCCCCGAAGCCTGACCCTCACCCGTACCCTAATCCTAACCCGTACGCTGACACTCACCCTCGCCCTCACACATACGCTCCCCCTAAAGCGTTGTCGTGTCCTCACCTGGACCCTAAACCGTCCCCGTCCCCTAACCCTAACCCTAGACCGAACCCTAACCCTAACCCTTCCCCGAAGCCTGACACTCACCCGTCCCCTAATCCTAACCCGTACGCTGACACTCACCCGCGCCCTCACACGTACGCTCCCCCTAAAGCGTTGTCGTGCCCTCACCTGGACCCTAAACAGTCCCCGTCCCCTAACCCTAACCCTAGCCCGAACCCTAACCCTAACCCTTCCCCTAAGCCTGAACCTCACCCGTCCCCTAATCCTAACCCGTACGCTGACACTCACCCGCGCCCTCACACGTACGCTCCCCCTAAAGCGTTGTCGTGCCCTCACCTGGACCCTAAACCGTCCCCGTCCCCTAATCCTAACCCTAGCCCGAACCCTATCCCTAACCCTTCCCCGAAGCCTAACCCTCACCCGTCCCCTAATCCTAACCCGTACGCTGACACTCACCCGCGCCCTCACACGTACGCTCCCCCTAAAGCGTTGTCGTGCCCTCACCTGGACCCTAAACCGGCCCCGTCCCCTAACCCTAACCCTAGCCCGAACCCTAACCCTAACCCTTCCCCGAAGCCTGACCCTCACCCGTCCCCTAATCCTAACCCGTACGCTGACACTAACCCGCGCCCTCACACGTACGCTCCCCCTAAAGCGTTGTCGTGCCCTCACCTGGACCCTAAACCGTCCCCATCCCCTAACCCTGACCCTAGCCCGAACCCTAACCCTAACCCTAACACTTCCCCGAAGCCTGACCCTCACCCGTCCCCTAATCCTAACCCGTACGCTGACACTCACCCGCGCCCTCACACGTACGCTCCCCCTAAAGCGTTGTCGTGCCCTCACCTGGACCCTAAACCGTCCCCGTCCCCTAACCCTAACCCTAGCCCGAACCCTAACCCTAACCCTTCCCCGAAGCCTGACCCTCACCCGTCCCCTAATCCTAACCCGTACGCTGACACTCACCCGCGCCCTCACACGTACGCTCCCCCTAAAGCGTTGTCGTGCCCTCACCTGGACCCTAAACCGTCCCCGTCCCCTAAGCCTAACTCTAGACCAAACCCTAACCCTAACCCTTCCCCGAAGCCTGACCCTCACCCGTCCCCTAATCCTAACCCGTACGCTGACACTCACCCGCGCCCTCACACATACGCTCCCCCTAAAGCGTTGTCGTGCACTCACCTGGACCCTAAACCGTCCCCGTCCCCTAACCCTAACCCTAGACCGAACCCTAACCTTAACACTTCCCCGAAGCCTGACCCTCACCCGTCCCCTAATCCTAACCCCTACGTTGACACTCAACCGCGCCCTCACATGTACGCTCCCCCTAAAGCGTTGTCGTGCCCTCACCTGTACCCTAAACCGTCCCCGTCCCCTAACCCTAACCCTAGCCCGAACCCTAACCCTAACCCTTCACCGAAGCCTGACCTTCACCCGTCCCCTAATCCTAGCCCCTACGCTGACACTCACCCGCGCCCTCACACGTACGCTCCCCCTAAAGCGTTGTCGTGCCCTCACCTGGACCCTAAACCGTCCCCGTCCCCTAAGCCTAACCCTAGCCCGAACCCTAACCCTAACCCTTCCCCGAAGCCTGACCCTCACCCGTCCCCTAATCCTAACCCGTACGCTGACACTCACCCGCGCCCTCACACGTACGCTCCCCCTAAAGCGTTGTCGTCCCTCACCTGGACCCTAAACCGTCCCCGTCCCCTAACCCTAACCCTAGCCCGAACCCTAACCCTAACCCTTCCCCGAAGCCTGACCCTCACCCGTCCCCTAATCCTAACCCGTACGCTGACACTCACCCGCGCCCTCACACGTACGCTCCCCCTAAAGTGTTGTCGTGCCCTCACATGGACCCTAAACCGTCCCCGTCCCCTAACCCTAACCCTAGCCCGAACCCTAACCCTAACCCTTCCCCGAAGCCTGACCCTCACCCATCCCCTAATCCTAACCCGTACGCTGACACTCACCCTCGCCCTCACACGTACGCTCCCCCTAAAGCGTTGTCGTGCCCTCACCTGGACCCTAAACCGTCCCCGTCCCCTAAGCCTAACCCTAGCCCGAACCCTAACCCTAACCCTTCCCCGAAGCCTGACCGTCACCCGTCCCCTAATCCTAACCCGTACGCTGACACTCAACCGCGCCCTCACACATACGCTCCCCCTAAAGCGTTGTCGTGCCCTCACCTGGACCCTAAACCGTCCCCGTCCCCTAACCCTAACCCTAGCCCGAACCCTAACCCTAAACCTTCCCCGAAGCCTGACCCTCACCCGTACCCTAATCCTAACCCCTACGCTGACACTCACCCGCGCCCTCACATGTACGCTCCCCCTAAAGCGTTGTCGTGCCCTCACGTGGACCCTAAACCGTCCCCGTCCCCTAACCCTAACCCTAGCCCGAACCCTAACCCTAACCCTTCCCCGAAGCGTGACCCTCACCCGTACCCTAATCCTAACCCGTACGCTGACACTCACCCGCGCCCTCACACGTACGCTCCCCCTAAAGCGTTGTCGTGCCCTCACCTGGACCCTAAACCGTCCCCGTCCCCTAAGCCTAACCCTAGCCCAAACCCTAACCCTAACCCTTCCCCGAAGCCTGACCCTCACACCGTCCCCTAATCCTAACCCGTACGCTGACACTCACCCGCGCTCCTCACACGTACGCTCCCCCTAAAGCGTTGTCGTGCCCTCACCTGGACCCTAAACCGTCCCCGTCCCCTAAGCCTAACCCTAGCCCGAACCCTAACCCTAACCCTTACCCGAAGCCTGACCCTCACCCGTGCCCTAATCCTAACCCGTACGCTGACACTCACCCGCGCCCTCACACGTACGCTCCCCCTAAAGCGTTGTCGTGCCCTCACCTGGACCCTAAACCGTCCCCGTCCCCCAAGCCTAACCCTAGCCCGAACCCTAACCCTAACCCTTCCCCGAAGCCTGACCCTCACCCGTCCCCTAATCCTAACCCGTATGCTGACACTCACCCGCGCCCTCACACGTACGCTCCCCCTAAAGCGTTGTCGTGCCCTCACCTGGAACCTAAACCGTCCCCGTCCCCTAACCCTAACCCTAGCCCGAACCTTAACCCTAACCCTTCCGCGAAGCCTGACCCTCACCCGTCCCCTAATCCTAACCCCTACGCTGACACTCACCCGCGCCCTCACACGTACTCTCCCCCTAAAGCGTTGTCGTGCCCTCACCTGGACCCGAAACTGTCCCCGTCCCCTAACCCTAACCCTAGCCCGAACCATAACCTTAACCCTTCCCCGAAGCCTGACCCTCACCCGTCCCCTAATCCTAACCCGTACGCTGACACTCACCCGCGCCCTCACACGTACGCTCCCCCTAAAGCGTTGTCGTACCCTCACCTGGACCCTAAACCGTCCCCGTCCCCTAACCCTAACCCTAGCCCGAACCCTAACGCTAACCCTTCCCCGAAGCCTGACACTCACCCGTCCCCTAATCCTAACCCGTACGCTGACACTCACCCGCGCCCTCACACGTACGCTCCCCCTAAGGGTTGTCGTACCCTCACCAGGACCCTAAACCGTCCCCGTCCCCTAACCCTAACCGTACCCCGAACCCTAACCCTAACCCTTCCCCGAAGCCTGAACCTCACCCGTCCCCTAATCCTAACCCGTAGGCTGACACTCACCCGCGCCCTCACACGTACGCTCCCCCTAAAGCGTTGTCGTGCCCTCACCTGGACCCTAAACCGTCCCCGTCCCCTAACCCTAACCCTAGCCCGAACCCTAACCCTAACCCTTCCCCGAAGCCTGACCCTCACCCGTCCCCTAATCCTAACCCCTACGCTGACACTCACCCGCGCCCTCACACGTACGCTCCCCCTAAAGCGTTGTCGTTCCCTCACCTGGACCCTAAACCGTCCCCGTCCCCTAACCCTAACCCTAGCCCGAACCCTAACCCTAAACCTTCCCCGAAGCCTGACCCTCACCCGTCCCCTAATCCTAACCCCTACGCTGACACTCACCCGCGCCCTCACACGTACGCTCCCCCTAAAGCGTTGTCGTGCCCTCACCTGGACCCTAAACCGTCCCCGTCCCCTAACCCTAACCCTAGCCCGAACCCTAACCCTAACCCTTCCCCGAAGCCTGACCCTCACCCGTCCCCTAATCCTAACCCGTACGCTGACACTCACCCGCGCCCTCACACGTACGCTCCCCCTAAAGCGTTGTCGTGCCCGCACCTGGACCCTAAACCGTCCCCGTCCCCTAACCCTAACCCTAGCCCGAACCCTAACCCTAACCCTTCCCCGAAGCCTGACCCTCACCCGTCCCCTAATCCTAACCCGTAGGCTGACACTCACCCGCGTTCTCACACGTACGCTCCCCCTAAAGCGTTGTCGTACCCTCACCTGGACCCTAAACCGTCCCCGTCCCCTAAGCCTAACCCTAGCCCGAACCCTAACCCTAACCCTTCCCCGAAGCCTGACCCTCACCCGTCCCCTAATCCTAACCCGTACGCTGACACTCACCCGCACTTTCACACGTACGCTCCCGCTAAAGCGTTGTCGTACACTTACCTGGACCCTAAACCGTCCCCGTCCCCTAACCCTAACCCTAGCCCAAACCTTAACCCTAACCCTTCCCCGAAGCCTGACCCTCACCCGTCCCCTAATCCTAACCCGTACGCTGACACTCACCCTCGCCCTCACACGTACGCTCCCCCTAAAGCGTTGTCGTGCCCTCACCTGGACCCTAAACCGTCCCCGTTCCCTAACCCTAACCCTAGCCCGAACCCTAACCCTAACCCTTCCCCGAAGCCTGACCCTCACCCGTCCCCTAATCCTAACCCATACGCTGACACTCACCCGCGCCCTCACACGTACGCTCCCCCTAAAGCGTTGTCGTGCCCTCACCTGGACCCTAAACCGTCCCCGTCCCCTAACCCTAACCCTAGCCCGAACCCTAACCCTAACTCTTCCCCGAAGCCTGACCCTCACCCGTCCCCTAATCCTAACCCCTACGCTGACACTCACCTGCACCCTCACACGTACGCTCCCCCTAAAGCGTTGTCGTGCCCTCACCTGGACCCTAAACCGTCCCCGTCCCCTAACCCTAACCCTAGCCCGAACCCTAACCCTAACCCTTCCCCGAAGCCTGACCCTCACCTATCCCCTAATCCTAACCCCTACGCTGACACTCACCCGCGCCCTCACACGTACGCTCCCCCTAAAGCGTTGTCGTGCCCTCACCTGGACCCTAAACCGTCCCCGTCCCCTAACCCTAACCCTAGCCCGAACCCTAACCCTAACACTTCCCCGAAGCCTGACCCTCACCCGTCCCCTAATCCTAACTCGTACGCTGACACTCACCCGCGCCCTCACACGTACGCTCCCCCTAAAGAGTTGTCGTGCCCTCACCTGGACCCTAAACCGTCCCCGTCCCCTAACCCTAACCGTAGCCCGAACCCTAACCCTAACCCTTCCGCGAAGCCTGACCCTCACCCGTCCCCTAATCCTAACACCTACGCTGACACTACCCGCGCCCTCACACGTACGCTCCCCCTAAAGCGTTGTCGTGCCCTCACCTGGACCCTAAACCGTCCCCGTCCCCTAACCCTAACCCTAGCCCGAACCCTAACCCTAACCCTTCCCCGAAGCCTGAACCTCACCCGTCCCCTAATCCTAACCCGTACGCTGACACTCACCCGCGCCCTCACACGTACGCTCCCCCTAAAGCGTTGTCGTGCCCTCACCTGGACCCTAAACCGTCCCCGTCCCCTAACCCTAACCCTAGCCCGAACCCTAACCCTAACCCTTCCCCGAAGCCTGAACCTCACCCGTCCCCTAATCCTAACCCGTAGGCTGACACTCACCCGCGTCCTCACACGTACGCTCCCCCTAAAGCGTTGTCGTACCCTCACCTGGACCCTAAACCGTCCCCGTCCCCTAAGCCTAACCCTAGCCCGAACCCTAACCCTAACCCTTCCCCGAAGCCTGACCCTCACCTGTCCCCTAATCCTAACCCCTACGCTGACACTCACCCGCGCCCTCACACGTACCCTCCCCTTAAAGCGTTGTCGTGCCCTCACCTGGACCCTAAACCGTCCCCGTCCCCTAACCCTAAACCTAGCCCGAACCCTAACCCTAACCCTTCCCCGAAGCCTGACCCTCACCCATCCCCTAATCCTAACCCGTACGCTGACACTCACCCACGCCCTCACACGTACGCTCCCCCTAAAGCGTTGTCGTGCCCTCACCTGGACCCTAAACCGTCCCCGTCCCCTAACCCTAACCCTAGCCCGAACCCTAACCCTAACCCTTCCCCGAAGCCTGACCCTCACCCGTCCCCTAATCCTAACCCGTACGCTGACACTCACCCACGCCCTCACACGTACGCTCCCCCTAAAGCGTTGTCGTGCCCTCAGCTGGACCCTAAACCATCCCCGTTCCCTAACCCTAACCCTAGCCCGAACCCTAACCCTAACCCTTCCCCGAAGCCTGACCCTCACCCGTCCCCTAATCCTAACCCGTACGCTGACACTCACCCGCGCCCTCACACGTACGCTCCCCCTAAAGCGTTGTCGTGCCCTCACCTGGACCCTAAACCGTCCCCGTCCCCTAACCCTAACCCTAGCCCAAACTCTAACCCTAACCCTTCCCCGAAGCCTGACCTTCACCCGTCCCCTAATCCTAACTCCTACGCTGACACTCACCCGCGCCCTCACACGTACGCTCCCGCTAAAGCGTTGTCGTGCCCTCACCTGGACCCTAAACCGTCCCCGTCCCCTAACCCTAACCCTAGCCCGAACCCTAACCCTAACACTTCCCCGAAGCCTGACCCTCACCCGTCCCCTAATCCTAACCCGTACGCTGACACTCACCCGCGCCCTCACACGTACGCTCCCCCTAAAGCGTTGTCGTGCCCTCACCTGGACCCTAAACCGTGCCCGTCCCCTAAACCTAACCCTAGCCCGAACCCTAACACTTCCCCGAAGCCTGACCCTCACCCGTCCCCTAATCCTAACCCCTACGCTGACACTCACCCGCGCCCTCACACTTACGCTCCCCCTAAAGCGTTGTCGTGCCCTCACCTGGACCCTAAACCGTCCCTGTCCCCTAACCCTAACCCTAGCCCGAACCCTAACCCTAACACTTCCCCGAAGCCTGACCCTCACCCGTCCCCTAATCCTAACCCGTACGCTGACACTCACCCGCGCCCTCACACGTACGCTCCCCCTAAAGCGTCGTCGTACCCTCACCTGGACCCTAAACCATCCCCGTCCCCTAACCCTAACCCTAGCCCGAACCCTAACCCTAACACTTCCCCGAAGCCTGACCCTCACCCGTCCCCTAATCCTAACCCCTACGCTGACACTCACCCACGCCCTCACACGTACACTCCCCCTAAAGTGTTGTCGTGCCCTCACCTGGACCCTAAACCGTCCCCGTCCCCTAACCCTTACCCTAGCCCGAACCCTAACCCTAACCCTTCCCCGAAGCCTGACCCTCACCCGTCCCCTAATCCTAACCCGTACGCTGACACTCACCCGCGCCCTCACACGTACGCTCCCCCTAAGGGTTGTCGTACCCTCACCTGGACCCTAAACCGTCCCCGTCCCCTAACCCTAACCCTAGCCCGAACCCTAACCCTAACCCTTCCCCGAAGCCTGAACCTCACCAGTCCCCTAATCCTAACCCGTAGGCTGACACTCACCCGCGTCCTCACACGTACGCTCCCCCTAAAGCGTTGTTGTACCCTCACCTGGACCCTAAACCGTCCCCGTCCCCTAAGCCTAACCCTAGCCCGAACCCTAACCCTAACCCTTCCCCGAACCCTGACCCTCACCCGTCCCCTAATCCTAACCCGTACGCTGACACTCACCCGCGCCCTCACACGTACGCTCCCCCTAAAGCGTCGTCGTACCCTCACCTGGACCCTAAACCGTCCCCGTCCCCTAACCCTAACCCTAGCCCGAACCCTAACCCTAACACTTCCCCGAAGCCTGACCCTCACCCGTCCCCTAATCCTAACCCCTACGCTGACACTCACCCACGCCCTCACACGTACACTCCCCCTAAAGTGTTGTCGTGCCCTCACCTGGACCCTAAACCGTCCCCGTCCCCTAACCCTAACCCTAGCCCGAACCCTAACCCTAACCCTTCCCCGAAGCCTGACCCTCACCCGTCCCCTAATCCTAACCCGTACGCTGACACTCACCCGCGCCCTCACACGTACGCTCCCCCTAAGGGTTGTCGTACCCTCACCTGGACCCTAAACCGTCCCCGTCCCCTAACCCTAACCCTAGCCCGAACCCTAACCCTAACCCTTCCCCGAAGCCTGAACCTCACCAGTCCCCTAATCCTAACCCGTAGGCTGACACTCACCCGCGTCCTCACACGTACGCTCCCCCTAAAGCGTTGTCGTGCCCTCACCTGGACCCTAAACCGTCCCCGTCCCCTAACCCTAACCCTAGCCCAAACTCTAACCCTAACCCTTCCCCGAAGCCTGACCTTCACCCGTCCCCTAATCCTAACTCCTACGCTGACACTCACCCGCGCCCTCACACGTACGCTCCCGCTAAAGCGTTGTCGTGCCCTCACCTGGACCCTAAACCGTCCCCGTCCCCTAACCCTAACCCTAGCCCGAACCCTAACCCTAACACTTCCCCGAAGCCTGACCCTCACCCGTCCCCTAATCCTAACCCGTACGCTGACACTCACCCGCGCCCTCACACGTACGCTCCCCCTAAAGCGTTGTCGTGCCCTCACCTGGACCCTAAACCGTGCCCGTCCCCTAAACCTAACCCTAGCCCGAACCCTAACACTTCCCCGAAGCCTGACCCTCACCTGTCCCCTAATCCTAACCCCTACGCTGACACTCACCCGCGCCCTCACACTTACGCTCCCCCTAAAGCGTTGTCGTGCCCTCACCTGGACCCTAAACCGTCCCTGTCCCCTAACCCTAACCCTAGCCCGAACCCTAACCCTAACACTTCCCCGAAGCCTGACCCTCACCCGTCCCCTAATCCTAACCCGTACGCTGACACTCACCCGCGCCCTCACACGTACGCTCCCCCTAAAGCGTCGTCGTACCCTCACCTGGACCCTAAACCATCCCCGTCCCCTAACCCTAACCCTAGCCCGAACCCTAACCCTAACACTTCCCCGAAGCCTGACCCTCACCCGTCCCCTAATCCTAACCCCTACGCTGACACTCACCCACGCCCTCACACGTACACTCCCCCTAAAGTGTTGTCGTGCCCTCACCTGGACCCTAAACCGTCCCCGTCCCCTAACCCTAACCCTAGCCCGAACCCTAACCCTAACCCTTCCCCGAAGCCTGACCCTCACCCGTCCCCTAATCCTAACCCGTACGCTGACACTCACCCGCGCCCTCACACGTACGCTCCCCCTAAGGGTTGTCGTACCCTCACCTGGACCCTAAACCGTCCCCGTCCCCTAACCCTAACCCTAGCCCGAACCCTAACCCTAACCCTTCCCCGAAGCCTGAACCTCACCAGTCCCCTAATCCTAACCCGTAGGCTGACACTCACCCGCGTCCTCACACGTACGCTCCCCCTAAAGCGTTGTTGTACCCTCACCTGGACCCTAAACCGTCCCCGTCCCCTAAGCCTAACCCTAGCCCGAACCCTAACCCTAACCCTTCCCCGAACCCTGACCCTCACCCGTCCCCTAATCCTAACCCGTACGCTGACACTCACCCGCGCCCTCACACGTACGCTCCCCCTAAAGCGTCGTCGTACCCTCACCTGGACCCTAAACCGTCCCCGTCCCCTAACCCTAACCCTAGCCCGAACCCTAACCCTAACACTTCCCCGAAGCCTGACCCTCACCCGTCCCCTAATCCTAACCCCTACGCTGACACTCACCCACGCCCTCACACGTACACTCCCCCTAAAGTGTTGTCGTGCCCTCACCTGGACCCTAAACCGTCCCCGTCCCCTAACCCTAACCCTAGCCCGAACCCTAACCCTAACCCTTCCCCGAAGCCTGACCCTCACCCGTCCCCTAATCCTAACCCGTACGCTGACACTCACCCGCGCCCTCACACGTACGCTCCCCCTAAGGGTTGTCGTACCCTCACCTGGACCCTAAACCGTCCCCGTCCCCTAACCCTAACCCTAGCCCGAACCCTAACCCTAACCCTTCCCCGAAGCCTGAACCTCACCAGTCCCCTAATCCTAACCCGTAGGCTGACACTCACCCGCGTCCTCACACGTACGCTCCCCCTAAAGCGTTGTCGTACCCTCACCTGGACCCTAAACCGTCCCCGTCCCCTAAGCCTAACCCTAGCCCGAACCCTAACCCTAACCCTTCCCCGAAGCCTGACCCTCACCCGTCCCCTAATCCTAACCCGTACGCTGACACTCACCCGCACTTTCACACGTACGCTCCCGCTAAAGCGTTGTCGTACCCTCACCTGGACCCTAAAGCGTCCCCGTCCCCTAACCCTAACCCTAGCCCAAACCCTAACCCTAACCCTTCCCCGAAGCCTGACCCTCACCCGTCCCCTAATCCTAACCCCTACGCTGACACTCACCCGCGCCCTCACACGTACGCTCCCCCTAAAGCGTTGTCGTGCCCTCACCTGGACCCTAAACCGTCCCCGTCCCCTAACCCTAACCCTAGCCCGAACCCTAACCCTAACCCTTCCCCGAAGCCTGACCCTCACCCGTCCCCTAATCCTAACCCGTACGCTGACACTCACCCGCGCCCTCACACGTACGCTCCCCCTAAAGCGTTGTCGTGCCCTCACCTGGACCCTAAACCGTCCCCGTCCCCAAAGCCTAACCCTAGCCCGAACCCTAACCCTAACCCTTCCCCGAAGCCTGACCCTCACCCGTCCCCTAATCCTAACCCGTACACTGACACTCACCCGCGCCCTCACACGTACGCTCCCCCTAAAGCGTTGTCGTTCCCTCACCTGGACCCTAAACCGTCCCCGTCCCCTAACCCTAACCCTAGCCCGAACCCTAACCCTAACCCTTCCCCGAAGCCTGACCCTCACCCGTCCCCTAATCCTAACCCGTACGCTGACACTCACCCGCGCCCTCACACGTACGCTCCCCCTAAAGCGTTGTCGTGCCCTCACCTGGACCCTAAACCGTCTCCGTCCCCTAACCCTAACCCTAGCCCGAACTCTAACCCTAACCCTTCCCCGAAGCCTGAACCTCACCCGTCCCCTAATCCTAACCCGTACGCTGACACTCACCCCGCGCCCTCACACGTACGCTCCCCCTAAAGCGTTGTCGTGCCCTCACCTGGACCCTAAACCGTCCCCGTCCCCTAACCCTAACCCTAGCCCGAACCCTAACCCTAACCCTTCCCCGAAGCCTGAACCTCACCCGTCCCCTAATCCTAACCCGTAGGCTGACACTCACCCGCGCCCTCACACGTACGCTCCCCCTAAAGCGTTGTCGTGCCCTCACCTGGACCCTAAACCGTCCCCGTCCCCTAACCCTAAACCTAGCCCGAACCCTAACCCTAACCCTTCCCCGAAGCCTGACCCTCACCCGTCCCCTAATCCTAACCGTACGCTGACACTCACCCGCGCCCTCACACGTACGCGCCCCCTAAAGCGTTGTCGTGCCCTCACCTGGACCCTAAACCGTCCCCGTCCCCTAACCCTAACCCTAGCCCGAACCCTAACCCTAACCCTTCCCCGAAGCCTGACCCTCACCCGTCCCCCTAATCCTAACCCGTACGCTGACACTCACCCGCGCCCTCACACGTACGCTCCCCCTAAAGCGTTGTCGTGCCCTCACCTGGACCCTAAACCGTCCCCGTCCCCTAACCCTAAACCTAGCCCGAACCCTAACCCTAACCCTTCCCCGAAGCCTGACCCTCACCCGTCCCCTAATCCTAACCCGTACGCTGACACTCACCCGCGCCCTCACACGTACGCGCCCCCTAAAGCGTTGTCGTGCCCTCACCTGGACCCTAAACCGTCCCCGTCCCCTAACCCTAACCCTAGCCCCGAAACCCTAACCCTAACCCTTCCCCGAAGCCTGACCCTCACCCGTCCCCTAATCCTAACCCGTACGCTGACACTCACCCGCGCCCTCACACGTACGCTCCCCCTAAAGCGTTGTCGTGCCCTCACCTGGACCCTAAACCGTCCCCGTCCCCTAAACCCTAACCCTAGCCCGAACCGTAACCCTAACCCTTCCCCGAAAGCCTGACACTCACCCGTCCCCTAATCCTAACCCCTACGCTGACACTCACCCCGCGCCCTCACACGTACGTTCCCCCTAAAGCGTTGTCGTGCCCTCACCTGGACCCTAAACCGTCCCCGTCCCCTAACCCTAACCCTAGCCCGAACCCTAACCCTAACACTTCCCCGAAGCCTGACCCTCACCCGTCCCCTAATCCTAACCCGTACGCTGACACTCACCCCGCGCCCTCACACGTACGCTCCCCCTAAAGCGTTGTCGTGCCCTCACCTGGACCCTAAACCGTGCCCGTCCCCTAAACCTAACCCTAGCCCGAACCCTAACACTTCACCCGAAGCCTGACCCTCACCCGTCCCCTAATCCTAACCCCTACGCTGACACTCACCCGCGCCCTCACACTTACGCTCCCCCTAAAGCGTTGTCGTGCCCTCACCTGGACCCTAAACCGTCCCCGTCCCCTAACCCTAACCCTAGCCCGAACCCTAACCCTAACACTTCCCCGAAGCCTGACCCTCACCCGTCCCCTAATCCTAACCCGTACGCTGACACTCACCCGCGCCCTCACACGTACGCTCCCCCTAAAGCGTCGTCGTACCCTCACCTGGACCCTAAACCATCCCCGTCCCCTAACCCTAACCCTAGCCCGAACCCTAACCCTAACACTTCCCCGAAGCCTGACCCTCACCCGTCCCCTAATCCTAACCCCTACGCTGACACTCACCCACGCCCTCACACGTACACTCCCCCTAAAGCGTTGTCGTGCCCTCACCTGGACCCTAAACCGTCCCCGTCCCCTAACCCTAACCCTAGCCCGAACCCTAACCCTAACCCTTCCCCGAAGCCTGACCCTCACCCGTCCCCTAATCCTAACCCGTACGCTGACACTCACCCGCGCCCTCACACGTACGCTCCCCCTAAGGGTTGTCGTACCCTCACCTGGACCCTAAACCATCCCCGTCCCTTAACCCTAACCCTAGCCCGAACCCTAACCCTAACCCTTCCCCGAAGCCTGAACCTCACCAGTCCCCTAATCCTAACCCGTAGGCTGACACTCACCCGCGTCCTCACACGTACGCTCCCCCTAAAGCGTTGTCGTACCCTCACCTGGACCCTAAACCGTCCCCGTCCCCTAAGCCTAACCCTAGCCCGAACCCTAACCCTAACCCTTCCCCGAAGCCTGACCCTCACCCGTCCCCTAATCCTAACCCGTACGCTGACACTCACCCGCGCCCTCACACGTACGCTCCCCCTAAAGCGTCGTCGTACCCTCACCTGGACCCTAAACCGTCCCCGTCCCCTAACCCTAACCCTAGCCCGAACCCTAACCCTAACACTTCCCCGAAGCCTGACCCTCACCCGTCCCCTAATCCTAACCCCTACGCTGACACTCACCCACGCCCTCACACGTACACTCCCCCTAAAGTGTTGTCGTGCCCTCACCTGGACCCTAAACCGTCCCCGTCCCCTAACCCTAACCCTAGCCCGAACCCTAACCCTAACCCTTCCCCGAAGCCTGACCCTCACCCGTCCCCTAATCCTAACCCGTACGCTGACACTCACCCGCGCCCTCACACGTACGCTCCCCCTAAGGGTTGTCGTACCCTCACCTGGACCCTAAACCGTCCCCGTCCCCTAACCCTAACCCTAGCCCGAACCCTAACCCTAACCCTTCCCCGAAGCCTGAACCTCACCAGTCCCCTAATCCTAACCCGTAGGCTGACACTCACCCGCGTCCTCACACGTACGCTCCCCCTAAAGCGTTGTCGTACCCTCACCTGGACCCTAAACCGTCCCCGTCCCCTAAGCCTAACCCTAGCCCGAACCCTAACCCTAACCCTTCCCCGAAGCCTGACCCTCACCCGTCCCCTAATCCTAACCCGTACGCTGACACTCACCCGCACTTTCACACGTACGCTCCCGCTAAAGCGTTGTCGTACCCTCACCTGGACCCTAAAGCGTCCCCGTCCCCTAACCCTAACCCTAGCCCAAACCCTAACCCTAACCCTTCCCCGAAGCCTGACCCTCACCCGTCCCCTAATCCTAACCCCTACGCTGACACTCACCTGTGCCCTCACACGTACGCTCCCCCTAAAGCGTTGTCGTGCCCTCACCTGGACCCTAAACCGTCCCCGTCCCCTAACCCTAACCCTAGCCCGAACCCTAACCCTAACCCTTCCCCGAAGCCTGACCCTCACCCGTCCCCTAATCCTAACCCCTACGCTGACACTCACCCGCACCCTCACACGTACGCTCCCCCTAAAGCGTTGTCGTGCCCTCACCTGGACCCTAAACCGTCCCCGTCCCCTAACCCTAACCCTAGCCCGAACCCTAACCCTAACCCTTCCCCGAAGCCTGACCCTCACCCGTCCCCTAATCCTAACCCGTACGCTGACACTCACCCGCGCCCTCACACGTACGCTCCCCCTAAAGCGTTGTCGTGCCCTCACCTGGACCCTAAACCGTCCCCGTCCCCAAAGCCTAACACTAGCCCGAACCCTAACCCTAACCCTTCCCCGAAGCCTGACCCTCACCCGTCCCCTAATCCTAACCCGTACACTGACACTCACCCCGCGCCCTCACACGTACGCTCCCCCTAAAGCGTTGTCGTTCCCTCACCTGGACCCTAAACCGTCCCCGTCCCCTAACCCTAACCCTAGCCCGAACCCTAACCCTAACCCTTCCCCGAAGCCTGACCCTCACCCGTCCCCTAATCCTAACCCGTACGCTGACACTCACCCGCGCCCTCACACGTACGCTCCCCCTAAAGCGTTGTCGTGCCCTCACCTGGACCCTAAACCGTCTCCGTCCCCTAACCCTAACCCTAGCCCGAACTCTAACCCTAACCCTTCCCCGAAGCCTGAACCTCACCCGTCCCCTAATCCTAACCCGTACGCTGACACTCACCCGCGCCCTCACACGTACGCTCCCCCTAAAGCGTTGTCGTGCCCTCACCTGGACCCTAAACCGTCCCCGTCCCCTAACCCTAACCCTAGCCCGAACCCTAACCCTAACCCTTCCCCGAAGCCTGAACCTCACCCGTCCCCTAATCCTAACCCGTAGGCTGACACTCACCCGCGCCCTCACACGTACGCTCCCCCTAAAGCGTTGTCGTGCCCTCACCTGGACCCTAAACCGTCCCCGTCCCCTAACCCTAACCCTAGCCCGAACTCTAACCCTAACCCTTCCCCGAAGCCTGACCTTCACCCGTCCCCTAATCCTAACTCCTACGCTGACACTCACCCGCGCCCTCACACGTACGCTCCCGCTAAAGCGTTGTCGTGCCCTCACCTGGACCCTAAACCGTCCCCGTCCCCTAAGCCTAACCCTAGCCCGAACCCTAACCCTAACCCTTCCCCGAGGCCTGACCCTCACCCATCCCCTAATCCTAACCCGTACGCTGACACTCACCCACGCCCTCACACGTACGCTCCCCCTAAAGCGTTGTCGTGCCCTCACCTGGACCCTAAACCGTCCCCGTCCCCTAACCCTAACCCTAGCCCGAACCCTAACCCTAACCCTTCCCCGAAGCCTGACCCTCACCCGTCCCCTAATCCTAACCCGTACGCTGACACTCACCCACGCCCTCACACGTACGCTCCCCCTAAAGCGTTGTCGTGCCCTCAGCTGGACCCTAAACCATCCCCGTTCCCTAACCCCTAACCCTAGCCCGAACCCTAACCCTAACCCTTCCCCGAAGCCTGACCCTCACCCGTCCCCTAATCCTAACCCGTACGCTGACACTCACCCGCGCCCTCACACGTACGCTCCCCCTAAAGCGTTGTCGTGCCCTCACCTGGACCCTAAACCGTCCCCGTCCCCTAACCCTAACCCTAGCCCAAACTCTAACCCTAACCCTTCCCCGAAGCCTGACCTTCACCCATCCCCTAATCCTAACTCCTACGCTGACACTCACCCGCGCCCTCACACGTACGCTCCCGCTAAAGCGTTGTCGTGCCCTCACCTGGACCCTAAACCGTCCCCGTCCCCTAACCCTAACCCTAGCCCGAACCCTAACCCTAACACTTCCCCGAAGCCTGACCCTCACCCGTCCCCTAATCCTAACCCGTACGCTGACACTCACCCCGCGCCCTCACACACGTACGCTCCCCCTAAAGCGTTGTCGTGCCCTCACCTGGACCCTAAACCGTGCCCGTCCCCTAAACCTAACCCTAGCCCGAACCCTAACACTTCCCCGAAGCCTGACCCTCACCCGTCCCCTAATCCTAACCCCTACGCTGACACTCACCCGCGCCCTCACACTTACGCTCCCCCTAAAGCGTTGTCGTGCCCTCACCTGGACCCTAAACCGTCCCTGTCCCCTAACCCTAACCCTAGCCCGAACCCTAACCCTAACACTTCCCCGAAGCCTGACCCTCACCCGTCCCCTAATCCTAACCCGTACGCTGACACTCACCCGCGCCCTCACACGTACGCTCCCCCTAAAGCGTCGTCGTACCCTCACCTGGACCCTAAACCATCC
Organism: Orcinus orca; assembly: GCF_937001465.1. NCBI lineage: Eukaryota > Metazoa > Chordata > Mammalia > Artiodactyla > Delphinidae > Orcinus > Orcinus orca. Next base: position 123,932 of record NW_026043746.1, on the reverse strand, counting down.
CCGTCCCCCTAACCCTAACCCTAGCCCGAACCCTAACCCTAACACTTCCCGAAGCCTGACCCTCACCCGTCCCCTAATCCTAACCCCTACGCTGACACTCACCCACGGCCCTCACACGTACACTCCCCCTAAAGTGTTGTCGTGCCCTCACCTGGACCCTAAACCGTCCCCGTCCCCTAACCCTAACCCTAGCCCGAACCCTAACCCTAACCCTTCCCCGAAGCCTGACCCTCACCCGTCCCCTAATCCTAACCCGTACGCTGACACTCACCCGCGCCCTCACACGTACGCTCCCCCCTAAGGGTTGTCGTACCCTCACCTGGACCCTAAACCATCCCCGTCCCTTAACCCTAACCCTAGCCCGAACCCTAACCCTAACCCTTCCCCGAAGCCTGAACCTCACCAGTCCCCTAATCCTAACCCGTAGGCTGACACTCACCCGCGTCCTCACACGTACGCTCCCCCTAAAGCGTTGTTGTACCCTCACCTGGACCCTAAACCGTCCCCGTCCCCTAAGCCTAACCCTAGCCCGAACCCTAACCCTAACCCTTCCCCGAACCCTGACCCTCACCCGTCCCCTAATCCTAACCCGTACGCTGACACTCACCCGCGCCCTCACACGTACGCTCCCCCTAAAGCGTCGTCGTACCCTCACCTGGACCCTAAACCGTCCCCGTCCCCTAACCCTAACCCTAGCCCGAACCCTAACCCTAACACTTCCCCGAAGCCTGACCCTCACCCGTCCCCTAATCCTAACCCCTACGCTGACACTCACCCACGCCCTCACACGTACACTCCCCCTAAAGTGTTGTCGTGCCCTCACCTGGACCCTAAACCGTCCCCGTCCCCTAACCCTAACCCTAGCCCGAACCCTAACCCTAACCCTTCCCCGAAGCCTGACCCTCACCCGTCCCCTAATCCTAACCCGTACGCTGACACTCACCCGCGCCCTCACACGTACGCTCCCCCTAAGGGTTGTCGTACCCTCACCTGGACCCTAAACCGTCCCCGTCCCCTAACCCTAACCCTAGCCCGAACCCTAACCCTAACCCTTCCCCGAAGCCTGAACCTCACCAGTCCCCTAATCCTAACCCGTAGGCTGACACTCACCCGCGTCCTCACACGTACGCTCCCCCTAAAGCGTTGTCGTACCCTCACCTGGACCCTAAACCGTCCCCGTCCCCTAAGCCTAACCCTAGCCCGAACCCTAACCCTAACCCTTCCCCGAAGCCTGACCCTCACCCGTCCCCTAATCCTAACCCGTACGCTGACACTCACCCGCACTTTCACACGTACGCTCCCGCTAAAGCGTTGTCGTACCCTCACCTGGACCCTAAAGCGTCCCCGTCCCCTAACCCTAACCCTAGCCCAAACCCTAACCCTAACCCTTCCCCGAAGCCTGACCCTCACCCGTCCCCTAATCCTAACCCCTACGCTGACACTCACCTGTGCCCTCACACGTACGCTCCCCCTAAAGCGTTGTCGTGCCCTCACCTGGACCCTAAACCGTCCCCGTCCCCTAACCCTAACCCTAGCCCGAACCCTAACCCTAACCCTTCCCCGAAGCCTGACCCTCACCTGTCCCCTAATCCTAACCCCTACGCTGACACTCACCCACGCCCTCACACGTACGCTCCCCCTAAAGCGTTGTCGTGCCCTCACCTGGACCCTAAACCGTCCCCGTCCCCTAACCCTAACCCTAGCCCGAACCCTAACCCTAACCCTTCCCCGAAGCCTGACCCTCACCCGTCCCCTAATCCTAACCCGTACGCTGACACTCACCCGCGCCCTCACACGTACGCTCCCCCTAAAGCGTTGTCGTGCCCTCACCTGGACCCTAAACCGTCCCCGTCCCCAAAGCCTAACCCTAGCCCGAACCCTAACCCTAACCCTTCCCCGAAGCCTGACCCTCACCCGTCCCCTAATCCTAACCCGTACGCTGACACTCACCCGCGCCCTCACACGTACGCTCCCCCTAAAGCGTTGTCGTTCCCTCACCTGGACCCTAAACCGTCCCCGTCCCCTAACCCTAACCCTAGCCCGAACCCTAACCCTAACCCTTCCCCGAAGCCTGACCCTCACCCGTCCCCTAATCCTAACCCGTACGCTGACACTCACCCGCGCCCTCACACGTACGCTCCCCCTAAAGCGTTGTCGTGCCCTCACCAAGACCCTAAACCGTCTCCGTCCCCTAACCCTAACCCTAGCCCGAACTCTAACCCTAACCCTTCCCCGAAGCCTGACCTTCACCTGTCCCCTAATCCTAACTCCTACGCTGACACTCACCCGCGCCCTCACACGTACGCTCCCCCTAAAGCGTTTTCGTTCCCTCACCTGGACCCTAAACCGTCCCCGTCCCCTAACCCTAACCCTAGCCCGAACCCTAACCCTAACCCTTCCCCGAAGCCTGACCCTCACCCGTCCCCTAATCCTAACCCGTACGCTGACACTCACCCGCGCCCTCACACGTACGCTCCCCCTAAAGCGTTGTCGTGCCCTCACCTGGACCCTAAACCGTCCCCGTCCCCTAACCCTAACCCTAGCCCGAACTCTAACCCTAACCCTTCCCCGAAGCCTGACCTTCACCCGTCCCCTAATCCTAACTCCTACGCTGACACTCACCCGCGCCCTCACACGTACGCTCCCGCTAAAGCGTTGTCGTGCCCTCACCTGGACCCTAAACCGTCCCCGTCCCCTAAGCCTAACCCTAGCCCGAACCCTAACCCTAACACTTCCCCGAGGCCTGACCCTCACCCATCCCCTAATCCTAACCCGTACGCTGACACTCACCGGCGCCCTCACACGTACGCTCCCCCTAAAGCGTTGTCGTGCCCTCACCTGGACCCTAAACCGTGCCCGTCCCCTAACCCTAACCCTAGCCCGAACCCTAACCCTAACCCTTCCCCGAAGCCTGACCCTCACCCGTCCCCTAATCCTAACCCGTACGCTGACACTCACCCGCGCCCTCACACGTACGCTCCCCCTAAAGCGTTTTCGTGCCCTCACCTGGACCCTAAACCATCCCCGTCCCCTAACCCTAACCCTAGCCCGAACCCTAACCCTAACCCTTCCTCGAAGCCTCACCCTCACCCGTCCCCTAATCCTAACCCGTACGCTGACACTCACCCGCGCCCTCACACGTACGCTCCCCCTAAAGCGTTGTCGTACCCTCACCTGGACCCTAAACCGTCCCCGTCCCCTAACCCTAACCCTAGCCCGAACACTAACCCTAACCCTTCCCCGAAGCCTGACCCTCACCCGTCCCCTAATCCTAACCCGTACGCTGACACTCACCCGCGCCCTCACACGTACGCTCCCCCTAAAGCGTCGTCGTACCCTCACCTGGACCCTAAACCGTCCCCGTCCCCTAACCCTAATCCTAGCCCGAACCCTAACCCTAACCCTTCCCCGAAGCCTGACCCTCACCCGTCCCCTAATCCTAACCCGTACGCTGACACTCACCCGTGCCCTCACACGTACGCTCCACCTAAAGCGTCGTCCTACCCTCACCTGGACCCTAAACCGTCCCCGTCCCCTAATCCTAACCCGAGCCCGAACCCTAACCGTAACCCTTCCCCGAAGCCTGACCCTCACCCGTCCCCTAATCCTAACCCGTACGCTGACACTCACCCGCGCCCTCACACGTACGCTCCCCCTAAAGCGTCGTCGTACCCTCACCTGGACCCTAAACCTTCCCCGTCCCCTAACCCTAACCCTAACCCTAGCCCGAACCATAACCCTAACCGTTCCCCGAAACCTGACCCTCACCCGTCCCCTAATCCTAACCCGTACGCTGACACTCACCCGCGCCCTCACACGTACACTCCCCCTAAAGCGTTCTCGTACCCTCACCTGGACCCTAAACCGTCCCCGTCCCCTAAACCTAACCCTAGCCCGAACCCTAACCCTAACCCTTCCCCGAAGCCTGACCCTCACCCGTCCCCTAATCCTAACCCGTACGCTGACACTCACCCGCGCCCTCACACGTACGCTCCCCCTAAAGCGTCGTCGTACCCTCACCTGGACCCTAAACTGTCCCCGTCCCCTAACCCTAAACCTAGCCCGAACCCTAACCCTAACCGTTCCCCGAAGCCTGACCCTCACCCGTCCCCTAATCCTAACCCATACGCTGACACTCACCCGCGCCCTCACACGTACGCTCCCCCTAAAGCGTTGTCGTACCCTCACCTGGACCCTAAACCGTCCCCGTCCCCTAACCCTAACCCTAGCCCGAACCCTAACACTTCCCCGAAGCCTGACCCTCACCCGTCCCCTAATCCTAACCCGTACGCTGACACTCACCCGCGCCCTCACACGTACGCTCCCCCTAAAGCGTTGTCGTGCCCTCACCTGGACCCTAAACCGTCCCCGTCCCCTAACCCTAACCCTAGCCCGAACCCTAACCCTAACCCTTCCCCGAAGCCTGACCCTCACCCGTCCCCTAATCCTAACCCGTACGCTGACACTCACCCGCGCCCTCACACGTACGCTCCCCCTAAAGCGTTGTGGTACCCTCACCTGGACCCTAAACCGTCCCCGTCCCCGAACCCTAACCCTAGCCCGAACCCTCACCCTAACCCTTCCCCGAAGCCTGACCCTCCCCCGTCCCCTAATCCTAACCCGTACGCTGACACTCACCCGCGCCCTCACACGCACGCTCCCCCTAAAGCGTTGTCGTACCCTCACCTGGACCCTAAACCGTCCCCGTACCCTAGCCCTAACCCTAGCCCAAACCCTAACCCTAACCCTTCCCCGAAGCCTGACCCTCACCCGTCCCCTAATCCTAACCCGTACGCTGACACTGACCCGCGCCCTCACACGTACGCTCCCCCTAAAGCGTTGTCGTACCCTCACCTGGACCCTAAACCGTCCCCGTCCCCTAACCCTAACCCTAGCCCGAACCCTAACCCTAACCCTTCCCCGAAGCCTGACCCTCACCCGTCCCCTAATCCTAAGCCGTACGCTGACACTCACCCGTGCCCTCACACGTACGCTCCCCCTAAAGCGTTGTCGTACCCTCACCTGGACCCTAAACCGTCCCCGTCCCCTAACCCTAACCCTAGCCCGAACCCTAACCCTAACCCTTCCGCGAAGCCTGACCCTCACCCGTCCCCTAATCCTAACCCGTACACTGACACTCACCCGTGCCCTCACACGTACGCTCCCGCTAAATCGTTGTCGTACCCTCACCTGGACCCTAAACCGTCCCCGTCCCCTAACCCTAACCCTAGCCCGAACCCTAACCCTAAACCTTCCCCGAAGCCTGACACTCACCCGTCCCCTAATCCTAACCCGGACGCTGACACTCACCCGCGCCCTCACACGTACGCTCCCCCTAAAGCGTTGTCGTACCCTCACCTGGACCCTAAACCGTCCCCGTCCCCTAACCCTAACCCTAGCCCGAACCCTAACCCTTGCCCGAAGCCTGACCCTCACCCGTCCCCTAATCCTAACCCGTACGCTGACACTCACCCGCGCCCTCACACGTACGCTCCCCCTAAAGCGTTGTCGTACCCTCACCTGGACCCTAAACCGTCCCCGTCCCCTAACCCTAACCCTAGCCCGAACCCTAACCCTAACCCTTCCCCGAAGCCTGACCCTCACCCGTCCCCTAATCCTAACCCGTACGCTGACACTCACCCGCGCCCTCGCACGTACGCTCCCCCTAAAGCGTTGTCGTACCCTCACCTGGACCCTAAACCGTCCCCGTCCCCTAACCCTAACCCTAGCCCGAACCCTAACCCTAACCCTTCCCCGAAGCCTGACCCTCAACAGTCCCCTAATCCTAACCCGTACGCTGACACTCACCCGCGCCCTCACACATACGCTCACCCTAAAGCGTTGTCGTACCCTCACCTGGACCCTAAACTGTCCCAGTCCCCTAACCCTAACCCTAGCCCGAACCCTAACCCTAACCCTTCCCCGAAGCCTGACCCTCACCCGTCCCCTAATCCTAAGCCGTACGCTGACACTCACCCGCGCCCTCACAGGTACGCTCCCCCTAAAGCGTTGTCGTACCCTCACCTGGACCCTAAACCGTCCCCGTCCCCTAACCCTAACCCTAGCCCGAAACCTAACCCTAACCCTTCCCCGAAGCCTGACCCTCACCCGTCCCCTAATCCTAACCCGTACGCTGACACTCACCCGCGCCCTCACACGTACGCTCCCCCTAAAGCTTTGTCGTACCCTCACCTGGACCCTAAACCGTCCCCGTCACGTAACCCTAACCCTAGACCGAACCCTAACCCTAACCCTTCCGCGAAGCCTGACCCTCACCCGTCCCCTAATCCTAACCCGTACGCTGACACTCACCCGCGCCCTCACACGTACGCTCCCGCTAAATCGTTGTCGTACCCTCACCTGGACCCTAAACCGTCCCCGTCCCCTAACCCTAACCCTAGCCCGAACCCTAACCCTAAACCTTCCCCGAAGCCTGATCCTCACCCGTCCCCTAATCCTAACCCGGACGCTGACACTCACCCGCGCCCTCACACGTACGCTCCCCCTAAAGCGTTGTCGTACCCTCACCTGGACCCTAAACCGTCCCCGTCCCCTAACCCTAACCCTAGCCCGAACCCTAACCCTTCCCCGAAGCCTGACCCTCACCCGTCCCCTAATCCTAACCCGTACGCTGACACTCACCCGCGCCCTCACACGTACGCTCCCCCTAAAGCGTTGTCGTACCCTCACCTGGACCCTAAACCGTCCCCGTCCCCTAACCCTAACCCTAGCCCGAACCCTAACCCTAACCCTTCCCCGAAGCCTGACCCTCACCCGTCCCCTAATCCTAACCCGTACGCTGACACTCACCCGCGCCCTCACACGTACGCTCCCCCTAAAGCGTTGTCGTACCCTCACCTGGACCCTAAACCGTCCCCGTCCCCTAACCCTAACCCTAGCCCGAACCCTAACCCTAACCCTTCCCCGAAGCCTGACCCTCACCAGTCCCCTAATCCTAACCGTACGCTGACACTCACCCGCGCCCTCACACGTACGCTCACCCTAAAGCGTTGTCGTACCCTCACCTGGACCCTAAACCGTCCCCGTCCCCTAACACTAACCCTAGCCCGAACCCTAACCCTAACCCTTCCCCGAAGCCTGACCCTCACCCGTCCCCTAATCCTAAGCCGTACGCTGACACTCACCCGCGCCCTCACACGTACGCTCCCCCTAAAGCGTTGTCGTACCCTCACCTGGACCCTAAACCGTCCCCGTCCCCTAACCCTAACCCTAGCCCGAACCCTAACCCTAACCCTTCCCCGAAGCCTGACCCTCACCCGTCCCCTAATCCTAACCCGTACGCTGACACTCACCCGCGCCCTCACACGTACGCTCCCCCTAAAGCGTTGTCGTACCCTCACCTGGACCCTAAACCGTCCCCGTCCCCTAACCCTAACCCTAGCCCGAACCCTAAACCTAACCCTTCCCCGAAGCCTGACCCTCACCCGTCCCCTATTCCTAACCCGTACGCTGACACTCACCCGCGCCCTCACACGTACGCTCCCCCTAAAGCGTTGTCGTACCCTCACCTGGACCCTAAACCGTCCCCGTCCCCTAACCCTAACCCTAGCCCGAACCCTAACCCTAACCCTTCCCCGAAGCCTGACCCTCACCCGTCCCCTAATCCTAACCCGTACGCTGACACTCACCCGCGCCCTCACACGTACGCTCCCCCTAAAGCGTTGTCGTACACTCACCTGGACCCTAAACCGTCCCCGTCCCCTAAGCCTAACCCTAGCCCGAACCCTAACCCTAACCCTTCCCCGAAGCCTGACCGTCACCCGTCCCCTAATCCTAACCCGTACGCTGACACTCACCCGCGCCCTCACACGTACGCTCCCCCTAAAGCGTTGTCGTACCCTCACCTGGACCCTAAACCGTCCCCGTCCCCTAACCCTAACCCTAGCCCGAACCCTAATCCTAACCCTTCCCCGAAGCCTGACCCTCACCCGTCCCCTAATCCTAACCCGTACGCTGACACTCACCCGCGCCCTCACACGTACGCTCCCCCTAAAGCGTTGTCGTACCCTCACCTGGACCCTAAACCGTCCCCATCCCCTAAGCCTAACCCTAGCCCGAACCGTAACCCTAACACTTCCCCGAAGCCTGACCCTCACCCGTCCCCTAATCCTAACCCGTACGCTGACACTCACCCGCGCCCTCACACGTACGCTCCCCCTAAAGCGTTGTCGTACCCTCACCTGGACCCTAAACCGTCCCCGTCCCCTAACCCTAACCCTAGCCCGAACCCTAACTCTAACCCTTGCCCGAAGCCTGACCCTCACCCGTCCCCTAATCCTAACCCGTACGCTGACACTCACCCGCGCCCTCACACGTACGCTCCCCCTAAAGCGTTGTCGTGCCCTCACCTGGACCCTAAACCGTCCCCGTCCCCTAACCCTAACCCTAGCCCGAACCCTAACCCTAACCCTTCCCCGAAGCCTGACCCTCACCCGTCCCCTAATCCTAACCCGTACGCTGACAATCACCCGCGCCCTCACACGTACGCTCCCCCTAAAGCGTTGTCGTACCCTCACCTGGACCCTAAACCGTCCCCGTCCCCTAAGCCTAACCCTAGCCCGAACCCTAACCCTAACCCTTCCCCGAAGCCTGACCCTCACCCGTCCCCTAATCCTAACCCGTACGCTGACACTCACCCGCGCCCTCACACGTACGCTCCCCCTAAAGCGTTGTGGTACCCTCACCTGGACCCTAAACCGTCCCCGTCCCCGAACCCTAACCCTAGCCCGAACCATCACCCTAACACTTCCCCGAAGCCTGACCCTCACCCGTCCCCTAATCCTAACCCGTACGCTGACACTCACCCGCGCCCTCACACGTACGCTCCCCCTAAAGCGTTGTCGTACCCTCACCTGGACCCTAAACCGTCCCCGTCCCCTAACCCTAACCCTAGCCCGAACCCTAACCCTAACCCTTCCCCGAAGCCTGACCCTCATCCGTCCCCTAATCCTAACCCGTACACTGACACTCACCCGCGCCCTCACACGTACGCTCCCCTAAAGCGTTGTCTTACCCTCACCTGGACCCTAAACCGTCCCCGTCCCCTAACCCTAACCCTAGCCTGAACCCTAACCCTAACCCTTCCCCGAAGCCTGACCCTCACCCGTCCCCTACTCCTAACCCGTACGCTGACACTCACCCGCGCCCTCACACGTACGCTCCCCCTAAAGCGTTGTGGTACACTCACCTGGACCCTAAACCGTCCCCGTCCCCTAAGCCTAACCCTAGCCCGAACCCTAACCCTAACCCTTCCCCGAAGCCTGACCGTCACCCGTCCCCTAATCCTAACCCGTACGCTGACACTCACCCGCGCCCTCACACGTACGCTCCCCCTAAAGCGTTGTCGTACCCTCACCTGGACCCTAAACCGTCCCCGTCCCCTAACCCTAACCCTAGCCCGAACCCTAACCCTAACCCTTCCCCGAAGCCTGACCCTCACCCGTCCCCTAATCCTAACCCGTACGCTGACACTCACCCGCGCCCTCACACGTACGCTCCCCCTAAAGCGTTGTCGTACCCTCACCTGGACCCTAAACCGTCCCCATCCCCTAAGCCTAACCCTAGCCCGAACCGTAACCCTAACACTTCCCCGAAGCCTGACCCTCACCCGTCCCCTAATCCTAACCCGTACGCTGACACTCACCCGCGCCCTCACACGTACGCTCCCCCTAAAGCGTTGTCGTACCCTCACCTGGACCCTAAACCGTCCCCGTCCCCTAACCCTAACCCTAGCCCGAACCCTAACTCTAACCCTTGCCCGAAGCCTGACCCTCACCCGTCCCCTAATCCTAACCCGTACGCTGACACTCACCCGCGCCCTCACACGTACGCTCCCCCTAAAGCGTTGTCGTGCCCTCACCTGGACCCTAAACCGTCCCCGTCCCCTAACCCTAACCCTAGCCCGAACCCTAACCCTAACCCTTCCCCGAAGCCTGACCCTCACCCGTCCCCTAATCCTAACCCGTACGCTGACAATCACCCGCGCCCTCACACGTACGCTCCCCCTAAAGCGTTGTCGTACCCTCACCTGGACCCTAAACCGTCCCCGTCCCCTAAGCCTAACCCTAGCCCGAACCCTAACCCTAACCCTTCCCCGAAGCCTGACCCTCACCCGTCCCCTAATCCTAACCCGTACGCTGACACTCACCCGCGCCCTCACACGTACGCTCCCCCTAAAGCGTTGTGGTACCCTCACCTGGACCCTAAACCGTCCCCGTCCCCGAACCCTAACCCTAGCCCGAACCATCACCCTAACCCTTCCCCGAAGCCTGACCCTCACCCGTCCCCTAATCCTAACCCGTACGCTGACACTCACCCGCGCCCTCACACGTACGCTCCCCCTAAAGCGTTGTCGTACCCTCACCTGGACCCTAAACCGTCCCCGTCCCCTAACCCTAACCCTAGCCCGAACCCTAACCCTAACCCTTCCCCGAAGCCTGACCCTCATCCGTCCCCTAATCCTAACCCGTACACTGACACTCACCCGCGCCCTCACACGTACGCTCCCCTAAAGCGTTGTCTTACCCTCACCTGGACCCTAAACCGTCCCCGTCCCCTAACCCTAACCCTAGCCTGAACCCTAACCCTAACCCTTCCCCGAAGCCTGACCCTCACCCGTCCCCTACTCCTAACCCGTACGCTGACACTCACCCGCGCCCTCACACGCACGCTCCCCCTAAAGCGTTGTCGTACCCTCACCTGGGCCCTAAACCGTCCCCGTCCCCTAGCCCTAACCCTAGCCCAAACCCTAACACTAACCCTTCCCCGAAGCCTGACCCTCACCCGTCCCCTACTCCTAACCCGTACGCTGACACTCACACGCGCCCTCACACGTACGCTCCCCCTAAAGCATTGTCGTACCCTCACCTGGACCCTAAACCGTCCCCGTCCCCTAACCCTAGCCCTAGCCCGAACCCTAACGCTAACCCTTCCCCGAAGCCTGACCCTCACCCGTCCCCTAATCCTAACCCGTACGCTGACACTCACCCGCGCCCTCACACGTTCGCTCCCCCTAAAGCGTTGTCGTACCCTCACCTGGACCCTAAACCGTCCCCGTCCCCTAGCCCTAACCCTAGCCCGAACCCTAACCCTAACACTTCCCCGAAGCCTGACCCTCACACGTCCCCTAATCCTAACCCGTACGCTGACACTCACCCGCGCCCTCACACGTACGTTCCCCCTAAAGCGTTGTCGTACCCTCACCTGGACCCTAAACCGTCCCCGTCCCCTAACCCTAACCCTAGCCCGAACCCTAAATCTAACCCTTGCCCGAAGCCTGACCCTCACCCGTCCCCTAATCCTAACCCGTACGCTGACACTCACCCGCGCCCTCACACGTACGCTCCCCCTAAAGCGTTGTCGTGCCCTCACCTGGACCCTAAACCGTCCCCGTCCCCTAACCCTAACCCTAGCCCGAACCCTAACCCTAACCCTTCCCCGAAGCCTGACCCTCACCCGTCCCCTAATCCTAAACCGTACGCTGACACTCACCCGCGCCCTCACACGTACGCTCCCCCTAAAGCGTTGTCGTACCCTCACCTGGACCCTAAACCGTCCCCGTCCCCTAACCCTAACCCTAGCCCGAACCCTAACCCTAACCCTTCCCCGAAGCCTGACCCTCACCCGTCCCCTAATCCTAACCCGTACGCTGACACTTACCCGCGCCCTCACACGTACGCTCCCCCTAAAGCGTTGTCGTACCCTCACCTGGACCCTAAACCGTCCCCGTCCCCTAACCCTAACCCTAGCCCGAACCCAAACCCTAAACCTTCCCCGAAGCCTGACCCTCACCCGTCCCCTAATCCTAACCCGTACGCTGACACTCACCCGCGTCCTCACACGTACGCTCCCCCTAAAGCATTGTCATACCCTCACCTGGACCCTAAACCGTCCCCGTCCCCTAACCCTAACCCTAGACCGAACCCTAACCCTAACCCTTCCCCGAAGCCTGACCCTAACCCGTCCCCTAATCCTAATCCGTACGCTAACACTCACCCGCGCCCTCACACGTACGCTCCCCCTAAAGTGTTGTCATACCGTCACCTGGACCCTAAACCGTCCCCGTCCCCTAACCCTAACCCTAGCCCGAAACCTAACCCTAACCCTTCCCCGAAGCCTGATCCTCACCCGTCCCCTAATCCTAACCCGTACGCTGACACTCACCCGCGCCCTCACACGTACGCTCCCCCTAAAGCGTTGTCGTACCCTCACCTGGACCCTAAACCGTCCCCGTCCCCTAACCCTAACCCTAGCCCGAACCCTAACCCTAACCCTTCCCCGAAGCCTGACCCTCACCCGTCCCCTAATCCTAACCCGTACGCTGACACTCACCCGCGCCCTCACACGTACGCTCCCCCTAAAGCGTTGTCGTACCCTCACCTGGACCCTAAACCGTCCCCGTCCCCTAAGCCTAACCCTAGCCCGAACCCTAACCCTAACCCTTCCCCGAAGCCTGACCCTTACCCGTCCCCTAATCCTAACCCGTACGCTGACACTCACCCGCGCCCTCACACGAACGCTCCCCCTAAAGCGTTGTCGTGCCCTCACCTGGACCCTAAACCGTCCCCGTCCCCTAACCCTAACCCTAGCCCGAACCGTAAATCTAACCCTTGCCCGAAGCCTGACCCTCACCCGTCCCCTAATCCTAACCCGTACGCTGACACTCACCCGCGCCCTCACACGTACGCTCCCCCTAAAGCGTTGTCGTGCCCTCACCTGGACCCTAAACCGTCCCCGTCCCCTAACCCTAACCCTAGCCCGAACCCTAACCCTAACCCTTCCCCGAAGCCTGACCCTCACCCGTCCCCTAATCCTAACCCGTACGCTGACACTCACCCGCGCCCTCACACGTACGCTCCCCCTAAAGCGTTGTCGTACCCTCACCTGGACCCTAAACCGTCCCCGTCCCCTAACCCTAACCCTAGCCCGAACCCTAACCCTAACCCTTCCCCGAAGCCTGACCCTCACCCGTCCCCTAATCCTAACCCGTACGCTGACACTTACCCGCGCCCTCACACGTACGCTCCCCCTAAAGCGTTGTCGTACCCTCACCTGGACCCTAAACCGTCCCCGTCCCCTAACCCTAACCCTAGCCCGAACCCTAACCCTAAACCTTCCCCGAAGCCTAACCCTCACCCGTCCCCTAATCCTAACCCGTACGCTGACACTCACCCGCGTCCTCACACGTACGCTCCCCCTAAAGCATTGTCATACCCTCACCTGGACCCTAAACCGTCCCCGTCCCCTAACCCTAAACCTAGACCGAACCCTAACCCTAACCCTTCCCCGAAGCCTGACCCTAACCCGTCCCCTAATCCTAATCCGTACGCTAACACTCACCCGCGCCCTCACACGTACGCTCCCCCTAAAGTGTTGTCATACCGTCACCTGGACCCTAAACCGTCCCCATCCCCTAACCCTAACCCTAGCCCGAAACCTAACCCTAACACTTCCCCGAAGCCTGATCCTCACCCGTCCCCTAATCCTAACCCGTACGCTGACACTCACCCGCGCCCTCACACGTACGCTCCCCCTAAAGCGTTGTCGTACCCTCACCTGGACCCTAAACCGTCCCCGTCCCCTAACCCTAACCCTAGCCCGAACCCTAACCCTAACCCTTCCCCGAAGCCTGACCCTCACCCGTCCCCTAATCCTAACCCGTACGCTGACACTCACCCGCGCCCTCACACGTACGCTCCCCCTAAAGCGTTGTCGTGCCCTCACCTGGACCCTAAACCGTCCCCGTCCCCTAAGCCTAACCCTAGCCCGAACCCTAACCCTAACCCTTCCCCGAAGCCTGACCCTCACCCGTCCCCTAATCCTAACCCGTACGCTGACACTCACCCGCGCCCTCACACGTACGCTCCCCCTAAAGCGTTGTCGTGCCCTCACATGGACCCTAAACCGTCCCCGTCCCCTAAGCCTAACCCTAGCCCGAACACTAACCCTAACACTTCCCCGAAGCCTGACCCTCACCCGTCCCCTAATCCTAACCCGTACGCTGACACTCACCCGCGCCCTCACACGTACGCTCCCCCTAAAGCGTTGTCGTGCGCTCACCTGGACCCTAAACCGTCCCCGTCACCTAACCCTAACCCTAGCCCGAACCCTAACCCTAACTCTTCCCCGAAGCCTGACACTCACCCGTCCCCTAATCCTAACCCGTATGCTGACACTCACCCGCGCCCTCACACGTACGCTCCCCCTAAAGCGTTGTCGTGCCCTCACCTGGACCCTAAACCGTCCCCGTCTCCTAAGCCTAACCCTAGCCCGGACCCTAACCCTAACCCTTCCCCGAAGCCTGACCCTCACCCGTACCCTAATCCTAACACCTACGCTGACACTCACCCGCGCCCTCACACGTACGCTCTCCCTAAAGCGTTGTCGTGCCCTCACCTGGACCCTAAACCTTCCCCGTCCCCTAACCCTAACCCTAGCCCGAACCCTAACCCTAACCCTTCCCCGAAGCCTGACCCTCACCCGTCCCCTAATCCTAATCCGTACACTGACACTCACCCGCGCCCTCACACGTGCGATCCCCCTAAAGCGTTGTCGTGCCCTCACCTGGACCCTAAACCGTCCCCGTCCCCTAACCCTAACCCTAGCCCGAACCCTAACCCTAACCCTTCCCCGAAGCCTGACGCTCACCCGTCCCCTAATCCTAACCCGTACGCTGACTCTCACCCACGCTCTCACACGTACGCTCCCCCTAAAGCGTTGTCGTACCCTCACCTGGACCCTAAACCGTCCCCGTCCCCTAACCCTAACCCTAGCCCGAACCCTAACCCTAACCCTTCCCCGAAGCCTGACCCTCACCCGTCCCCTAATCCTAACCCGTACGCTGACATTCACCCACGCCCTCACACGTACGCTCCGCCTAAAGTGTTGTCGTGCCCTCACCTGGACCCTAAACCGTCCCCTAACCCTAACCCTAACCCTAACCCGAACCCTAACCCTAACCCTTCCCCGAAGCCTGACCCTCACCCGTCCCCTAATCCTAAACCCTACGCTGACACTCACCCGCGCCCTCACACGTACGTTCCCCCTAAGGCGTTGTCGTGCCCTCACCTGGACCCTAAACCGTCCCCGTCCCCTAACCCTAACCCTAGCCCGAACCCTAACCCTAACCCTTCCCCGAAGCCTGACCCTCACCCGTCCCCTAATCCTAACCTGTACGCTGACACTCACCCGCGCCCTCACACGTACGCTCCCCCTAAAGCGTTGTCGTGCCCTCACCTGGACCCTAAACCGTCCCCGTCCCCTAACCCTAACCCTAGCCCGAACCCTAACCCTAACACTTCCCCGAAGCCTGACCCTCACCCGTCCACTAATCCTAACCCGTACGCTGACACTCACCCGCGCCCTCACACGTACGCTCCCCCTAAAGCGTTGTCGTGCCCTCACCTGGACCCTAAACCGTTCCCGTCCCCTAAGCCTAACCCTAGCCCGAACCCTATCCCTAAACCTTCCCCGAAGCCTGACCCTCACCCGTCCCCTAATCCTAACCCGTACGCTGACACTCACCCGCGCCCTCACACGTACGCTCCCCCTAAAGCGTTGTCGTGCCCTCACCTGGACCCTAAACCGTCCCCGTCCCCTAACCCTAACCCTAACCCGAACCCTAACCCTAACCCTTCCCCGAAGCCTGACCCTCACCCGTCCCCTAATCCTAACCCGTACGCTGACACTCACCCGCGCCCTCACACGTACGCTCCCCCTAAAGCGTTGTCGTGCGCTCACCTGGACCCTAAACCGTCCCCGTCACCTAACCCTAACCCTAGCCCGAACCCTAACCCTAACTCTTCCCCGAAGCCTGACACTCACCCGTC
This sequence comes from Orcinus orca, assembly GCF_937001465.1. Classification (NCBI taxonomy): domain Eukaryota; kingdom Metazoa; phylum Chordata; class Mammalia; order Artiodactyla; family Delphinidae; genus Orcinus; species Orcinus orca. Next base: position 108,084 of record NW_026043746.1, on the reverse strand, counting down.
CCCTAATCCTAACCCGTATGCTGACACTCACCCGCGCCCTCACACGTACGCTCCCCCTAAAGCGTTGTCGTGCCCTCACCTGGACCCTAAACCGTCCCCGTCTCCTAAGCCTAACCCTAGCCCGAACCCTAACCCTAACCCTTCCCCGAAGCCTGACCCTCACCCGTACCCTAATCCTAACACCTACGCTGACACTCACCCGCGCCCTCACACGTACGCTCTCCCTAAAGCGTTGTCGTGCCCTCACCTGGACCCTAAACCTTCCCCGTCCCCTAACCCTAACCCTAGCCCGAACCCTAACCCTAACCCTTCCCCGAAGCCTGACCCTCACCCGTCCCCTAATCCTAATCCGTACACTGACACTCACCCGCGCCCTCACACGTGCGATCCCCCTAAAGCGTTGTCGTGCCCTCACCTGGACCCTAAACCGTCCCCGTCCCCTAACCCTAACCCTAGCCCGAACCCTAACCCTAACCCTTCCCCGAAGCCTGACGCTCACCCGTCCCCTAATCCTAACCCGTACGCTGACTCTCACCCACGCTCTCACACGTACGCTCCCCCTAAAGCGTTGTCGTACCCTCACCTGGACCCTAAACCGTCCCCGTCCCCTAACCCTAACCCTAGCCCGAACCCTAACCCTAACCCTTCCCCGAAGCCTGACCCTCACCCGTCCCCTAATCCTAACCCGTACGCTGACATTCACCCACGCCCTCACACGTACGCTCCGCCTAAAGTGTTGTCGTGCCCTCACCTGGACCCTAAACCGTCCCCTAACCCTAACCCTAACCCTAACCCGAACCCTAACCCTAACCCTTCCCCGAAGCCTGACCCTCACCCGTCCCCTAATCCTAAACCCTACGCTGACACTCACCCGCGCCCTCACACGTACGTTCCCCCTAAGGCGTTGTCGTGCCCTCACCTGGACCCTAAACCGTCCCCGTCCCCTAACCCTAACCCTAGCCCGAACCCTAACCCTAACCCTTCCCCGAAGCCTGACCCTCACCCGTCCCCTAATCCTAACCCGTACGCTGACACTCACCCGCGCCCTCACACGTACGCTCCCCCTAAAGCGTTGTCGTGCCCTCACCTGGACCCTAAACCGTCCCCGTCCCCTAACCCTAACCCTAGCCCGAACCCTAACCCTAACACTTCCCCGAAGCCTGACCCTCACCCGTCCACTAATCCTAACCCGTACGCTGACACTCACCCGCGCCCTCACACGTACGCTCCCCCTAAAGCGTTGTCGTGCCCTCACCTGGACCCTAAACCGTTCCCGTCCCCTAAGCCTAACCCTAGCCCGAACCCTATCCCTAAACCTTCCCCGAAGCCTGACCCTCACCCGTCCCCTAATCCTAACCCGTACGCTGACACTCACCCGCGCCCTCACACGTACGCTCCCCCTAAAGCGTTGTCGTGCCCTCACCTGGACCCTAAACCGTCCCCGTCCCCTAACCCTAACCCTAACCCGAACCCTAACCCTAACCCTTCCCCGAAGCCTGACCCTCACCCGTCCCCTAATCCTAACCCGTACGCTGACACTCACCCGCGCCCTCACACGTACGCTCCCCCTAAAGCGTTGTCGTGCCCTCACCTGGACCCTAAACCGTCCCCGTCCCCTAACCCTAACCCTAGCCCGAACCCTAACCCTAACCCTTCCCCGAAGCCTGACCCTCACCCGTCCCCTAATCCTAACCCGTACGCTGACACTCACCCGCGCCCTCACACGTACGCTCCCCCTAAAGCGTTGTCGTGCCCTCACCTGGACCCTAAACCGTCCCCGTCCCCTAACCCTAACCCTAGCCCGAACCCTAACCCTAACCCTTCCCCGAAGCCTGACCCTCACCCGTCCTTTAATCCTAACCCCTACGCTGACACTCACCCGCGCCCTCACACGTACGCTCCCCCTAAAGCGTTGTCGTGCCCTCACCTGGACCCTAAACCGTCCCCGTCCCCTAACCCTAACCCTAACCCGAACCCTAACCCTAACCCTTCCCCGAAGCCTGACCCTTACCCGTCCCCTAATCCTAACCCGTACGCTGACACTCACCCGCGCCCTCACACGAAAGCTCCCCCTAAAGCGTTGTCGTGCCCTCACCTGGACCCTAAACCGTCCCCGTCCCCTAAGCCTAACCCTAGCCCGAACCCTAACCCTAACCCTTCCCCGAAGCCTGACCCTCACCCGTCCCCTACTCCTAACCCGTACGCTGACACTCACACGCGCCCTCACACGTACGCTCCCCCTAAAGCATTGTCGTACCCTCACCTGGACCCTAAACCGTCCCCGTCCCCTAACCCTAGCCCTAGCCCGAACCCTAACGCTAACCCTTCCCCGAAGCCTGACGCTCACCCGTCCCCTAATCCTAACCCGTACGCTGACACTCACCCGCGCCCTCACACGTTCGCTCCCCCTAAAGCGTTGTCGTACCCTCACCTGGACCCTAAACCGTCCCCGTCCCCTAGCCCTAACCCTAGCCCGAACCCTAACCCTAACACTTCCCCGAAGCCTGACCCTCACACGTCCCCTAATCCTAACCCGTACGCTGACACTCACCCGCGCCCTCACACGTACGTTCCCCCTAAAGCGTTGTCGTACCCTCACCTGGACCCTAAACCGTCCCCGTCCCCTAACCCTAACCCTAGCCCGAACCCTAAATCTAACCCTTGCCCGAAGCCTGACCCTCACCCGTCCCCTAATCCTAACCCGTACGCTGACACTCACCCGCGCCCTCACACGTACGCTCCCCCTAAAGCGTTGTCGTGCCCTCACCTGGACCCTAAACCGTCCCCGTCCCCTAACCCTAACCCTAGCCCGAACCCTAACCCTAACCCTTCCCCGAAGCCTGACCCTCACCCGTCCCCTAATCCTAACCCGTACGCTGACACTCACCCGCGCCCTCACACGTACGCTCCCCCTAAAGCGTTGTCGTACCCTCACCTGGACCCTAAACCGTCCCCGTCCCCTAACCCTAACCCTAGCCCGAACCCTAACCCTAACCCTTCCCCGAAGCCTGACCCTCACCCGTCCCCTAATCCTAACCCGTACGCTGACATTCACCCACGCCCTCACACGTACGCTCCGCCTAAAGTGTTGTCGTGCCCTCACCTGGACCCTAAACCGTCCCCTAACCCTAACCCTAACCCTAACCCGAACCCTAACCCTAACCCTTCCCCGAAGCCTGACCCTCACCCGTCCCCTAATCCTAAACCCTACGCTGACACTCACCCGCGCCCTCACACGTACGTTCCCCCTAAGGCGTTGTCGTGCCCTCACCTGGACCCTAAACCGTCCCCGTCCCCTAACCCTAACCCTAGCCCGAACCCTAACCCTAACCCTTCCCCGAAGCCTGACCCTCACCCGTCCCCTAATCCTAACCCGTACGCTGACACTCACCCGCGCCCTCACACGTACGCTCCCCCTAAAGCGTTGTCGTGCCCTCACCTGGACCCTAAACCGTCCCCGTCCCCTAACCCTAACCCTAGCCCGAACCCTAACCCTAACACTTCCCCGAAGCCTGACCCTCACCCGTCCACTAATCCTAACCCGTACGCTGACACTCACCCGCGCCCTCACACGTACGCTCCCCCTAAAGCGTTGTCGTGCCCTCACCTGGACCCTAAACCGTTCCCGTCCCCTAAGCCTAACCCTAGCCCGAACCCTATCCCTAAACCTTCCCCGAAGCCTGACCCTCACCCGTCCCCTAATCCTAACCCGTACGCTGACACTCACCCGCGCCCTCACACGTACGCTCCCCCTAAAGCGTTGTCGTGCCCTCACCTGGACCCTAAACCGTCCCCGTCCCCTAACCCTAACCCTAACCCGAACCCTAACCCTAACCCTTCCCCGAAGCCTGACCCTCACCCGTCCCCTAATCCTAACCCGTACGCTGACACTCACCCGCGCCCTCACACGTACGCTCCCCCTAAAGCGTTGTCGTGCCCTCACCTGGACCCTAAACCGTCCCCGTCCCCTAACCCTAACCCTAGCCCGAACCCTAACCCTAACCCTTCCCCGAAGCCTGACCCTCACCCGTCCCCTAATCCTAACCCGTACGCTGACACTCACCCGCGCCCTCACACGTACGCTCCCCCTAAAGCGTTGTCGTGCCCTCACCTGGACCCTAAACCGTCCCCGTCCCCTAACCCTAACCCTAGCCCGAACCCTAACCCTAACCCTTCCCCGAAGCCTGACCCTCACCCGTCCTTTAATCCTAACCCCTACGCTGACACTCACCCGCGCCCTCACACGTACGCTCCCCCTAAAGCGTTGTCGTGCCCTCACCTGGACCCTAAACCGTCCCCGTCCCCTAACCCTAACCCTAACCCGAACCCTAACCCTAACCCTTCCCCGAAGCCTGACCCTTACCCGTCCCCTAATCCTAACCCGTACGCTGACACTCACCCGCGCCCTCACACGAACGCTCCCCCTAAAGCGTTGTCGTGCCCTCACCTGGACCCTAAACCGTCCCCGTCCCCTAAGCCTAACCCTAGCCCGAACCCTAACCCTAACCCTTCCCCGAAGCCTGACCCTCACCCGTCCCCTACTCCTAACCCGTACGCTGACACTCACATGCGCCCTCACACGTACGCTCCCCCTAAAGCATTGTCGTACCCTCACCTGGACCCTAAACTGTCCCCGTCGCCTAACCCTAGCCCTAGCCCGAACCCTAACGCTAACCCTTCCCCGAAGCCTGACCCTCACCCGTCCCCTAATCCTAACCCGTACGCTGACACTCACCCGCGCCCTCACACGTTCGCTCCCCCTAAAGCGTTGTCGTACCCTCACCTGGACCCTAAACCGTCCCCGTCCCCTAGCCCTAACCCTAGCCCGAACCCTAACCCTAACACTTCCCCGAAGCCTGACCCTCACACGTCCCCTAATCCTAACCCGTACGCTGACACTCACCCGCGCCCTCACACGTACGTTCCCCCTAAAGCGTTGTCGTACCCTCACCTGGACCCTAAACCGTCCCCGTCCCCTAACCCTAACCCTAGCCCGAACCCTAAATCTAACCCTTGCCCGAAGCCTGACCCTCACCCGTCCCCTAATCCTAACCCGTACGCTGACACTCACCCGCGCCCTCACACGTACGCTCCCCCTAAAGCGTTGTCGTGCCCTCACCTGGACCCTAAACCGTCGCCGTCCCCTAACCCTAACCCTAGCCCGAACCCTAACCCTAACCCTTCCCCGAAGCCTGACCCTCACCCGTCCCCTAATCCTAACCCGTACGCTGACACTCACCCGCGCCCTCACACGTACGCTCCCCCTAAAGCGTTGTCGTACCCTCACCTGGACCCTAAACCGTCCCCGTCCCCTAACCCTAACCCTAGCCCGAACCCTAACCCTAACCCTTCCCCGAAGCCTGACCCTCACCCGTCCCCTAATCCTAACCCGTACGCTGACACTTACCCGCGCCCTCACACGTACGCTCCCCCTAAAGCGTTGTCGTACCCTCACCTGGACCCTAAACCGTCCCCGTCCCCTAACCCTAACCCTAGCCCGAACCCAAACCCTAAACCTTCCCCGAAGCCTGACCCTCACCCGTCCCCTAATCCTAACCCGTACGCTGACACTCACCCGCGTCCTCACACGTACGCTCCCCCTAAAGCATTGTCATACCCTCACCTGGACCCTAAACCGTCCCCGTCCCCTAACCCTAACCCTAGACCGAACCCTAACCCTAACCCTTCCCCGAAGCCTGACCCTAACCCGTCCCCTAATCCTAATCCGTACGCTAACACTCACCCGCGCCCTCACACGTACGCTCCCCCTAAAGTGTTGTCATACCGTCACCTGGACCCTAAACCGTCCCCGTCCCCTAACCCTAACCCTAGCCCGAAACCTAACCCTAACCCTTCCCCGAAGCCTGATCCTCACCCGTCCCCTAATCCTAACCCGTACGCTGACACTCACCCGCGCCCTCACATGTACGCTCCCCCTAAAGCGTTGTCGTACCCTCACCTGGACCCTAAACCGTCCCCGTCCCCTAACCCTAACCCTAGCCCGAACCCTAACCCTAACCCTTCCCCGAAGCCTGACCCTCACCCGTCCCCTAATCCTAACCCGTACGCTGACACTCACCCGCGCCCTCACACGTACGCTCCCCCTAAAGCGTTGTCGTACCCTCACCTGGACCCTAAACCGTCCCCGTCCCCTAAGCCTAACCCTAGCCCGAACCCTAACCCTAACCCTTCCCCGAAGCCTGACCCTTACCCGTCCCCTAATCCTAACCCGTACGCTGACACTCACCCGCGCCCTCACATGAACGCTCCCCCTAAAGCGTTGTCGTGCCCTCACCTGGACCCTAAACCGTCCCCGTCCCCTAACCCTAACCCTAGCCCGAACCCTAAATCTAACCCTTGCCCGAAGCCTGACCCTCACCCGTCCCCTAATCCTAACCCGTACGCTGACACTCACCCGCGCCCTCACACGTACGCTCCCCCTAAAGCGTTGTCGTGCCCTCACCTGGACCCTAAACCGTCCCCGTCCCCTAACCCTAACCCTAGCCCGAACCCTAACCCTAACCCTTCCCCGAAGCCTGACCCTCACCCGTCCCCTAATCCTAACCCGTACGCTGACACTCACCCGCGCCCTCACACGTACGCTCCCCCTAAAGCGTTGTCGTACCCTCACCTGGACCCTAAACCGTCCCCGTCCCCTAACCCTAACCCTAGCCCGAACCCTAACCCTAACCCTTCCCCGAAGCCTGACCCTCACCCGTCCCCTAATCCTAACCCGTACGCTGACACTTACCCGCGCCCTCACACGTACGCTCCCCCTAAAGCGTTGTCGTACCCTCACCTGGACCCTAAACCGTCCCCGTCCCCTAACCCTAACCCTAGCCCGAACCCTAACCCTAAACCTTCCCAGAAGCCTAACCCTCACCCGTCCCCTAATCCTAACCCGTACGCTGACACTCACCCGCGTCCTCACACGTACGCTCCCCCTAAAGCATTGTCATACCCTCACCTGGACCCTAAACCGTCCCCGTCCCCTAACCCTAACCCTAGACCGAACCCTAACCCTAACCCTTCCCCGAAGCCTGACCCTAACCCGTCCCCTAATCCTAATCCGTACGCTAACACTCACCCGCGCCCTCACACGTACGCTCCCCCTAAAGTGTTGTCATACCGTCACCTGGACCCTAAACCGTCCCCATCCCCTAACCCTAACCCTAGCCCGAAACCTAACCCTAACACTTCCCCGAAGCCTGATCCTCACCCGTCCCCTAATCCTAACCCGTACGCTGACACTCACCCGCGCCCTCACACGTACGCTCCCCCTAAAGCGTTGTCGTACCCTCACCTGGACCCTAAACCGTCCCCGTCCCCTAACCCTAACCCTAGACCGAACCCTAACCCTAACCCTTCCCCGAAGCCTGACCCTCACCCGTCCCCTAATCCTAACCCGTACGCTGACACTCACCCGCGCCCTCACACGTACGCTCCCCCTAAAGCGTTGTCGTGCCCTCACCTGGACCCTAAACCGTCCCCGTCCCCTAAGCCTAACCCTAGCCCGAACCCTAACCCTAACCCTTCCCCGAAGCCTGACCCTCACCCGTCCCCTAATCCTAACCCGTACGCTGACACTCACCCGCGCCCTCACACGTACGCTCCCCCTAAAGCGTTGTCGTGCCCTCACCTGGACCCTAAACCGTCCCCGTCCCCTAAGCCTAACCCTAGCCCGAACACTAACCCTAACCCTTCCCCGAAGCCTGACCCTCACCCGTCCCCTAATCCTAACCCGTACGCTGACACTCACCCGCGCCCTCACACGTACGCTCCCCCTAAAGCGTTGTCGTGCGCTCACCTGGACCCTAAACCGTCCCCGTCACCTAACCCTAACCCTAGCCCGAACCCTAACCCTAACTCTTCCCCGAAGCCTGACACTCACCCGTCCCCTAATCCTAACCCGTATGCTGACACTCACCCGCGCCCTCACACGTACGCTCCCCCTAAAGCGTTGTCGTGCCCTCACCTGGACCCTAAACCGTCCCCGTCTCCTAAGCCTAACCCTAGCCCGAACCCTAACCCTAACCCTTCCCCGAAGCCTGACCCTCACCCGTACCCTAATCCTAACACCTACGCTGACACTCACCCGCGCCCTCACACGTACGCTCTCCCTAAAGCGTTGGCGTGCCCTCACCTGGACCCTAAACCTTCCCCGTCCCCTAACCCTAACCCTAGCCCGAACCCTAACCCTAACCCTTCCCCGAAGCCTGACCCTCACCCGTCCCCTAATCCTAATCCGTACACTGACACTCACCCGCGCCCTCACACGTGCGATCCCCCTAAAGCGTTGTCGTGCCCTCACCTGGACCCTAAACCGTCCCCGTCCCCTAACCCTAACCCTAGCCCGAACCCTAACCCTAACCCTTCCCCGAAGCCTGACGCTCACCCGTCCCCTAATCCTAACCCGTACGCTGACTCTCACCCACGCTCTCACACGTACGCTCCCCCTAAAGCGTTGTCGTACCCTCACCTGGACCCTAAACCGTCCCCGTCCCCTAACCCTAACCCTAGCCCGAACCCTAACCCTAACCCTTCCCCGAAGCCTGACCCTCACCCGTCCCCTAATCCTAACCCGTACGCTGACACTCACCCGCGCCCTCACACGTACGCTCCCCCTAAAGCGTTGTCGTGCCCTCACCTGGACCCTAAACCGTCCCCGTCCCCTAACCCTAACCCTAGCCCGAACCCTAACCCTAACACTTCCCCGAAGCCTGACCCTCACCCGTCCCCTAATCCTAACCCGTACGCTGACACTCACCCGCGCCCTCACACGTACGCTCCCCCTAAAGCGTTGTCGTGCCCTCACCTGGACCCTAAACCGTTCCCGTCCCCTAAGCCTAACCCTAGCCCGAACCCTATCCCTAAACCTTCCCCGAAGCCTGACCCTCACCCGTCCCCTAATCCTAACCCGTACGCTGACACTCACCCGCGCCCTCACACGTACGCTCCCCCTAAAGCGTTGTCGTGCCCTCACCTGGACCCTAAACCGTCCCCGTCCCCTAACCCTAACCCTAACCCGAACCCTAACCCTAACCCTTCCCCGAAGCCTGACCCTCACCCGTCCCCTAATCCTAACCCGTACGCTGACACTCACCCGCGCCCTCACACGTACGCTCCCCCTAAAGCGTTGTCGTGCCCTCACCTGGACCCTAAACCGTCCCCGTCCCCTAACCCTAACCCTAGCCCGAACCCTAACCCTAACCCTTCCCCGAAGCCTGACCCTCACCCGTCCCCTAATCCTAACCCGTACGCTGACACTCACCCGCGCCCTCACACGTACGCTCCCCCTAAAGCGTGGTCGTGCCCTCACCTGGACCCTAAACCGTCCCCGTTCCCTAACCCTAACCGTAGCCCGAACCCTAACCCTAACCCTTCCCCGATGCCTGACCCTCACCCGTCCCCTAATCCTAACCCGTACGCTGACACTCACCCGCGCCCTCACACGTACGCTCCCCCTAAAGCGTTGTCGTGCCCTCACCTGGACCCTAAACCGTCCCCGTCCCCTAATCCTAACCCTAGCCCGAACCCTAACCCTAACCCTTCCCCGAAGCCTGACCCTCACCCGTCCTTTAATCCTAACCCCTACGCTGACACTCACCCGCGCCCTCACACGTACGCTCCCCCTAAAGCGTTGTCGTGCCCTCACCTGGACCCTAAACCGTCCCCGTCCCCTAACCCTAACCCTAACCCGAACCCTAACCCTAACCCTTCCCCGAAGCCTGACCCTTACCCGTCCCCTAATCCTAACCCGTACGCTGACACTCACCCGCGCCCTCACACGAACGCTCCCCCTAAAGCGTTGTCGTGCCCTCACCTGGACCCTAAACCGTCCCCGTCCCCTAAGCCTAACCCTAGCCCGAACCCTAACCCTAACCCTTCCCCGAAGCCTGACCCTCACCCGTCCCCTAATCCTAACCCGTACGCTGACACTCACCCGCGCCCTCACACGTACGCTCCCCCTAAAGCGTTGTCGTGCCCTCACCTGGACCCTAAACCGTCCCCGTCCCCTAAGCCTAACCCTAGCCCGAACCCTAACCCTAACCCTTCCCCGAAGCCTGACCCTCACCCGTCCCCTAATCCTAACCCGTACGCTGACACTCACCCGCGCCCTCACACGTACGCTCCCCCTAAAGCGTTGTCGTGCCCTCACCTGGACCCTAAACCTTCCCCGTCCCCTAAGCCTAACCCTAGCCCGAACACTAACCCTAACCCTTCCCCGAAGCCTGACCCTCACCCGTCCCCTAATCCTAACCCGTACGCTGACACTCACCCGCGCCCTCACACGTACGCTCCCCCTAAAGCGTTGTCGTGCGCTCACCTGGACCCTAAACCGTCCCCGTCACCTAACCCTAACCCTAGCCCGAACCCTAACCCTAACTCTTCCCCGAAGCCTGACACTCACCCGTCCCCTAATCCTAACCCGTACGCTGACTCTCACCCACGCTCTCACACGTACGCTCCCCCTAAAGCGTTGTCGTACCCTCACCTGGACCCTAAACCGTCCCCGTCCCCTAACCCTAACCCTAGCCCGAACCCTAACCCTAACCCTTCCCCGAAGCCTGACCCTCACCCGTCCCCTAATCCTAACCCGTACGCTGACATTCACCCACGCCCTCACACGTACGCTCTGCGTAAAGCGTTGTCGTGCCCTCACCTGGACCCTAAACCGTCCCCTAACCCTAACCCTAACCCTAACCCGAACCCTAACCCTAACCCTTCCCCGAAGCCTGACCCTCACCCGTCCCCTAATCCTAAACCCTACGCTGACACTCACCCGCGCCCTCACACGTACGTTCCCCCTAAGGCGTTGTCGTGCCCTCACCTGGACCCTAAACCGTCCCCGTCCCCTAACCCTAACCCTAGCCCGAACCCTAACCCTAACCCTTCCCCGAAGCCTGACCCTCACCCGTCCCCTAATCCTAACCCGTACGCTGACACTCACCCGCGCCCTCACACGTACGCTCCCCCTAAAGCGTTGTCGTGCCCTCACCTGGACCCTAAACCGTCCCCGTCCCCTAACCCTAACCCTAGCCCGAACCCTAACCCTAACCCTTCCCCGAAGCCTGACCCTCACCCGTCCCCTAATCCTAACCCGTACGCTGACACTCACCCGCGCCCTCACACGTACACTCCCCCTAAAGCGTGGTCGTGCCCTCACCTGGACCCTAAACCGTCCCCGTTCCCTAACCCTAACCGTAGCCCGAACCCTAACCCTAACCCTTCCCCGATGCCTGACCCTCACCCGTCCCCTAATCCTAACCCGTACGCTGACACTCACCCGCGCCCTCACACGTACGCTCCCCCTAAAGCGTTGTCGTGCCCTCACCTGGACCCTAAACCGTCCCCGTCCCCTAACCCTAACCCTAGCCCGAACCCTAACCCTAACCCTTCCCCGAAGCCTGACCCTCACCCGTCCTTTAATCCTAACCCCTACGCTGACACTCACCCGCGCCCTCACACGTACGCTCCCCCTAAAGCGTTGTCGTGCCCTCACCTGGACCCTAAACCGTCCCCGTCCCCTAACCCTAACCCTAACCCGAACCCTAACCCTAACCCTTCCCCGAAGCCTGACCCTTACCCGTCCCCTAATCCTAACCCGTACGCTGACACTCACCCGCGCCCTCACACGAACGCTCCCCCTAAAGCGTTGTCGTGCCCTCACCTGGACCCTAAACCGTCCCCGTCCCCTAAGCCTAACCCTAGCCCGAACCCTAACCCTAACCCTTCCCCGAAGCCTGACCCTCACCCGTCCCGTAATCCTAATCCGTACGCTGACACTCACCCGCGCCCTCACACGTACGCTCCCCCTAAAGCGTTGTCGTGCCCTCACCTGGACCCTAAACCGTCCCCGTCCCCTAAGCCTAACCCTAGCCCGAACCCTAACCCTAACCCTTCCCCGAAGCCTGACCCTCACCCGTCCCCTAATCCTAACCCGTACGCTGACACTCACCCGCGCCCTCACACGTACGCTCCCCCTAAAGCGTTGTCGTGCCCTCACCTGGACCCTAAACCTTCCCCGTCCCCTAAGCCTAACCCTAGCCCGAACACTAACCCTAACCCTTCCCCGAAGCCTGACCCTCACCCGTCCCCTAATCCTAACCCGTACGCTGACACTCACCCGCGCCCTCACACGTACGCTCCCCCTAAAGCGTTGTCGTGCGCTCACCTGGACCCTAAACCGTCCCCGTCACCTAACCCTAACCCTAGCCCGAACCCTAACCCTAACTCTTCCCCGAAGCCTGACACTCACCCGTCCCCTAATCCTAACCCGTATGCTGACACTCACCCGCGCCCTCACACGTACGCTCCCCCTAAAGCGTTGTCGTGCCCTCACCTGGACCCTAAACCGTCCCCGTCTCCTAAGCCTAACCCTAGCCCGAACCCTAACCCTAACCCTTCCCCGAAGCCTGACCCTCACCCGTACCCTAATCCTAACACCTACGCTGACACTCACCCGCGCCCTCACACGTACGCTCTCCCTAAAGCGTTGTCGTGCCCTCACCTGGACCCTAAACCTTCCCCGTCCCCTAACCCTAACCCTAGCCCGAACCCTAACCCTAACCCTTCCCCGAAGCCTGACGCTCACCCGTCCCCTAATCCTAACCCGTACGCTGACTCTCACCCACGCTCTCACACGTACGCTCCCCCTAAAGCGTTGTCGTACCCTCACCTGGACCCTAAACCGTCCCCGTCCCCTAACCCTAACCCTAGCCCGAATCCTAACCCTAACCCTTCCCCGAAGCCTGACCCTCACCCGTCCCCTAATCCTAACCCGTACGCTGACATTCACCCACGCCCTCACACGTACGCTCCGCCTAAAGCGTTGTCGTGCCCTCACCTGGACCCTAAACCGTCCCCTAACCCTAACCCTAACCCTAACCCGAACCCTAACCCTAACCCTTCCCCGAAGCCTGACCCTCACCCGTCCCCTAATCCTAAACCCTACGCTGACACTCACCCGCGCCCTCACACGTACGTTCCCCCTAAGGCGTTGTCGTGCCCTCACCTGGACCCTAAACCGTCCCCGTCCCCTAACCCTAACCCTAGCCCGAACCCTAACCCTAACCCTTCCCCGAAGCCTGACCCTCACCCGTCCCCTAATCCTAACCCGTACGCTGACACTCACCCGCGCCCTCACACGTACGCTCCCCCTAAAGCGTTGTCGTGCCCTCACCTGGACCCTAAACCGTCCCCGTCCCCTAACCCTAACCCTAGCCCGAACCCTAACCCTAACACTTCCCCGAAGCCTGACCCTCACCCGTCCCCTAATCCTAACCCGTACGCTGACACTCACCCGCGCCCTCACACGTACGCTCCCCCTAAAGCGTTGTCGTGCCCTCACCTGGACCCTAAACCGTTCCCGTCCCCTAAGCCTAACCCTAGCCCGAACCCTATCCCTAAACCTTCCCCGAAGCCTGACCCTCACCCGTCCCCTAATCCTAACCCGTACGCTGACACTCACCCGCGCCCTCACACGTACGCTCCCCCTAAAGCGTTGTCGTGCCCTCACCTGGACCCTAAACCGTCCCCGTCCCCTAACCCTAACCCTAACCCGAACCCTAACCCTAACCCTTCCCCGAAGCCTGACCCTCACCCGTCCCCTAATCCTAACCCGTACGCTGACACTCACCCGCGCCCTCACACGTACGCTCCCCCTAAAGCGTTGTCGTGCCCTCACCTGGACCCTAAACCGTCCCCGTCCCCTAACCCTAACCCTAGCCCGAACCCTAACCCTAACCCTTCCCCGAAGCCTGACCCTCACCCGTCCCCTAATCCTAACCCGTACGCTGACACTCACCCGCGCCCTCACACGTACGCTCCCCCTAAAGCGTGGTCGTGCCCTCACCTGGACCCTAAACCGTCCCCGTTCCCTAACCCTAACCGTAGCCCGAACCCTAACCCTAACCCTTCCCCGATGCCTGACCCTCACCCGTCCCCTAATCCTAACCCGTACGCTGACACTCACCCGCGCCCTCACACGTACGCTCCCCCTAAAGCGTTGTCGTGCCCTCACCTGGACCCTAAACCGTCCCCGTCCCCTAACCCTAACCCTAGCCCGAACCCTAACCCTAACCCTTCCCCGAAGCCTGACCCTCACCCGTCCTTTAATCCTAACCCCTACGCTGACACTCACCCGCGCCCTCACACGTACGCTCCCCCTAAAGCGTTGTCGTGCCCTCACCTGGACCCTAAACCGTCCCCGTCCCCTAACCCTAACCCTAACCCGAACCCTAACCCTAAACCTTCCCCGAAGCCTGACCCTTACCCGTCCCCTAATCCTAACCCGTACGCTGACACTCACCCGCGCCCTCACACGAACGCTCCCCCTAAAGCGTTGTCGTGCCCTCACCTGGACCCTAAACCGTCCCCGTCCCCTAAGCCTAACCCTAGCCCGAACCCTAACCCTAACCCTTCCCCGAAGCCTGACCCTCACCCGTCCCCTAATCCTAATCCGTACGCTGACACTCACCCGCGCCCTCACACATACGCTCCCCCTAAAGCGTTGTCGTGCCCTCACCTGGACCCTAAACCGTCCCCGTCCCCTAAGCCTAACCCTAGCCCGAACCCTAACCCTAACCCTTCCCCGAAGCCTGACCCTCACCCGTCCCCTAATCCTAACCCGTACGCTGACACTCACCCGCGCCCTCACACGTACGCTCCCCCTAAAGCGTTGTCGTGCCCTCACCTGGACCCTAAACCTTCCCCGTCCCCTAAGCCTAACCCTAGCCCGAACACTAACCCTAACCCTTCCCCGAAGCCTGACCCTCACCCGTCCCCTAATCCTAACCCGTACGCTGACACTCACCCGCGCCCTCACACGTACGCTCCCCCTAAAGCGTTGTCGTGCGCTCACCTGGACCCTAAACCGTCCCCGTCACCTAACCCTAACCCTAGCCCGAACCCTAACCCTAACTCTTCCCCGAAGCCTGACACTCACCCGTCCCCTAATCCTAACCCGTATGCTGACACTCACCCGCGCCCTCACACGTACGCTCCCCCTAAAGCGTTGTCGTGCCCTCACCTGGACCCTAAACCGTCCCCGTCTCCTAAGCCTAACCCTAGCCCGAACCCTAACCCTAACCCTTCCCCGAAGCCTGACCCTCACCCGTACCCTAATCCTAACACCTACGCTGACACTCACCCGCGCCCTCACACGTACGCTCTCCCTAAAGCGTTGTCGTGCCCTCACCTGGACCCTAAACCTTCCCCGTCCCCTAACCCTAACCCTAGCCCGAACCCTAACCCTAACCCTTCCCCGAAGCCTGACGCTCACCCGTCCCCTAATCCTAACCCGTACGCTGACTCTCACCCACGCTCTCACACGTACGCTCCCCCTAAAGCGTTGTCGTACCCTCACCTGGACCCTAAACCGTCCCCGTCCCCTAACCCTAACCCTAGCCCGAACCCTAACCCTAACCCTTCCCCGAAGCCTGACCCTCACCCGTCCCCTAATCCTAACCCGTACGCTGACATTCACCCACGCCCTCACACGTACGCTCCGCCTAAAGCGTTGTCGTGCCCTCACCTGGACCCTAAACCGTCCCCTAACCCTAACCCTAACCCTAACCCGAACCCTAACCCTAACCCTTCCCCGAAGCCTGACCCTCACCCATGCCCTAATCCTAAACCCTACGCTGACACTCACCCGCGCCCTCACACGTACGTTCCCCCTAAGGCGTTGTCGTGCCCTCACCTGGACCCTAAACCGTCCCCGTCCCCTAACCCTAACCCTAGCCCGAACCCTAACCCTAACCCTTCCCCGAAGCCTGACCCTCACCCGTCCCCTAATCCTAACCCGTACGCTGACACTCACCCGCGCCCTCACACGTACGCTCCCCCTAAAGCGTTGTCGTGCCCTCACCTGGACCCTAAACCGTCCCCGTCCCCTAACCCTAACCCTAGCCCGAACCCTAACCCTAACACTTCCCCGAAGCCTGACCCTCACCCGTCCCCTAATCCTAACCCGTACGCTGACACTCACCCGCGCCCTCACACGTACGCTCCCCCTAAAGCGTTGTCGTGCCCTCACCTGGACCCTAAACCGTTCCCGTCCCCTAAGCCTAACCCTAGCCCGAACCCTATCCCTAAACCTTCCCCGAAGCCTGACCCTCACCCGTCCCCTAATCCTAACCCGTACGCTGACACTCACCCGCGCCCTCACACGTACGCTCCCCCTAAAGCGTTGTCGTGCCCTCACCTGGACCCTAAACCGTCCCCGTCCCCTAACCCTAACCCTAACCCGAACCCTAACCCTAACCCTTCCCCGAAGCCTGACCCTCACCCGTCCCCTAATCCTAACCCGTACGCTGACACTCACCCGCGCCCTCACACGTACGCTCCCCCTAAAGCGTTGTCGTGCCCTCACCTGGACCCTAAACCGTCCCCGTCCCCTAACCCTAACCCTAGCCCGAACCCTAACCCTAACCCTTCCCCGAAGCCTGACCCTCACCCGTCCCCTAATCCTAACCCGTACGCTGACACTCACCCGCGCCCTCACACGTACGCTCCCCCTAAAGCATTGTCGTACCCTCACCTGGACCCTAAACCGTCCCCGTCCCCTAACCCTAACCCTAGCCCGAACCCTAACCCTTCCCCGAAGCCTGACCCTCACCCGTCCGCTAATCCTAACCCGTACGCTGACACTCACCCGCGCCCTCACACGTACGCTCCCCCTAAAGCGTTGTCGTACCCTCACCTGGACCATAAACCGTCCCCATCCCCTAAGCCTAACCCTAGCCCGAACCGTAAACCTAACACTTCCCCGAAGCCTGACCCTCACCCGTCCCCTAATCCTAAACCGTACGTTGACACTCACCCGCGCCCTCACACGTACGCTCCCCCTAAAGCGTTGTCGTACCCTCACCTGGACCCTAAACCGTCCCCGTACCCTAACCCTAACCCGAAACCTAACCCTAGCCCTTCCCCGAAGCCTGACCCTCACCCGTCCCCTAATCTTAACACGTACACTGACACTCACCCGTGCCCTCACACGTACGCTCCCCATAAAGCGTTGTCGTACCCTCACCTGGACCCTAAACCGTCCCCGTCCCCTAACCCTAACCCTAGCCCGAACCCTAACCCTAACCATTCCCCGAAGCCTGACCCTCACCCGTCCCCTAATCCTAACCCGTACGCTGACACTCACCCGCGCCCTCACACGTACGCTCCCCCTAAAGCGTTGTCGTACCCTCACCTGGACCCTAAACCATCCCCGTCCCCTAAGCCTAACCCTAGCCCGAACCCTAACCCTAACCGTTCCCCGAAGCCTGACCGTCACCCGTCCCCTAATCCTAACCCGTACGCTGACACTCACCCGCGCCCTCACACGTACGCTCCCCCTAAAGCGTTGTCGTGCCCTCACCTGGACCCTAAACCGTCCCCGTCCCCTAACCCTAACCCTAGCCCGAACCCTAACCCTAACCCTTCCCCGAAGCCTGACCCTCACCCGTCCCCTAATCCTAACCCGTACGCTGACACTCACCCGCGCCCTCACACGTACGCTCCCCCTAAAGCATTGTCGTACCCTCACCTGGACCCTAAACCGTCCCCGTCCCCTAACCCTAACCCTAGCCCGAACCCTAACCCTTCCCCGAAGCCTGACCCTCACCCGTCCCCTAATCCTAACCCGTACGCTGACACTCACCCGCGCCCTCACACGTACGCTCCCCCTAAAGCGTTGTCGTACCCTCACCTGGACCCTAAACCGTCCCCGTACCCTAACCCTAACCCTAGCCCGAACCCTAACCCTAACCCTTCCCCGAAGCCTGACCCTCACCCGTCCCCTAATCCTAACCCGTACGCTGACACTCACCCGCGCCCTCACACGTACGCTCCCCCTAAAGCGTTGTCGTACCCTCACCTGGACCCTAAACCGTCCCCGTCCCCTAACCCTAACCCTAGCCCGAACCCTAACCCTAACCCTTCCCCGAAGCCTGACCCTCACCCGTCCCCTAATCCTAACCTGTACGCTGACACTCACCCGCGCCCTCACACGTACGCTCCCCCTAAAGCGTTGTCGTACCCTCACCTGGACCCTAAACCGTCCCCGTCCCCTAACCCTAACCCTAGCCCGAGCCCTAACCCTAACACTTGACCGAAGCCTGACCCTCACCCGTCCCCTAATCCTAACCCGTACGCTGACACTCACCGGCGCCCTCACACGTACGCTCCCCCTAAAGCGTTGTCGTACCCTCACCTGGACCCTAAACCGTCCCCGTCCCCTAACCCTAACCCTAGCCCGAACCCTAACCCTTCCCCGAAGCCTGACCCTCACCCGTCCCCTAATCCTAACCCGTACGCTGACACTCACCCGCGCCCTCACACGTACGCTCCCCCTAAAGCGTTGTCGTACCCTCACCTGGACCCTAAACTGTCCCCGTCCCCTAACCCTAACCCTAGCCCGAACCCTATCCCTAACCCTTCCCCGAAGCCTGACCCTCACCCGTCCCCTAATCCTAAGCCGTACGCTGACACTCACCCGCGCCCTCACACGTACGCTCCATCTAAAGCGTTGTCGTACCCTCACCTGGACCCTAAACCGTCCCCGTCCCCTAACCCTAACCCTAGCCCGAACCGTAACCCTAACCCTTCCCCGAAGCCTGACCCTCACCCGTCCCCTAATCCTAACCCGTACGCTGACACTCACCCGCGCCCTCACACGTACACTCCCCCTAAAGCGTTGTCGTACCCTCACCTGGACCCTAAACCGTCCCCGTCACCTAACCCTAACCCTAACCCGAACCCTAACCCTAACCCTTCCCCGAAGCCTGACCCTCACCCGTCCCCTAATCCTAACCCGTACGCTGACACTCACCCGCGCCCTCACACGTACGCTCCCCCTAAAGCGTTGTCGTACCCTCACCTGGACCCTAAACCGTCCCCGTCCCCTAACCCTAACCCTAGCCCGAACCCTAACCCTAACCCTTCCCCGAAGCCTGACCCTCACCCGTCCCCTAATCCTAACCCGTACGCTGACACTCACCCGCGCACTCACACGTACGCTCCCCCTAAAGCGTTGTCGTACCCTCACCTGGACCCTAAACCGTCCCCGTCCCCTAACCCTAACCCTAGCCCGAACCCTAACCCTAAACCTTCCCCGAAGCCTGACCCTCACCCGTCCCCTAATCCTAACCCGTACGCTGACACTCACCCGCGCCCTCACACGTGTGCTCCCCCTAAAGCGTTGTCGTACCCTCACCTGGACCCTAAACCGTCCCCGTCCCCTAACCCTAACCCTAGCCCGAACCCTAACCCTAACCCTTCCCCGAAGCCGGACCCTCACCCGTCCTCTAATCCTAACACGTACGCTGACACTCACCCGCGCCCTCACACGTACGCTCCCCCTAAAGCGTTGTCGTGCCCTCACCTGGACCCTAAACCGTCCCCGTCCCCTAACCCTAAACCGAAACCTAACCCTAGCCCTTCCCCGAAGCCTGACCCTCACCCGTCCCCTAATCTTAACACGTACACTGACACTCACCCGCGCCCTCACACGTACGCTCCCCCTAAAGCGTTGTCGTACCCTCACCTGGACCCTAAACCGTCCCCGTCCCCTAACCCTATCCCTAGCCCGAACCCTAACCCTAACCCTTCCCCGAAGCCTGACCCTCACCCGTCCCCTAATCCTAACCCGTACGCTGACACTCACCCGCGCCCTCACACGTACGCTCCCCCTAAAGCGTTGTCGTACCCTCAACTGGACCCTAAACCGTCCCTGTCCCCTAAGCCGAACCCTACCCCGAACCCTAACCCTAACCCTTCCCCGAAGCCTGACCGTCACCCGTCCCCTAATCCTAACCCGTACGCTAACACTCACCCGCGCCCTCACACATACGCTCCCCCTAAAGTGTTGTCGTACCCTCACCTGGACCCTAAACCGTCCCCGTCCCCTAAGCCTAACCCTAGCCTGAACCCTAACCCTAACCCTTCCCCGAAGCCTGACCCTCACCCGTCCCCTAATCCTAACCCGTACGCTGACACTCAACCGCGCCCTCACACGTACCCTCCCCTAAAGCGTTGTCATACCCTCACCTGGACCCTAAACCGTCCCCGTCCCCTAACCCTAACCCTAGCCCGAACCCTAACCCTAACCCTTCCCCGAAGCCTGACCCTCACCCGTCCCCTAATCCTAACCCGTACGCTGACACTCACCCGCGCCCTCACACGTACGCTCCCCCTAAAGCGTTGTCGTGCCCTCACCTGGACCCTAAACCGTCCCCGTCCCCTAAGCCTAACCCTAGCCCCAACCCTAACCCTAACCCTTCCCCGAAGCCTGACCCTCACCCGTCCCCTAATCCTAACCCGTACGCTGACACTCACCCGCGCCCTCACACGTACGCTCCCCCTAAAGCGTTGTCGTACCCTCACCTGGACCCTAAACCGTCCCCGTCCCCTAACCCTAACCCTAGCCCGAACCCTAACCCTAACCCTTCCCCGAAGCCTGACCCTCACCTGTCCCCTAATCCTAACCCGTACGCTGACACTCACCCGCGCCCTCACACGTACGCTCCCCCTAAAGCGTTGTCGTATCCTCACCTGGACCCTAAACCGTCCCCGTCCCCTAAGCCTAACCCTAGCCCGAACCCTAACCCTAACCCTTCCCCGAAGCCTGACCCTCACCCGTCCCCTAATACTAACCCGTACGCTGACACTCACCCGCGCCCTCACACGAACGCTCCCCCTAAAGCGTTGTCGTGCCCTCACCTGGACCCTAAACCGTCCCCGTCCCCTAAGCCTAACCCTAGCCCGAACCCTAACCCTAACCCTTCCCCGAAGCCTGACCCTCACACGTCCCCTCTTCCTAACCCGTACGCTGACACTCACCCGCGCCCTCACACGTACGCTCCCCCTAAAGCGTTGTCGTGCCCTCACCTGGACCCTAAACCAAACCCGTCCCCTAACCCTAACCCTAGCCCGAACCCTAACCCTAACCCTTCCCCGAAGCCTGACCCTCACCCGTCCCCTAATCCTAACCCGTACGCTGACACTCACCCGCGCCCTCACACGTAAGCTCCCCCTAAAGCGTTGTCGTGCCCTCACCTGGACCCTAAACCGTCCCCGTCCCCTAAGCCTAACCCTAGCCCGAACCCTAACCCTAACCCTTCTCCGAAGCCTGACCCTCACCCGTCCCCTAATCCTAACCCGTACGCTGACACTCACCCGCGCCCTCACACGTACGCTCCCCCTAAAGCGTTGTCGTGCCCTCACCTGGACCCTAAACCGTCCCCGTCCCCTAACCCTAACCCTAGCCCGAACCCTAACCCTAACCCTTCCCCGAAGCCTGACCCTCACCCGTCCCCTAATCCTAACACGTACGCTGACACTCACCCGCGCCCTCACACGTGCGATCCCCCTAAAGCGTTGTTGTGCCCTTACCTGGACCCTAAACCGTCCCCGTCCCCTAAGTCTAATCCTAGCCCGAACCCTAACCCTAACCCTTCCCCGAAGCCTGACCCTCACCCGTCCCCTAATCCTAACCCGTACGCTGACACTCACCCGCGCCCTCACACGTACGCTCCCCCTAAAGCGTTGTCGTGCCCTCACCTGGACCCTAAACCGTCCCCGTCCCCTAAGCCTAACCCTAGCCCGAACCCTAACCCTAACCCTTCCCCGAAGCCTGACCCTCACCCGTCCCCTAATCCTAACCCGTACGCTGACACTCACCCGCGCCCTCACACGTACGCTCCCCCTAAAGCGTTGTCGTGCCCTCACCTGGACCCTAAACCGTCCCCATCCCCTAAGCCTAACCCTAGCCCGAACCGTAACCCTAACACTTCCCCGAAGCCTGACCCTCACCCGTCCCCTAATCCTAACCCGTACGCTGGCACTCACCCGTGCCCTCACACGTACGCTCCCCCTAAAGCGTTGTCGTACCCTCACCTGGACCCTAAACCAAACCCGTCCCCTAACCCTAACCCTAGCCCGAACCCAAACTCTATCCCTTCCCCGAAGCCTGACCCTCACCCGTCCCCTAATCCTAACCCGTACGCTGACATTCACCCACGCCCTCACACGTACGCTCCCCCTAAAGCGTTGTCGTGCCCTCACCTGGACCCTAAAACGTCCCCGTCCCCTAACCCTAACCCTAGCCCGAACCGTAACCCTAACACTTCCCCGAAGACTGACCCTCACCCGTCCCCTAATCCTAACCCGTACGCTGACACTCACCCGCGCCCTCACACGTACGCTCCCCCTAAAACGTTGTCGTGCCCTCACCTGGACCCTAAACCGTCCCCGTCCCCTAACCCTAACCCTAGACCGAACCCTAACCCTAACCCTTCCCCGAAGCCTGACCCTCACCCGTCCCATAATCCTAACCCGTACGCTGACACTCACCCGCGCCCTCACACGTACGCTCCCCTAAAGCGTTGTCATACCCTCACCTGGACCCTAAACCGTCCCCGTCCCCTAACCCTAACCCTAGCCCGAACCCTAACCCTAACACTTCCCCGAAGCCTGACCCTCACCCGTCCCCTAATCCTAACCCGTACGCTGACACTCACCCGCGCCCTCATACGTACGCTCCCCCTAAAGCGTTGTCGTGCCCTCACCTGGACCCTAAACCGTCCCCGTCCCCTAAGCCTAACCCTAGCCCCAACCCTAACCCTAACCCTTCCCCGAAGCCTGACACTCACCCGTCCCCTAATCCTAACCCGTACGCTGACACTCACCCGCGCCCTCACACGTACGCTCCCCCTAAAGCGTTGTCGTACCCTCACCTGGACCCTAAACCGTCCCCGTCCCCTAACCCTAACCCTAGCCCGAACCCTAACCCTAACCCTTCCCCGAAGCCTGACCCTCACCCGTCCCCTAATCCTAACCCGTACGCTGACACTCACCCGCGCCCTCACACGTACGCTCCCCCTAAAGCGTTGTCGTATCCTCACCTGGACCCTAAACCGTCCCTGTCCCCTAAGCCTAACCCTAGCCCGCACCCTAACCCTAACCCTTCCCCGAAGCCTGACCCTCACCCGTCCCCTAATACTAACCCGTACGCTTACACTCACCCGCGCCCTCACACGAACGCTCCCCCTAAAGCGTTGTCGTGCCCTCACCTGGACCCTAAACCGTCCCCGTCCCCTAAGCCTAACCCTAGCCCGAACCCTAACCCTAACCCTTCCCCGAAGCCTGACCCTCACCCGTCCCCTAATCCTAACCCGTACGCTGACACTCACCCGCGCCCTCACACGTACGCTCCCCCTAAAGCGTTGTCGTGCCCTCACCTGGACCCTAAACCGTCCCCGTCCCCTAACCCTAACCCTAGACCGAACCCTAACCCTAACCCTTCCCCGAAGCCTGACCCTCACCCGTCCCCTAATCCTAACCCGTACGCTGACACTCACCCGCGCCCTCACACGTACGCTCCCCCTAAAGCGTTGTCGTGCCCTCACCTGGACCCTAAACAGTCCCCGTCCCCTAACCCTAACCTTAGCCCGAACCCTAACCCTAACCCTTCCCCTAAGCCTGAACCTCACCCGTCCCCTAATCCTAACCCGTACGCTGACACTCACCCGCGCCCTCACACGTACGCTCCCCCTAAAGCGTTGTCGTGCCCTCACCTGGACCCTAAACCGTCCCCGTCCCCTAACCTTAACCCTAGCCCGAACCCTAACCCTAACCCTTCCCCGAAGCCTGACCCTCACCCGTCCCCTAATCCTAACCCGTACGCTGACACTCACCCGCGCCCTCACACGTACGCTCCCCCTAAAGCGTTGTCGTGCCCTCACCTGGACCCTAAACCGTCCCCGTCCCCTAACCCTAACCCTAGCCCGAACCCTAACCCTAAACCTTCCCCGAAGCCTGACCCTCACCCGTCCCCTAATCCTAACCCGTACGCTGACACTAACCCGCGCCCTCACACGTACGCTCCCCCTAAAGCGTTGTCGTGCCCTCACCTGGACCCTAAACCGTCCCCGTCCCCTACCCCTAACCCTAGCCCGAACCCTAACCCTAACCCTTCCCCGAAGCCTGACCCTCACCCGTCCCCTAATCCTAACCCCTACGCTGACACTCACCCATGCCCTCACACGTACGCTCCCCCTAAAGCGTTGTCGTGCCCTCACCTGGACCCTAAACCGTCCCCGTCCCCTAAGCCTAACCCTAGCCCGAACCCTAACCCTAACCCTTCCCCGAAGCCTGACCCTCACCCGTCCCCTAATCCTAACCCGTACGCTGACACTCACCCGCGCCCGCACACGTACGCTCCCCCTAAAGCGTTGTCGTGCCCTCACCTGGACCCTAAACCGTCCCCGTCCCCTAACCCTAACCCTAGCCCGAACCCTAACCCTAACCCTTCCCCGAAGCCTGACCCTCACCCGTCCCCTAATCCTAACCCGTACGCTGACACTCACCCGCGCCCTCACACGTACGCTCCCCCTAAAGCGTTGTGGTGCCCTCACCTGGACCCTAAACCGTCCCCGTCCCCTAACCCTAACCCTAGCCCGAACCCTAACCCTAACCCTTCCCCGAAGCCTGACCCTCACCCGTCCCCTAATCCTAACCCGTACGCTGACACTCACCCGCGCCCTCACACGTATGCTCCCCCTAATGCGTTGTCGTGCCCTCACCTGGACCCTAAACCGTCCCCGTCCCCTAACCCTAACCCTAGCCCGAACCCTAACCCTAAACCTTCCCCGAAGCCTGACCCTCACCCGTCCCCTAATCCTAACCCCTACGCTGACACTCACCCACGCCCTCACACGTACGCTCCCCCT
This sequence comes from Orcinus orca, assembly GCF_937001465.1. Classification (NCBI taxonomy): domain Eukaryota; kingdom Metazoa; phylum Chordata; class Mammalia; order Artiodactyla; family Delphinidae; genus Orcinus; species Orcinus orca. Next base: position 83,362 of record NW_026043746.1, on the reverse strand, counting down.
AAAGCGTTGTCGTGCCCTCACCTAGACCCTAAACCGTCCCCGTCCCCTAACCCTAACCCTAGCCCGAACCCTAACCCTAACCCTTCCCCGAAGCCTGACCCTCACCCGTCGCCTAATCCTAACCCATACGCTGACACTCACCCGCGCCCTCACACGTACGCTCCCCCTAAAGCGTTGTCGTGCCCTCACCTGGACCCTAAACCGTCCCCGTCCCCTAACCCTAACCCTAGCCCGAACCCTAACCCTAACCCTTCCCCGAAGCCTGACCCTCACCCGTCCCCTAATCCTAACCCGTACGCTGACACTCACCCGCGCCCTCACACGTACGCTCCCCCTAAAGCGTTGTCGTGCCCTCACCTGGACCCTAAACCGTCCCCGTCCCCTAACCCTAACCCTAGCCCGAACCCTAACCCTAACCCTTCCCCGAAGCCTGACCCTCACCCGTCCCCTAATCCTAACCCGTACGCTGACACTCACCCACGCCCTCACACGTACGCGCCCCCTAAAGCGTTGTAGTGCCCTCACCTGGACCCTAAACCGTCCCCGTCCCCTAACCCTAACCCTAGCCCGAACCCTAACCCTAACCCTTCCCCGAAGCCTGACCCTCACCCGTCCCCTAATCCTAACACCAATGTGACACTCACCCGCACCCTCACACGTACGCTCCCCCTAAAGCGTTGTCGTGCCCTCACCTGGACCCTAAACCGTCCCCGTCCCCTAACCCTAACCCTAGCCCGAACCCTAACCCTAACCCTTACCCGAAGCCTGACCCTCACCCGTCCCCTAATCCTAACCCGTACGCTGACACTCACCCGCGCCCTCACACGTACACTCCCCCTAAAGCGTTGTCGTGCCCTCACCTGGACCCTAAACCGTCCCCGTCCCCTAAGCCTGACCCTAGCCCGAACCCTAACCCTAACCCTTCCCCGAGGCCTGACCCTAACCCGTCCCCTAATCCTAACCCGTACACTGACATTCACCCGCGCCCTCACACGTACGCTCCCCCTAAAGCGTTGTCGTGCCATCACCTGGAACCTAAACCGTCCCCGTCCCCTAACCCTAACCCTAGCCCGAAACCTAACCCTAACCCTTCCCCGAAGCCTGACCCTCACACGTCCCCTAATCCTAACCCGTACGCTGACACTCACCCGCGCCCTCACACGTACGCTCCCCCTAAAGCGTTGTCGTGCCCTCACCTGGACCCTAAACGGTCCCCGTCCCCTAACCCTAACCCTAGCCCGAACCCTAACCCTTCCCCGAAGCCTGACCCTCACCCGTCGCCTAATCCTAACCCGTACGCTGACACTCACCCGCGCCCTCACACGTACGCTCCCCCTAAAGCGTTGTCGTGCCCTCACCTGGACCCTAAACCGTCCCCGTCCCCTAACCCTAACCCTAGCCCAAACCCTAACCCTAACACTTCCCCGAAGCCTGACCCTCACACGTCCCCTAATCCTAACCCGTACGCTGACACTCACCCGCGCCCTCACACGTACGCTCCCCCTAAAGCGTTGTCGTGCCCTCACCTGGACCCTAAACCGTCCCCGTCCCCTAACCCTAACCCTAGCCCGAACCCTAACCCTAACCCTTCCCCGAAGCCTGACCCTCACCCGTCCCCTAATCCTAACCCGTACGCTGACACTCACCCGCGCCCTCACACGTACGCGCCCCCTAAAGCGTTCTCGTGCCCTCACCTGGACCCTAAACCGTCCCCGTCCCCTAACCCTAACCCTAGCCCGAACCCTAACCCTAACCCTTCCCCGAAGCCTGACCCTCACCCGTCCCCTAATCCTAACCCGTACGCTGACACTCACCCGTGCCCTCACACGTACGCTCCCCCTAAAGCGTTGTCGTGCCCTCACCTGGACCCTAAACCGTCCCCGTCCCCTAACCCTAACCCTAGCCCGAACCCTAATCCTAACCCTTCCCCGAAGCCTGACCCTCACCCGTCCCCTAATCCTAACCCGTACGCTGACACTCACCCGCGCCCTCACACGTACGTGCCCCCTAAAGCGTTGTCGTGCCCTCACCTGGACCCTAAACCGTCCCCGTCCCCTAACCCTAACCCTAGCCCGAACCCTAACCCTAACCCTTCCCCGAAGCCTGACCCTCACCCGTCCCCTAATCCTAACCCCTATGCTGACACTCACCCGCACCCTCACACGTACGCTCCCCCTAAAGCGTTGTCGTGCCCTCACCTGGACCCTAAACCGACCCCGTCCCCTAACCCTAACCCTAGCCCGAACCCTAACCCTAACCCTTCCCCGAAGCCTGACCCTCACCCGTCCCCTAATCCTAACCCGTACGCTGACACTCACCCGCGCCCTCACACGTACGCTCCCCCTAAAGCGTTGTCGTGCCCTCACCTGGACCCTAAACCGTCCCCGTCCCCTAAGCCTAACCCTAGCCCGAACCCTAACCCTAACACTTCCCCGAGGCCTGACCCTCACCCGTCCCCTAATCCTAACCCGTACACTGACATTCACCCGCGCCCTCACACGTACGCTCCCCCTAAAGCGTTGTCGTGCCCTCACCTGGAACCTAAACCGTCCCCGTCCCCTAACCCTAACCCTAGCCCGAACCCTAACCCTAACCCTTCCCCGAAGCCTGACCCTCACACGTCCCCTAATCCTAACCCGTACGCTGACACTCACCCGTGCCCTCACACGTACGCTCCCCCTAAAGCGTTGTCGTGCCCTCACCTGGACCCTAAACCGTCCCCGTCCCCTAACCCTAACCCTAGCCCGAACCCTAACCCTAACACTTCCCCGAAGCCTGACCCTCACACGTCCCCTAATCCTAACCCGTACGCTGACACTCACCCGCGCCCTCACACGTACGCTCCCCCTAAAGCGTTGTCGTGCCCTCACCTGGACCCTAAACCGTCCCCGTCCCCTAACCCTAACCCTAGCCCGAACCCTAACCCTAACTCTTCCCCGAAGCCTGACCCTCACCCGTCCCCTAATCCTAACCCGTACGCTGACACTCACCCGCGCCCTCACACGTACGCGCCCCCTAAAGCGTTGTCGTGCCCTCACCTGGACCCTAAACCGTCCCCGTCCCCTAACCCTAACCCTAGCCCGAACCCTAACCCTAACCCTTCCCCGAAGCCTGACCCTCACCCGTCCCCTAATCCTAACCCCTACGCTGACACTCACCCGCGCCCTCACACGTACGCTCCCCCTATAGCGTTGTCGTGCCCTCACCTGGACCCTAAACCGTCCCCGTCCCCTAACCCTAACCCTAGCCCGAACCCTAACACTAACCCTTCCCCGAAGCCTGACCCTCACCCGTCCCCTAATCCTAACCCCTACGCTGACATTCACCCGCGGCCTCACACGTACGCTCCCCCTAAAGCGTTGTCGTGCCCTCACCTGGACCCTAAACCGTCCCCGTCCCGTAACCCTAACCCTAACCCGAACCCTAACCCTAACCCTTCCCCGAAGCCTGACCCTCACCCGTCCCCTAATCCTAACCCCTACGCTGACACTCACCCGCGCCCTCACACGTACGCTCCCCCTAAAGCGTTGTCGTGCCCTCACCTGGACCCTAAACCGTCCCCGTTCCCTAACCCTAACCCTAGCCCGAACCCTAATCCTAACCCTTCCCCGAAGCCTGACCCTCACCCGTCCCCTAATCCTAACACCTACGCTGACACTCACCCGCGCCCTCACACGTACTCTCCCCCTAAAGCTTTGTCGTGCCCTCACCTGGACCCTAAACCGTCCCCGTCCCCTAACCCTAACCCTAGCCCGAACCCTAACCCTAACCCTTCCCCGAAGCCTGACCCTCACCCGTCCCCTAATCCTAACCCCTACGCTGACACTCACCCGCGCCCTCACACGTACGCTCCCCCTAAAGCGTTGTCGTGCCCTCACCTGGACCCTAAACCGTCCCCGTCCCCGAACCCTAACCCTAGCCCGAACCCTAACCCTAACCCTTCCCCGAAGCCTGACCCTCACCCGTCCCCTAATCCTAACCCCTACGCTGACACTCACCCGCGCCCTCACACGTACGTTCCCCCTAAAGCGTTGTCGTGCCCTCACCTGGACCCTAAACCGTCCCCGTCCCCTAACCCTAACCCTAGCCCGAACCCTAACCCTAACACTTCCCCGAAGCCTGACCCTCACCCGTCCCCTAATCCTAACCCCTACGCTGACACTCAACCGCGCCCTCACACGTACGCTCCCCCTAAAGCGTTCTCGTGCCCTCACCTCGACCCTAAACCGTCCCCGTCCCCTAACCCTAACCCTAGCCCGAACCCTAACCCTAACCCTTCCCCGAAGCCTGACCCTCACCCGTCCCCTAATCCTAACCCGTACGCTGACACTCACCCGCTCCCTCACACGTACGCTCCCCCTAAAGCGTTGTCGTGCCCTCACGTGGACCCTAAACCGTCCCCGTCCCCTAACCCTAACCCTAGCCCGAACCCTAACCCTAACCCTTCCCCGAAGCCTGACCCTCACCCGTCCCCTAATCCTAACCCGTACGCTGACACTCACCCGCGCCCTCACACGTACGCTCCCCCTAAAGCGTTGTCGTGCCCTCACCTGGACCCTAAACCGTCCCCGTCCCCTAAGCCTAACCCTAGCCCGAACACTAACCCTAACCCTTCCCCGAAGCCTGACCCTCACCCGTCCCCTAATCCTAACCCGTACGCTGACACTCACCCGCGCCCTCACACGTACGCTCCCCCTAAAGCGTTGTCGTGCGCTCACCTGGACCCTAAACCGTCCCCGTCCCCTAAGCCTAACCCTAGCCCGAACCCTAACCCTAACTCTTCCCCGAAGCCTGACACTCACCCGTCCCCTAATCCTAACCCGTATGCTGACACTCACCCGCGCCCTCACACGTACGCTCCCCCTAAAGCGTTGTCGTGCCCTCACCTGGACCCTAAACCGTCCCCGTCTCCTAAGCCTAACCCTAGCCCGAACCCTAACCCTAACCCTTCCCCGAAGCCTGACACTCACACGTACCCTAATCCTAACACGTACGCTGACACTCACCCGCGCCCTCACACGTACGCTCCCCCTAAAGCGTTGTCGTGCCCTCACCTGGACCCTAAACCGTCCCCGTCCCCTAACCCTAACCCTAGCCCGAACCCTAACCCTAACCCTTCCCCGAAGCCTGACCCTCACCCGTCCCCTAATCCTAATCCGTACGCTGACACTCACCCGCGCCCTCACACGTGCGATCCCCCTAAAGCTTTGTCGTGCCCTCACCTGGACCCTAAACCTTCCCCGTCCCCTAACCCTAACCCTAGCCCGAACCCTAACCCTAACCCTTCCCCGAAGCCTGACGCTCACCCGTCCCCTAATCCTAACCCGTACGCTGACTCTCACTCACGCTCTCACACGTACGCTCCCCCTAAAGCGTTGTCGTGCCCTCACCTGGACCCTAAACCGTCCCCGTCCCCTAACCCTAACCCTAGCCCGAACCCTAACCCTAACACTTCCCCGAAGCCTGACCCTCACCCGTCCCCTAATCCTAACCCGTACGCTGACACTCACCCGCGCCCTCACACGTACGCTCCCCCTAAAGCGTTGTCGTGCCCTCACCTGGACCCTAAACCGTTCCCGTCCCCTAAGCCTAACCCTAGCCCGAACCCTATCCCTAAACCTTCCCCGAAGCCTGACCCTCACCCGTCCCCTAATCCTAACCCGTACGCTGACACTCACCCGCGCCCTCACACGTACGCTCCCCCTAAAGCGTTGTCGTGCCCTCACCTGGACCCTAAACCGTCCCCGTCCCCTAACCCTAACCCTAACCCGAACCCTAACCCTAACCCTTCCCCGAAGCCTGACCCTCACCCGTCCCCTAATCCTAACCCGTACGCTGACACTCACCCGCGCCCTCACACGTACGCTCCCCCTAAAGCGTTGTCGTGCCCTCACCTGGACCCTAAACCGTCCCCGTTCCCTAACCCTAACCCTAGCCCGAACCCTAACCCTAACCCTTCCCCGATGCCTGACCCTCACCCGTCCCCTAATCCTAACCCGTACGCTGACACTCACCCGCGCCCTCACACGTACGCTCCCCCTAAAGCGTTGTCGTGCCCTCACCTGGACCCTAAACCGTCCCCGTCCCCTAACCCTAACCCTAGCCCGAACCCTAACCCTAACCCTTCCCCGAAGCCTGACCCTCACCCGTACTTTAATCCTAACCCCTACGCTGACACTCACCCGCGCCCTCACACGTACGCTCCCCCTAAAGCGTTGTCGTGCCCTCACCTGGACCCTAAACCGTGCCCGTCCCCTAACCCTAACCCTAGCCCGAACCCTAACCCTAACCCTTCCCCGAAGCCTGACCCTCACCCGTCCCCTAATCCTAACCCGTACGCTGACACTCACCCGCGCCCTCACACGTACGCTCCCCTTAAAGCGTTGTGGTGCCCTCACCTGGACCCTAAACCGTCCCCGTCCCCTAACCCTAACCCTAGCCCGAGCCCTAACCCTAACCCTTCCCCGAAGCCTGACCCTCACCCGTCCCCTAATCCTAACCCGTACGCTGACACTCACCCGCGCCCTCACACGTACGCTCCCCCTAATGCGTTGTCGTGCCCTCACCTGGACCCTAAACCGTCCCCGTCCCCTAACCCTAACCCTAGCCCGAACCCTAACCCTAAACCTTCCCCGAAGCCTGACCCTCACCCGTCCCCTAATCCTAACCCCTACGCTGACACTCACCCACGCCCTCACACGTACGCTCCCCCTAAAGCGTTGTCGTACCCTCACCTGGACCCTAAACCGTCCCCGTCCCCTAACCCTAACCCTAGCCCGAACCCTAACCCTAACCCTTCCCCGAAGCCTAACCCTCACCCGTCGCCTAATCCTAACCCATACGCTGACACTCACCCGCGCCCTCACACGTACGCTCCCCCTAAAGCGTTGTCGTGCCCTCACCTGGACCCTAAACCGTCCCCGTCACCTAACCCTAACCCTAGCCCGAACCCTAACCCTAACACTTCCCCGAAGCCTGACCCTCACCCGTCCCCTAATCCTAACCCGTACGCTGACACTCACCCGCGCCCTCACACGTACGCTCCCCCTAAAGCGTTGTGGTGCCCTCACCTGGACCCTAAACCGTCCCCGTCCCCTAACCCTAACCCTAGCCCGAACCCTAACCCTAACCCTTCCCCGAAGCCTGACCCTCACCCGTCCCCTAATCCTAACCCGTACGCTGACACTCACCAGCGCCCTCACACGTACGCGCCCCCTAAAGCGTTGTCGTGCCCTCACCTGGACCCTAAACCGTCCCCGTCCCCTAACCCTAACCCTAGCCCGAACCCTAACCCTAACCCTTCCCCGAAGCCTGACCCTCACCCGTCCCCTAATCCTAACACCTATGCTGACACTCACCCGCACCCTCACACGTACGCTCCCCCTAAAGCGTTGTCGTGCCCTCACCTGGACCCTAAACCGTCCCCGTCCCCTAACCCTAACCCTAGCCCGAACCCTAACCCTAACACTTCCCCGAAGCCTGACCCTCACCCGTCCCCTAATCCTAACCCGTACGCTGACACTCACCCGCGCCCTCACACGTACACTCCCCCTAAAGCGTTGTCGTGCCCTCACCTGGACCCTAAACCGTCCCCGTCCCCTAAGCCTGACCCTAGCCCGAACCCTAACCCTAACCCTTCCCCGAGGCCTGACCCTAACCCGTCCCGTAATCCTAACCCGTACACTGACATTCACCCGCGCCCTCACACGTACGCTCCCCCTAAAGCGTTGTCGTGCCCTCACCTGGAACCTAAACCGTCCCCATCCCCTAACCCTAACCCTAGCCCGAAACCTAACCCTAACCCTTCCCCGAAGCCTGACCCTCACACGTCCCCTAATCCTAACCCGTACGCTGACACTCACCTGCGCCCTCACACGTACGCTCCCCCTAAAGCGTTGTCGTGCCCTCACCTGGACCCTAAACCGTCCCCGTCCCCTAACCCTAACCCTAGCCCGAACCCTAACCCTTCCCCGAAGCCTGACCCTCACCCGTCGCCTAATCCTAACCCGTACGCTGACACTCACCCGCGCACTCACACGTACGCTCCCCCTAAAGCGTTGTCGTGCCCTCACCTGGACCCTAAACCGTCCCCGTCCCCTAACCCTAACCCTAGCCCGAACCCTAATCCTAACCCTTCCCCGAAGCCTGACCCTCACCCGTCCCCTAATCCTAACACCTACGCTGACACTCACCCGCGCCCTCACACGTACTCTCCCCCTAAAGCTTTGTCGTGCCCTCACCTGGACCCTAAACCGTCCCCGTCCCCTAACCCTAACCCTAGCCCGAACCCTAACCCTAACCCTTCCCCGAAGCCTGACCCTCACCCGTCCCCTAATCCTAACCCCTACGCTGACACTCACCCGCGCCCTCACACGTACGCTCCCCCTAAAGCGTTGTCGTGCCCTCACCTGGACCCTAAACCGTCCCCGTCCCCTAACCCTAACCCTAGCCCGAACCCTAACCCTAACCCTTCCCCGAAGCCTGACCCTCACCCGTCCCCTAATCCTAACCCCTACGCTGACACTCACCCGCGCCCTCACACGTACGTTCCCCCTAAAGCGTTGTCGTGCCCTCACCTGGACCCTAAACCGTCCCCGTCCCCTAACCCTAACCCTAGCCCGAACCCTAACCCTAACACTTCCCCGAAGCCTGACCCTCACCCGTCCCCTAATCCTAACCCCTACGCTGACACTCAACCGCGCCCTCACACGTACGCTCCCCCTAAAGCGTTCTCGTGCCCTCACCTCGACCCTAAACCGTCCCCGTCCCCTAACCCTAACCCTAGCCCGAACCCTAACCCTAACCCTTCCCCGAAGCCTGACCCTCACCCGTCCCCTAATCCTAACCCGTACGCTGACACTCACCCGCTCCCTCACACGTACGCTCCCCCTAAAGCGTTGTCGTGCCCTCACGTGGACCCTAAACCGTCCCCGTCCCCTAACCCTAACCCTAGCCCGAACCCTAACCCTAACCCTTCCCCGAAGCCTGACCCTCACCCGTCCCCTAATCCTAACCAGTACGCTGACACTCACCCGCGCCCTCACACGTACGCTCCCCCTAAAGCGTTGTCGTGCCCTCACCTGGACCCTAAACCGTCCCCGTCCCCTAAGCCTAACCCTAGCCCGAACACTAACCCTAACCCTTCCCCGAAGCCTGACCCTCACCCGTCCCCTAATCCTAACCCGTACGCTGACACTCACCCGCGCCCTCACACGTACGCTCCCCCTAAAGCGTTGTCGTGCGCTCACCTGGACCCTAAACCGTCCCCGTCCCCTAACCCTAACCCTAGCCCGAACCCTAACCCTAACTCTTCCCCGAAGCCTGACACTCACCCGTCCCCTAATCCTAACCCGTATGCTGACACTCACCCGCGCCCTCACACGTACGCTCCCCCTAAAGCGTTGTCGTGCCCTCACCTGGACCCTAAACCGTCCCCGTCTCCTAAGCCTAACCCTAGCCCGAACCCTAACCCTAACCCTTCCCCGAAGCCTGACACTCACACGTACCCTAATCCTAACACTTACGCTGACACTCACCCGCGCCCTCACACGTACGCTCCCCCTAAAGCGTTGTCGTGCCCTCACCTGGACCCTAAACCGTCCCCGTCCCCTAACCCTAACCCTAGCCCGAACCCTAACCCTAACCCTTCCCCGAAGCCTGACCCTCACCCGTCCCCTAATCCTAATCCGTACGCTGACACTCACCCGCGCCCTCACACGTGCGATCCCCCTAAAGCTTTGTCGTGCCCTCACCTGGACCCTAAACCTTCCCCGTCCCCTAACCCTAACCCTAGCCCGAACCCTAACCCTAACCCTTCCCCGAAGCCTGACGCTCACCCGTCCCCTAATCCTAACCCGTACGCTGACTCTCACTCACGCTCTCACACGTACGCTCCCCCTAAAGCGTTGTCGTGCCCTCACCTGGACCCTAAACCGTCCCCGTCCCCTAACCCTAACCCTAGCCCGAACCCTAACCCTAACACTTCCCCGAAGCCTGACCCTCACCCGTCCCCTAATCCTAACCCGTACGCTGACACTCACCCGCGCCCTCACACGTACGCTCCCCCTAAAGCGTTGTCGTGCCCTCACCTGGACCCTAAACCGTTCCCGTCCCCTAAGCCTAACCCTAGCCCGAACCCTATCCCTAAACCTTCCCCGAAGCCTCACCCTCACCCGTACCCTAATCCTAACCCGTACGCTGACACTCACCCGCGCCCTCACACGTACGCTCCCCCTAAAGCGTTGTCGTGCCCTCACCTGGACCCTAAACCGTCCCCGTCCCCTAACCCTAACCCTAACCCGAACCCTAACCCTAACCCTTCCCCGAAGCCTGACCCTCACCCGTCCCCTAATCCTAACCCGTACGCTGACACTCACCCGCGCCCTCACACGTACGCTCCCCCTAAAGCGTTGTCGTGCCCTCACCTGGACCCTAAACCGTCCCCGTCCCCTAACCCTAACCCTAGCCCGAACCCTAACCCTAACCCTTCCCCGAAGCCTGACCCTCACCCGTCCCCTAATCCTAACCCGTACGCTGACACTCACCCGCGCCCTCACACGTACGCTCCCCCTAAAGCGTGGTCGTGCCCTCACCTGGACCCTAAACCGTCCCCGTTCCCTAACCCTAACCCTAGCCCGAACCCTAACCCTAACCCTTCCCCGATGCCTGACCCTCACCCGTCCCCTAATCCTAACCCGTACGCTGACACTCACCCGCGCCCTCACACGTACGCTCCCCCTAAAGCGTTGTCGTGCCCTCACCTGGACCCTAAACCGTCCCCGTCCCCTAACCCTAACCCTAGCCCGAACCCTAACCCTAACCCTTCCCCGAAGCCTGACCCTCACCCGTACTTTAATCCTAACCCCTACGCTGACACTCACCCGCGCCCTCACACGTACGCTCCCCCTAAAGCGTTGTCGTGCCCTCACCTGGACCCTAAACCGTGCCCGTCCCCTAACCCTAACACTAGCCCGAACCCTAACCCTAACCCTTCCCCGAAGCCTGACCCTCACCCGTCCCCTAATCCTAACCCGTACGCTGACACTCACCCGCGCCCTCACACGTACGCTCCCCTTAAAGCGTTGTGGTGCCCTCACCTGGACCCTAAACCGTCCCCGTCCCCTAACCCTAACCCTAGCCCGAGCCCTAACCCTAACCCTTCCCCGAAGCCTGACCCTCACCCGTCCCCTAATCCTAACCCGTACGCTGACACTCACCCGCGCCCTCACACGTACGCTCCCCCTAATGCGTTGTCGTGCCCTCACCTGGACCCTAAACCGTCCCCGTCCCCTAACCCTAACCCTAGCCCGAACCCTAACCCTAAACCTTCCCCGAAGCCTGACCCTCACCCGTCCCCTAATCCTAACCCCTACGCTGACACTCACCCACGCCCTCACACGTACGCTCCCCCTAAAGCGTTGTCGTACCCTCACCTGGACCCTAAACCGTCCCCGTCCCCTAACCCTAACCCTAGCCCGAACCCTAACCCTAACCCTTCCCCGAAGCCTGACCCTCACCCGTCGCCTAATCCTAACCCATACGCTGACACTCACCCGCGCCCTCACACGTACGCTCCCCCTAAAGCGTTGTCGTGCCCTCACCTGGACCCTAAACCGTCCCCGTCCCCTAACCCTAACCCTAGCCCGAACCCTAACCCTAACACTTCCCCGAAGCCTGACCCTCACCCGTCCCCTAATCCTAACCCGTACGCTGACACTCACCCGCGCCCTCACACGTACGCTCCCCCTAAAGCGTTGTGGTGCCCTCACCTGGACCCTAAACCGTCCCCGTCCCCTAACCCTAACCCTAGCCCGAACCCTAACCCTAACCCTTCCCCGAAGCCTGACCCTCACCCGTCCCCTAATCCTAACCCGTACGCTGACACTCACCAGCGCCCTCACACGTACGCGCCCCCTAAAGCGTTGTCGTGCCCTCACCTGGACCCTAAACCGTCCCCGTCCCCTAACCCTAACCCTAGCCCGAACCCTAACCCTAACCCTTCCCCGAAGCCTGACCCTCACCCGTCCCCTAATCCTAACACCTATGCTGACACTCACCCGCACCCTCACACGTACGCTCCCCCTAAAGCGTTGTCGTGCCCTCACCTGGACCCTAAACCGTCCCCGTCCCCTAACCCTAACCCTAGCCCGAACCCTAACCCTAACCCTTCCCCGAAGCCTGACCCTCACCCGTCCCCTAATCCTAACCCGTACGCTGACACTCACCCGCGCCCTCACACGTACACTCCCCCTAAAGCGTTGTCGTGCCCTCACCTGGACCCTAAACCGTCCCCGTCCCCTAAGCCTGACCCTAGCCCGAACCCTAACCCTAACCCTTCCCCGAGGCCTGACCCTAACCCGTCCCGTAATCCTAACCCGTACACTGACATTCACCCGCGCCCTCACACGTACGCTCCCCCTAAAGCGTTGTCGTGCCCTCACCTGGAACCTAAACCGTCCCCATCCCCTAACCCTAACCCTAGCCCGAAACCTAACCCTAACCCTTCCCCGAAGCCTGACCCTCACACGTCCCCTAATCCTAACCCGTACGCTGACACTCACCTGCGCCCTCACACGTACGCTCCCCCTAAAGCGTTGTCGTGCCCTCACCTGGACCCTAAACCGTCCCCGTCCCCTAACCCTAACCCTAGCCCGAACCCTAACCCTTCCCCGAAGCCTGACCCTCACCCGTCGCCTAATCCTAACCCGTACGCTGACACTCACCCGCGCCCTCACACGTACGCTCCCCCTAAAGCGTTGTCGTGCCCTCACCTGGACCCTAAACCGTCCCCGTCCCCTAACCCTAACCCTAGCCCGAACCCTAACCCTAACACTTCCCCGAAGCCTGACCCTCACACGTCCCCTAATCCTAACCCGTACGCTGACACTCACCCGCGCCCTCACACGTACGCTCCCCCTAAAGCGTTGTCGTGCCCTCACCTGGACCCTAAACCGTCCCCGTCCCCTAACCCTAACCCTAGCCCGAACCCTAACCCTAACCCTTCCCCGAAGCCTGACCCTCACCCGTCCCCTAATCCTAACCCGTACGCTGACACTCACCCGCGCCCTCACACGTACGCGCCCCCTAAAGCGTTGTCGTGCCCTCACCTGGACCCTAAACCGTCCCCGTCCCCTAACCCTAACCCTAGCCCGAACCCTAACCCTAACCCTTCCCCGAAGCCTGACCCTCACCCGTCCCCTAATCCTAACCCGTACGCTGACACTCACCCGCGCCCTCACACGTACGCTCCCCCTAAAGCGTTGTCGTGCCCTCACCTGGACCCTAAACCGTCCCCGTCCCCTAACCCTAACCCTAGACCGAACCCTAACCCTAACCCTTCCCCGAAGCCTGACCCTCACCCGTCCCCTAATCCTAACCCATACGCTGACACTCACCCGCGCCCTCACACGTACGCTCCCCCTAAAGCGTTGTCGTGCCCTCACCTGGACCCTAAACCGTCCCCGTCCCCTAACCCTAACCCTAGCCCGAACCCTAACCCTAACCCTTCCCCGAAGCCTGACCCTCACCCGTCCCCTAATCCTAACCCGTACGCTGACACTCACCCGCGCCCTCACACGTACGCTCCCCCTAAAGCGTTGTCGTGCCCTCACCTGGACCCTAAACCGTCCCCGTCCCCTAACCCTAACCCTAGCCCGAACCCTAACCCTAACCCTTCCCCGAAGCCTGACCCTCACCCGTCCCCTAATCCTAACCCGTACGCTGACACTCACCCGCGCCCTCACACGTACGCGCCCCCTAAAGCGTTGTCGTGCCCTCACCTGGACCCTAAACCGTCCCCGTCCCCTAACCCTAACCCTAGCCCGAACCCTAACCCTAACCCTTCCCCGAAGCCTGACCCTCACCCGTCCCCTAATCCTAACACCTATGCTGACACTCACCCGCACCCTCACACGTACGCTCCCCCTAAAGCGTTGTCGTGCCCTCACCTGGACCCTAAACCGTCCCCGTCCCCTAACCCTAACCCTAGCCCGAACCCTAACCCTAACCCTTCCCCGAAGCCTGACCCTCACCCGTCCCCTAATCCTAACCCGTACGCTGACACTCACCCGCGCCCTCACACGTACACTCCCCCTAAAGCGTTGTCGTGCCCTCACCTGGACCCTAAACCGTCCCCGTCCCCTAAGCCTGACCCTAGCCCGAACCCTAACCCTAACCCTTCCCCGAGGCCTGACCCTAACCCGTCCCGTAATCCTAACCCGTACACTGACATTCACCCGCGCCCTCACACGTACGCTCCCCCTAAAGCGTTGTCGTGCCCTCACCTGGAACCTAAACCGTCCCCGTCCCCTAACCCTAACCCTAGCCCGAAACCTAACCCTAACCCTTCCCCGAAGCCTGACCCTCACACGTCCCCTAATCCTAACCCGTACGCTGACACTCACCCGCGCCCTCACACGTACGCTCCCCCTAAAGCGTTGTCGTGCCCTCACCTGGACCCTAAACCGTCCCCGTCCCCTAACCCTAACCCTAGCCCGAACCCTAACCCTTCCCCGAAGCCTGACCCTCACCCGTCGCCTAATCCTAACCCGTACGCTGACCCTCACCCGCGCCCTCACACGTACGCTCCCCCTAAAGCGTTGTCGTGCCCTCACCTGGACCCTAAACCGTCCCCGTCCCCTAACCCTAACCCTAGCCCGAACCCTAACCCTAACACTTCCCCGAAGCCTGACCCTCACACGTCCCCTAATCCTAACCCGTACGCTGACACTCACCCGCGCCCTCACACGTACGCTCCCCCTAAAGCGTTGTCGTGCCCTCACCTGGACCCTAAACCTTCCCCGTCCCCTAACCCTAACCCTAGCCCGAACCCTAACCCTAACCCTTCCCCGAAGCCTGACCCTCACCCGTCCCCTAATCCTAATCCGTACACTGACACTCACCCGCGCCCTCACACGTGCGATCCCCCTAAAGCGTTGTCGTGCCCTCACCTGGACCCTAAACCGTCCCCGTCCCCTAACCCTAACCCTAGCCCGAACCCTAACCCTAACCCTTCCCCGAAGCCTGACGCTCACCCGTCCCCTAATCCTAACCCGTACGCTGACTCTCACCCACGCTCTCACACGTACGCTCCCCCTAAAGCGTTGTCGTGCCCTCACCTGGACCCTAAACCGTTCCCGTCCCCTAAGTCTAACCCTAGCCCGAACCCTATCCCTAAACCTTCCCCGAAGCCTGACCCTCACCCGTCCCCTAATCCTAACCCGTACGCTGACACTCACCCGCGCCCTCACACGTACGCTCCCCCTAAAGCGTTGTCGTGCCCTCACCTGGACCCTAAACCGTCCCCGTCCCCTAACCCTAACCCTAACCCGAACCCTAACCCTAACCCTTCCCCGAAGCCTGACCCTCACCCGTCCCCTAATCCTAACCCGTACGCTGACACTCACCCGCGCCCTCACACGTACGCTCCCCCTAAAGCGTTGTCGTGCCCTCACCTGGACCCTAAACCGTCCCCGTCCCCTAACCCTAACCCTAGCCCGAACCCTAACCCTAACCCTTCCCCGAAGCCTGACCCTCACCCGTCCCCTAATCCTAACCCGTACGCTGACACTCACCCGCGCCCTCACACGTACGCTCCCCCTAAAGCGTGGTCGTGCCCTCACCTGGACCCTAAACCGTCCCCGTTCCCTAACCCTAACCCTAGCCCGAACCCTAACCCTAAACCTTCCCCGATGCCTGACCCTCACCCGTCCCCTAATCCTAACCCGTACGCTGACACTCACCCGCGCCCTCACACGTACGCTCCCCCTAAAGCGTTGTCGTGCCCTCACCTGGACCCTAAACCGTCCCCGTCCCCTAACCCTAACCCTAGCCCGAACCCTAACCCTAACCCTTCCCCGAAGCCTGACCCTCACCCGTCCTTTAATCCTAACCCCTACGCTGACACTCACCCGCGCCCTCACACGTACGCTCCCCCTAAAGCGTTGTCGTGCCCTCACCTGGACCCTAAACCGTCCCCGTCCCCTAACCCTAACCCTAACCCGAACCCTAACCCTAACCCTTCCCCGAAGCCTGACCCTTACCCGTCCCCTAATCCTAACCCGTACGCTGACTCTCACCCACGCTCTCACACGTACGCTCCCCCTAAAGCGTTGTCGTGCCCTCACCTGGACCCTAAACCGTTCCCGTCCCCTAAGTCTAACCCTAGCCCGAACCCTATCCCTAAACCTTCCCCGAAGCCTGACCCTCACCCGTCCCCTAATCCTAACCCGTACGCTGACACTCACCCGCGCCCTCACACGTACGCTCCCCCTAAAGCGTTGTCGTGCCCTCACCTGGACCCTAAACCGTCCCCGTCCCCTAACCCTAACCCTAACCCGAACCCTAACCCTAACCCTTCCCCGAAGCCTGACCCTCACCCGTCCCCTAATCCTAACCCGTACGCTGACACTCACCCGCGCCCTCACACGTACGCTCCCCCTAAAGCGTTGTCGTGCCCTCACCTGGACCCTAAACCGTCCCCGTCCCCTAACCCTAACCCTAGCCCGAACCCTAACCCTAACCCTTCCCCGAAGCCTGACCCTCACCCGTCCCCTAATCCTAACCCGTACGCTGACACTCACCCGCGCCCTCACACGTACGCTCCCCCTAAAGCGTGGTCGTGCCCTCACCTGGACCCTAAACCGTCCCCGTTCCCTAACCCTAACCCTAGCCCGAACCCTAACCCTAACCCTTCCCCGATGCCTGACCCTCACCCGTCCCCTAATCCTAACCCGTACGCTGACACTCACCCGCGCCCTCACACGTACGCTCCCCCTAAAGCGTTGTCGTGCCCTCACCTGGACCCTAAACCGTCCCCGTCCCCTAACCCTAACCCTAGCCCGAACCCTAACCCTAACCCTTCCCCGAAGCCTGACCCTCACCCGTCCTTTAATCCTAACCCCTACGCTGACACTCACCCGCGCCCTCACACGTACGCTCCCCCTAAAGCGTTGTCGTGCCCTCACCTGGACCCTAAACCGTCCCCGTCCCCTAACCCTAACCCTAACCCGAACCCTAACCCTAACCCTTCCCCGAAGCCTGACCCTTACCCGTCCCCTAATCCTAACCCGTACGCTGACACTCACCCGCGCCCTCACACGAACGCTCCCCCTAAAGCGTTGTCGTGCCCTCACCTGGACCCTAAACCGTCCCCGTCCCCTAAGCCTAACCCTAGCCCGAACCCTAACCCTAACCCTTCCCCGAAGCCTGACCCTCACCCGTCCCCTAATCCTAACCCGTACGCTGACACTCACCCGCGCCCTCACACGTACGCTCTCCCTAAAGCGTTGTCGTGCCCTCACCTGGACCCTAAACCTTCCCCGTCCCCTAACCCTAACCCTAGCCCGAACCCTAACCCTAACCCTTCCCCGAAGCCTGACCCTCACCCGTCCCCTAATCCTAATCCGTACACTGACACTCACCCGCGCCCTCACACGTGCGATCCCCCTAAAGCGTTGTCGTGCCCTCACCTGGACCCTAAACCGTCCCCGTCCCCTAACCCTAACCCTAGCCCGAACCCTAACCCTAACCCTTCCCCGAAGCCTGACGCTCACCCGTCCCCTAATCCTAACCCGTACGCTGACTCTCACCCACGCTCTCACACGTACGCTCCCCCTAAAGCGTTGTCGTACCCTCACCTGGACCCTAAACCGTCCCCGTCCCCTAACCCTAACCCTAGCCCGAACCCTAACCCTAACCCTTCCCCGAAGCCTGACCCTCAACCGTCCCCTAATCCTAACCCGTACGCTGACATTCACCCACGCCCTCACACGTACGCTCCGCCTAAAGCGTTGTCGTGCCCTCACCTGGACCCTAAACCGTCCCCTAACCCTAACCCTAACCCTAACCCGAACCCTAACCCTAACCCTTCCCCGAAGCCTGATCCTCACCCGTCCCCTAATCCTAAACCCTACGCTGACACTCACCCGCGCCCTCACACGTACGTTCCCCCTAAGGCGTTGTCGTGCCCTCACCTGGACCCTAAACCGTCCCCGTCCCCTAACCCTAACCCTAGCCCGAACCCTAACCCTAACCCTTCCCCGAAGCCTGACCCTCACCCGTCCCCTAATCCTAACCCGTACGCTGACACTCACCCGCGCCCTCACACGTACGCTCCCCCTAAAGCGTTGTCGTGCCCTCACCTGGACCCTAAACCGTCCCCGTCCCCTAACCCTAACCCTAGCCCGAACCCTAACCCTAACACTTCCCCGAAGCCTGACCCTCACCCGTCCCCTAATCCTAACCCGTACGCTGACACTCACCCGCGCCCTCACACGTACGCTCCCCCTAAAGCGTTGTCGTGCCCTCACCTGGACCCTAAACCGTTCCCGTCCCCTAAGCCTAACCCTAGCCCGAACCCTATCCCTAAACCTTCCCCGAAGCCTGACCCTCACCCGTCCCCTAATCCTAACCCGTACGCTGACACTCACCCGCGCCCTCACACGTACGCTCCCCCTAAAGCGTTGTCGTGCCCTCACCTGGACCCTAAACCGTCCCCGTCCCCTAACCCTAACCCTAACCCGAACCCTAACCCTAACCCTTCCCCGAAGCCTGACCCTCACCCGTCCCCTAATCCTAACCCGTACGCTGACACTCACCCGCGCCCTCACACGTACGCTCCCCCTAAAGCGTTGTCGTGCCCTCACCTGGACCCTAAACCGTCCCCGTCCCCTAACCCTAACCCTAGCCCGAACCCTAACCCTAACCCTTCCCCGAAGCCTGACCCTCACCCGTCCCCTAATCCTAACCCGTACGCTGACACTCACCCGCGCCCTCACACGTACGCTCCCCCTAAAGCGTGGTCGTGCCCTCACCTGGACCCTAAACCGTCCCCGTTCCCTAACCCTAACCCTAGCCCGAACCCTAACCCTAACCCTTCCCCGATGCCTGACCCTCACCCGTCCCCTAATCCTAACCCGTACGCTGACACTCACCCGCGCCCTCACACGTACGCTCCCCCTAAAGCGTTGTTGTGCCCTCACCTGGACCCTAAACCGTCCCCGTCCCCTAACCCTAACCCTAGCCCGAACCCTAACCCTAACCCTTCCCCGAAGCCTGACCCTCACCCGTCCTTTAATCCTAACCCCTACGCTGACACTCACCCGCGCCCTCACACGTACGCTCCCCCTAAAGCGTTGTCGTGCCCTCACCTGGACCCTAAACCGTCCCCGTCCCCTAACCCTAACCCTAACCCGAACCCTAACCCTAACCCTTCCCCGAAGCCTGACCCTCACCCGTCCCCTAATCCTAACCCGTACGCTGACACTCACCCGCGCCCTCACACGTACGCTCCCCCTAAAGCGTTGTCGTGCCCTCACCTGGACCCTAAACCGTCCCCGTCCCCTAACCCTAACCCTAGCCCGAACCCTAACCGTAACCCTTCCCCGAAGCCTGACCCTCACCCGTCCCCTAATCCTAACCCGTACGCTGACACTCACCCGCGCCCTCACACGTACGCTCCCCCTAAAGCGTTGTGGTGCCCTCACCTGGACCCTAAACCGTCCCCGTCCCCTAACCCTAACCCTAGCCCGAACCCTAACCCTAACCCTTCCCCGAAGCCTGACCCTCACCCGTCCCCTAATCCTAACCCGTACGCTGACACTCACCCGCGCCCTCACACGTACGCTCCCCCTAATGCGTTGTCGTGCCCTCACCTGGACCCTAAACCGTCCCCGTCCCCTAACCCTAACCCTAGCCCGAACCCTAACCCTAAACCTTCCCCGAAGCCTGACCCTCACACGTCCCCTAATCCTAACCCCTACGCTGACACTCACCCACGCCCTCACACGTACGCTCCCCCTAAAGCGTTGTCGTGCCCTCACCTGGACCCTAAACCGTCCCCGTCCCCTAACCCTAACCCTAGCCCGAACCCTAACCCTAACCCTTCCCCGAAGCCTGACCCTCACCCGTCGCCTAATCCTAACCCATACGCTGACACTCACCCGCGCCCTCACACGTACGCTCCCCCTAAAGCGTTGTCGTGCCCTCACCTGGACCCTAAACCGTCCCCGTCCCCTAACCCTAACCCTAGCCCGAACCCTAACCCTAACCCTTCCCCGAAGCCTGACCCTCACCCGTCCCCTAATCCTAACCCGTACGCTGACACTCACCCGCGCCCTCACACGTACGCTCCCCCTAAAGCGTTGTCGTGCCCTCACCTGGACCCTAAACCGTCCCCGTCCCCTAACCCTAACCCTAGCCCGAACCCTAACCCTAACCCTTCCCCGAAGCCTGACCCTCACCCGTCCCCTAATCCTAACCCGTACGCTGACACTCACCCGCGCCCTCACACGTACGCGCCCCCTAAAGCGTTGTAGTGCCCTCACCTGGACCCTAAACCGTCCCCGTCCCCTAACCCTAACCCTAGCCCGAACCCTAACCCTAACCCTTCCCCGAAGCCTGACCCTCACCCGTCCCCTAATCCTAACACCTATGCTGACACTCACCCGCACCCTCACACGTACGCTCCCCCTAAAGCGTTGTCGTGCCCTCACCTGGACCCTAAACCGTCCCCGTCCCCTAAGCCTGACCCTAGCCCGAACCCTAACCCTAACCCTTCCCCGAGGCCTGACCCTAACCCGTCCCCTAATCCTAACCCGTACACTGACATTCACCCGCGCCCTCACACGTACGCTCCCCCTAAAGCGTTGTCGTGCCCTCACCTGGAACCTAAACCGTCCCCGTCCCCTAACCCTAACCCTATCCCGAAACCTAACCCTAACCCTTCCCCGAAGCCTGACCCTCACACGTCCCCTAATCCTAACCTGTACGCTGACACTCACCCGCGCCCTCACACGTACGCTTCCCCTAAAGCGTTGTCGTGCCCTCACCTGGACCCTAAACCGTCCCCGTCCCCTAACCCTAACCCTAGCCCGAACCCTAACCCTTCCCCGAAGCCTGACACTCACCCGTCGCCTAATCCTAACCCGTACGCTGACACTCACCCGCGCCCTCACACGTACGCTCCCCCTAAAGCGTTGTCGTGCCCTCACCTGGACCCTAAACCGTCCCCGTCCCCTAACCCTAACCCTAGCCCGAACCCTAACCCTAACACTTCCCCGAAGCCTGACCCTCACACGTCCCCTAATCCTAACCCGTACGCTGACACTCACCCGCGCCCTCACACGTACGCTCCCCCTAAAGCGTTGTCGTGCCCTCACCTGGACCCTAAACCGTCCCCGTCCCATAACCCTAACCCTAGCCCGAACCCTAACCCTAACCCTTCCCCGAAGCCTGACCCTCACCCGTCCCCTAATCCTAACCCGTACGCTGACACTCACCCGCGCCCTCACACGTACGCGCCCCCTAAAGCGTTGTCGTGCCCTCACCTGGACCCTAAACCGTCCCCGTCCCCTAACCCTAACCCTAGCCCGAACCCTAACCCTAACCCTTCCCCGAAGCCTGACCCTCACCCATCCCCTAATCCTAACCCGTACGCTGACACTCACCCGTGCCCTCACACGTACGCTCCCCCTAAAGCGTTGTCGTGCCCTCACCTGGACCCTAAACCGTCCCCGTCCCCTAACCCTAACCCTAGCCCGAACCCTAACCCTAACCCTTCCCCGAAGCCTGACCCTCACCCGTCCCCTAATCCTAACCCGTACGCTGACACTCACCCGCGCCCTCACACGTACGTGCCCCCTAAAGCGTTGTCGTGCCCTCACCTGGACCCTAAACCGTCCCCGTCCCCTAACCCTAACCCTAGCCCGAACCCTAACCCTAACCCTTCCCCGAAGCCTGACCCTCACCCGTCCCCTAATCCTAACCCCTATGCTGACACTCACCCGCACCCTCACACGTACGCTCCCCCTAAAGCGTTGTCGTGCCCTCACCTGGACCCTAAACCGACCCCGTCCCCTAACCCTAACCCTAGCCCGAACCCTAACCCTAACCCTTCCCCGAAGCCTGACCCTCACCCGTCCCCTAATCCTAACCCGTACGCTGACACTCACCCGCGCCCTCACACGTACGCTCCCCCTAAAGCGTTGTCGTGCCCTCACCTGGACCCTAAACCGTCCCCGTCCCCTAAGCCTAACCCTAGCCCGAACCCTAACCCTAACCCTTCCCCGAGGCCTGACCCTCACCCGTACCCTAATCCTAACCCGTACACTGACATTCACCCGCGCCCTCACACGTACGCTCCCCCTAAAGCGTTGTCGTGCCCTCACCTGGAACCTAAACCGTCCCCGTCCCCTAACCCTAACCCTAGCCCGAACCCTAACCCTAACCCTTCCCCGAAGCTTGACCCTCACACGTCCCCTAATCCTAACCCGTACGCAGACACTCACCCGTGCCCTCACACGTACGCTCCCCCTAAAGCGTTGTCGTGCCCTCACCTGGACCCTAAACCGTCCCCGTCCCCTAACCCTAACCCTAGCCCGAACCCTAACCCTAACACTTCCCCGAAGCCTGACCCTCACACGTCCCCTAATCCTAACCCGTACGCTGACACTCACCCGCGCCCTCACACGTACGCTCCCCCTAAAGCGTTGTCGTGCCCTCACCTGGACCCTAAACCGTCCCCGTCCCCTAACCCTAACCCTAGCCCGAACCCTAACCCTAACCCTTCCCCGAAGCCTGACCCTCACCCGTCCCCTAATCCTAACCCGTACGCTGACACTCACCCGCGCCCTCACACGTACGCGCCCCCTAAAGCGTTGTCGTGCCCTCACCTGGACCCTAAACCGTCCCCGTCCCCTAAACCTAACCCTAGCCCGAACCCTAACCCTAACCCTTCCCCGAAGCCTGACCCTCACCCGTCCCCTAATCCTAACCCCTACGCTGACACTCACCCGCGCCCTCACACGTACGCTCCCCCTATAGCGTTGTCGTGCCCTCACCTGGACCCTAAACCGTCCCCGTCCCCTAACCCTAACCCTAGCCCGAACCCTAACACTAACCCTTCCCCGAAGCCTGACCCTCACCCGTCCCCTAATCCTAACCCCTACGCTGACATTCACCCGCGGCCTCACACGTACGCTCCCCCTAAAGCGTTGTCGTGCCCTCACCTGGACCCTAAACCGTCCCCGTCCCGTAACCCTAACCCTAACCCGAACCCTAACCCTAACCCTTCCCCGAAGCCTGACCCTCACCCGTCCCCTAATCCTAACCCCTACGCTGACACTCACCCGCGCCCTCACACGTACGCTCCCCCTAAAGCGTTGTCGTGCCCTCACCTGGACCCTAAACCGTCCCCGTTCCCTAACCCTAACCCTAGCCCGAACCCTAATCCTAACCCTTCCCCGAAGCCTGACCCTCACCCGTCCCATAATCCTAACACCTACGCTGACACTCACCCGCGCCCTCACACGTACTCTCCCCCTAAAGCTTTGTCGTGCCCTCACCTGGACCCTAAACCGTCCCCGTCCCCTAACCCTAACCCTAGCCCGAACCCTAACCCTAACCCTTCCCCGAAGCCTGACCCTCACCCGTCCCCTAATCCTAACCCCTACGCTGACACTCACCCGCGCCCTCACACGTACGCTCCCCCTAAAGCGTTGTCGTGCCCTCACCTGGACCCTAAACCGTCCCCGTCCCCGAACCCTAACCCTAGCCCGAACCCTAACCCTAACCCTTCCCCGAAGCCTGACCCTCACCCGTCCCCTAATCCTAACCCCTACGCTGACACTCACCCGCGCCCTCACATGTACGTTCCCCCTAAAGCGTTGTCGTGCCCTCACCTGGACCCTAAACCGTCCCCGTCCCCTAACCCTAACCCTAGCCCGAACCCTAACCCTAACACTTCCCCGAAGCCTGACCCTCACCCGTCCCCTAATCCTAACCCCTACGCTGACACTCAACCGCGCCCTCACACGTACGCTCCCCCTAAAGCGTTGTGGTGCCCTCACCTGGACCCTAAACCGTCCCCGTCCCCTAACCCTAACCCTAGCCCGAACCCTAACCCTAACCCTTCCCCGAAGCCTGACCCTCACCCGTCCCCTAATCCTAACCCGTACGCTGACACTCACCCGCGCCCTCACACGTACGCTCCCCCTAATGCGTTGTCGTGCCCTCACCTGGACCCTAAACCGTCCCCGTCCCCTAACCCTAACCCTAGCCCGAACCCTAACCCTAAACCTTCCCCGAAGCCTGACCCTCACACGTCCCCTAATCCTAACCCCTACGCTGACACTCACCCACGCCCTCACACGTACGCTCCCCCTAAAGCGTTGTCGTGCCCTCACCTGGACCCTAAACCGTCCCCGTCCCCTAACCCTAACCCTAGCCCGAACCCTAACCCTAACCCTTCCCCGAAGCCTGACCCTCACCCGTCGCCTAATCCTAACCCATACGCTGACACTCACCCGCGCCCTCACACGTACGCTCCCCCTAAAGCGTTGTCGTGCCCTCACCTGGACCCTAAACCGTCCCCGTCCCCTAACCCTAACCCTAGCCCGAACCCTAACCCTAACCCTTCCCCGAAGCCTGACCCTCACCCGTCCCCTAATCCTAACCCGTACGCTGACACTCACCCGCGCCCTCACACGTACGCTCCCCCTAAAGCGTTGTCGTGCCCTCACCTGGACCCTAAACCGTCCCCGTCCCCTAACCCTAACCCTAGCCCGAACCCTAACCCTAACCCTTCCCCGAAGCCTGACCCTCACCCGTCCCCTAATCCTAACCCGTACGCTGACACTCACCCGCGCCCTCACACGTACGCGCCCCCTAAAGCGTTGTAGTGCCCTCACCTGGACCCTAAACCGTCCCCGTCCCCTAACCCTAACCCTAGCCCGAACCCTAACCCTAACCCTTCCCCGAAGCCTGACCCTCACCCGTCCCCTAATCCTAACACCTATGCTGACACTCACCCGCACCCTCACACGTACGCTCCCCCTAAAGCGTTGTCGTGCCCTCACCTGGACCCTAAACCGTCCCCGTCCCCTAAGCCTGACCCTAGCCCGAACCCTAACCCTAACCCTTCCCCGAGGCCTGACCCTAACCCGTCCCCTAATCCTAACCCGTACACTGACATTCACCCGCGCCCTCACACGTACGCTCCCCCTAAAGCGTTGTCGTGCCCTCACCTGGAACCTAAACCGTCCCCGTCCCCTAACCCTAACCCTATCCCGAAACCTAACCCTAACCCTTCCCCGAAGCCTGACCCTCACACGTCCCCTAATCCTAACCTGTACGCTGACACTCACCCGCGCCCTCACACGTACGCTTCCCCTAAAGCGTTGTCGTGCCCTCACCTGGACCCTAAACCGTCCCCGTCCCCTAACCCTAACCCTAGCCCGAACCCTAACCCTTCCCCGAAG
This sequence comes from Orcinus orca, assembly GCF_937001465.1. Classification (NCBI taxonomy): domain Eukaryota; kingdom Metazoa; phylum Chordata; class Mammalia; order Artiodactyla; family Delphinidae; genus Orcinus; species Orcinus orca. The sequence continues at coordinate 58,106 of NW_026043746.1, read as the reverse complement.
CCTGACACTCACCCGTCGCCTAATCCTAACCCGTACGCTGACACTCACCCGCGCCCTCACACGTACGCTCCCCCTAAAGCGTTGTCGTGCCCTCACCTGGACCCTAAACCGTCCCCGTCCCCTAACCCTAACCCTAGCCCGAACCCTAACCCTAACACTTCCCCGAAGCCTGACCCTCACACGTCCCCTAATCCTAACCCGTACGCTGACACTCACCCGCGCCCTCACACGTACGCTCCCCCTAAAGCGTTGTCGTGCCCTCACCTGGACCCTAAACCGTCCCCGTCCCATAACCCTAACCCTAGCCCGAACCCTAACCCTAACCCTTCCCCGAAGCCTGACCCTCACCCGTCCCCTAATCCTAACCCGTACGCTGACACTCACCCGCGCCCTCACACGTACGCGCCCCCTAAAGCGTTGTCGTGCCCTCACCTGGACCCTAAACCGTCCCCGTCCCCTAACCCTAACCCTAGCCCGAACCCTAACCCTAACCCTTCCCCGAAGCCTGACCCTCACCCATCCCCTAATCCTAACCCGTACGCTGACACTCACCCGTGCCCTCACACGTACGCTCCCCCTAAAGCGTTGTCGTGCCCTCACCTGGACCCTAAACCGTCCCCGTCCCCTAACCCTAACCCTAGCCCGAACCCTAACCCTAACCCTTCCCCGAAGCCTGACCCTCACCCGTCCCCTAATCCTAACCCGTACGCTGACACTCACCCGCGCCCTCACACGTACGTGCCCCCTAAAGCGTTGTCGTGCCCTCACCTGGACCCTAAACCGTCCCCGTCCCCTAACCCTAACCCTAGCCCGAACCCTAACCCTAACCCTTCCCCGAAGCCTGACCCTCACCCGTCCCCTAATCCTAACCCCTATGCTGACACTCACCCGCACCCTCACACGTACGCTCCCCCTAAAGCGTTGTCGTGCCCTCACCTGGACCCTAAACCGACCCCGTCCCCTAACCCTAACCCTAGCCCGAACCCTAACCCTAACCCTTCCCCGAAGCCTGACCCTCACCCGTCCCCTAATCCTAACCCGTACGCTGACACTCACCCGCGCCCTCACACGTACGCTCCCCCTAAAGCGTTGTCGTGCCCTCACCTGGACCCTAAACCGTCCCCGTCCCCTAAGCCTAACCCTAGCCCGAACCCTAACCCTAACCCTTCCCCGAGGCCTGACCCTCACCCGTCCCCTAATCCTAACCCGTACACTGACATTCACCCGCGCCCTCACACGTACGCTCCCCCTAAAGCGTTGTCGTGCCCTCACCTGGAACCTAAACCGTCCCCGTCCCCTAACCCTAACCCTAGCCCGAACCCTAACCCTAACCCTTCCCCGAAGCTTGACCCTCACACGTCCCCTAATCCTAACCCGTACGCAGACACTCACCCGTGCCCTCACACGTACGCTCCCCCTAAAGCGTTGTCGTGCCCTCACCTGGACCCTAAACCGTCCCCGTCCCCTAACCCTAACCCTAGCCCGAACCCTAACCCTAACACTTCCCCGAAGCCTGACCCTCACACGTCCCCTAATCCTAACCCGTACGCTGACACTCACCCGCGCCCTCACACGTACGCTCCCCCTAAAGCGTTGTCGTGCCCTCACCTGGACCCTAAACCGTCCCCGTCCCCTAACCCTAACCCTAGCCCGAACCCTAACCCTAACCCTTCCCCGAAGCCTGACCCTCACCCGTCCCCTAATCCTAACCCGTACGCTGACACTCACCCGCGCCCTCACACGTACGCGCCCCCTAAAGCGTTGTCGTGCCCTCACCTGGACCCTAAACCGTCCCCGTCCCCTAAACCTAACCCTAGCCCGAACCCTAACCCTAACCCTTCCCCGAAGCCTGACCCTCACCCGTCCCCTAATCCTAACCCCTACGCTGACACTCACCCGCGCCCTCACACGTACGCTCCCCCTATAGCGTTGTCGTGCCCTCACCTGGACCCTAAACCGTCCCCGTCCCCTAACCCTAACCCTAGCCCGAACCCTAACACTAACCCTTCCCCGAAGCCTGACCCTCACCCGTCCCCTAATCCTAACCCCTACGCTGACATTCACCCGCGGCCTCACACGTACGCTCCCCCTAAAGCGTTGTCGTGCCCTCACCTGGACCCTAAACCGTCCCCGTCCCGTAACCCTAACCCTAACCCGAACCCTAACCCTAACCCTTCCCCGAAGCCTGACCCTCACCCGTCCCCTAATCCTAACCCCTACGCTGACACTCACCCGCGCCCTCACACGTACGCTCCCCCTAAAGCGTTGTCGTGCCCTCACCTGGACCCTAAACCGTCCCCGTTCCCTAACCCTAACCCTAGCCCGAACCCTAATCCTAACCCTTCCCCGAAGCCTGACCCTCACCCGTCCCATAATCCTAACACCTACGCTGACACTCACCCGCGCCCTCACACGTACTCTCCCCCTAAAGCTTTGTCGTGCCCTCACCTGGACCCTAAACCGTCCCCGTCCCCTAACCCTAATCCTAGCCCGAACCCTAACCCTAACCCTTCCCCGAAGCCTGACCCTCACCCGTCCCCTAATCCTAACCCCTACGCTGACACTCACCCGCGCCCTCACACGTACGCTCCCCCTAAAGCGTTGTCGTGCCCTCACCTGGACCCTAAACCGTCCCCGTCCCCGAACCCTAACCCTAGCCCGAACCCTAACCCTAACCCTTCCCCGAAGCCTGACCCTCACCCGTCCCCTAATCCTAACCCCTACGCTGACACTCACCCGCGCCCTCACATGTACGTTCCCCCTAAAGCGTTGTCGTGCCCTCACCTGGACCCTAAACCGTCCCCGTCCCCTAACCCTAACCCTAGCCCGAACCCTAACCCTAACACTTCCCCGAAGCCTGACCCTCACCCGTCCCCTAATCCTAACCCCTACGCTGACACTCAACCGCGCCCTCACACGTACGCTCCCCCTAAAGCGTTCTCGTGCCCTCACCTGGACCCTAAACCGTCCCCGTCCCCTAACCCTAACCCTAGCCCGAACCCTAACCCTAACCCTTCCCCGAAGCCTGACCCTCACCCGTCCCCTAATCCTAACCCGTACTCTGACACTCACCCGCTCCCTCACACGTACGCTCCCCCTAAAGCGTTGTCGTGCCCTCACGTGGACCCTAAACCGTCCCCGTCCCCTAACCCTAACCCTAGCCCGAACCCTAACCCTAACCCTTCCCCGAAGCCTGACCCTCACCCGTCCCCTAATCCTAACCCGTACGCTGACACTCACCCGCGCCCTCACACGTACGCTCCCCCTAAAGCGTTGTGGTGCCCTCACCTGGACCCTAAACCGTCCCCGTCCCCTAAGCCTAACCCTAGCCCGAACACTAACCCTAACCCTTCCCCGAAGCCTGACCCTCACCCGTCCCCTAATCCTAACCCGTACGCTGACACTCACCCGCGCCCTCACACGTACGCTCCCCCTAAAGCGTTGTCGTGCGCTCACCTGGACCCTAAACCGTCCCCGTCCCCTAACCCTAACCCTAGCCCGAACCCTAACCGTAACTCTTCCCCGAAGCCTGACACTCACCCGTCCCCTAATCCTAACCCGTATGCTGACACTCACCCGCGCCCTCACACGTACGCTCCCCCTAAAGCGTTGTCGTGCCCTCACCTGGACCCTAAACCGTCCCCGTCTCCTAAGCCTAACCCTAGCCCGAACCCTAACCCTAACCCTTCCCCGAAGCCTGACCCTCACCCGTACCCTAATCCTAACACCTACGCTGACACTCACCCGCGCCCTCACACGTACGCTCCCCCTAAAGCGTTGTCGTGCCCTCACCTGGACCCTAAACCGTCCCCGTCCCCTAACCCTAACCCTAGCCCGAACCCTAACCCTAACCCTTCCCCGAAGCCTGACCCTCACCCGTCCCCTAATCCTAATCCGTACGCTGACACTCACCCGCGCCCTCACACGTGCGATCCCCCTAAAGCGTTGTCGTGCCCTCACCTGGACCCTAAACCTTCCCCGTCCCCTAACCCTAACCCTAGCCCGAACCCTAACCCTAACCCTTCCCCGAAGCCTGACGCTCACCCGTCCCCTAATCCTAACCCGTACGCTGACTCTCACTCACGCTCTCACACGTACGCTCCCCCTAAAGCGTTGTCGTGCCCTCACCTGGACCCTAAACCGTCCCCGTCCCCTAACCCTAACCCTAGCCCGAACCCTAACCCTAACACTTCCCCGAAGCCTGACCCTCACCCGTCCCCTAATCCTAACCCCTACGCTGACACTCACCCGCGCCCTCAAACGTACGCTCCCCCTAAAGCGTTGTCGTGCCCTCACCTGGACCCTAAACCGTTCCCGTCCCCTAAGCCTAACCCTAGCCCGAACCCTATCCCTAAACCTTCCCCGAAGCCTGACCCTCACCCGTCCCCTAATCCTAACCCGTACGCTGACACTCACCCGCGCCCTCACACGTACGCTCCCCCTAAAGCGTTGTCGTGCCCTCACCTGGACCCTAAACCGTCCCCGTCCCCTAACCCTAACCCTAACCCGAACCCTAACCCTAACCCTTCCCCGAAGCCTGACCCTCACCCGTCCCCTAATCCTAACCCGTACGCTGACACTCACCCGCGCCCTCACACGTACGCTCCCCCTAAAGCGTTGTCGTGCCCTCACCTGGACCCTAAACCGTCCCCGTCCCCTAACCCTAACCCTAGCCCGAACCCTAACCCTAACCCTTCCCCGAAGCCTGACCCTCACCCGTCCCCTAATCCTAACCCGTACGCTGACACTCACCCGCGCCCTCACACGTACGCTCCCCCTAAAGCGTGGTCGTGCCCTCACCTGGACCCTAAACCGTCCCCGTTCCCTAACCCTAACCCTAGCCCGAACCCTAACCCTAACCCTTCCCCGATGCCTGACCCTCACCCGTCCCCTAATCCTAACCCGTACGCTGACACTCACCCGCGCCCTCACACGTACGCTCCCCCTAAAGCGTTGTCGTGCCCTCACCTGGACCCTAAACCGTCCCCGTCCCCTAACCCTAACCCTAGCCCGAACCCTAACCCTAACCCTTCCCCGAAGCCTGACCCTCACCCGTACTTTAATCCTAACCCCTACGCTGACACTCACCCGCGCCCTCACACGTACGCTCCCCCTAAAGCGTTGTCGTGCCCTCACCTGGACCCTAAACCGTCCCCGTCCCCTAACCCTAACCCTAACCCGAACCCTAACCCTAACCCTTCCCCGAAGCCTGACCCTCACCCGTCCCCTAATCCTAACCCGTACGCTGACACTCACCCGCGCCCTCACACGTACGCTCCCCCTAAAGCGTTGTCGTGCCCTCACCTGGACCCTAAACCGTGCCCGTCCCCTAACCCTAACCCTAGCCCGAACCCTAACCCTAACCCTTCCCCGAAGCCTGACCCTCACCCGTCCCCTAATCCTAACCCGTACGCTGACACTCACCCGCGCCCTCACACGTACGCTCCCCCTAAAGCGTTGTGGTGCCCTCACCTGGACCCTAAACCGTCCCCGTCCCCTAACCCTAACCCTAGCCCGAGCCCTAACCCTAACCCTTCCCCGAAGCCTGACCCTCACCCGTCCCCTAATCCTAACCCGTACGCTGACACTCACCCGCGCCCTCACACGTACGCTCCCCCTAATGCGTTGTCGTGCCCTCACCTGGACCCTAAACCGTCCCCGTCCCCTAACCCTAACCCTAGCCCGAACCCTAACCCTAAACCTTCCCCGAAGCCTGACCCTCACCCGTCCCCTAATCCTAACCCCTACGCTGACACTCACCCACGCCCTCACACGTACGCTCCCCCTAAAGCGTTGTCGTGCCCTCACCTGGACCCTAAACCGTCCCCGTCCCCTAACCCTAACCCTAGCCCGAACCCTAACCCTAACCCTTCCCCGAAGCCTGACCCTCACCCGTCGCCTAATCCTAACCCATACGCTGACACTCACCCGCGCCCTCACACGTACGCTCCCCCTAAAGCGTTGTCGTGCCCTCACCTGGACCCTAAACCGTCCCCGTCCCCTAACCCTAACCCTAGCCCGAACCCTAACCCTAACCCTTCCCCGAAGCCTGACCCTCACCCGTCCCCTAATCCTAACCCGTACGCTGACACTCACCCGCGCCCTCACACGTACGCTCCCCCTAAAGCGTTGTCGTGCCCTCACCTGGACCCTAAACCGTCCCCGTCCCCTAACCCTAACCCTAGCCCGAACCCTAACCCTAACCCTTCCCCGAAGCCTGACCCTCACCCGTCCCCTAATCCTAACCCGTACGCTGACACTCACCCGCGCCCTCACACGTACGCGCCCCCTAAAGCGTTGTCGTGCCCTCACCTGGACCCTAAACCGTCCCCGTCCCCTAAGCCTAACCCTAGCCCGAACCCTAACCCTAACCCTTCCCCGAAGCCTGACCCTCACCCGTCCCCTAATCCTAACACCTATGCTGACACTCACCCGCACCCTCACACGTACGCTCCCCCTAAAGCGTTGTCGTGCCCTCACCTGGACCCTAAACCGTTCCCGTCCCCTAAGCCTAACCCTAGCCCGAACCCTAACCCTAACCCTTCCCCGAAGCCTGACCCTCACCCGTCCCCTAATCCTAACCCGTACGCTGACACTCACCCGCGCCCTCACACGTACACTCCCCCTAAAGCGTTGTCGTGCCCTCACCTGGACCCTAAACCGTCCCCGTCCCCTAAGCCTGACCCTAGCCCGAACCCTAACCCTAACCCTTCCCCGAGGCCTGACCCTAACCCGTCCCCTAATCCTAACCCGTACACTGACATTCACCCGCGCCCTCACACGTACGCTCCCCCTAAAGCGTTGTCGTGCCCTCACCTGGAACCTAAACCGTCCCCGTCCCCTAACCCTAACCCTAGCCCGAAACCTAACCCTAACCCTTCCCCGAAGCCTGACCCTCACACGTCCCCTAATCCTAACCCGTACGCTGACACTCACCCGCGCCCTCACACGTACGCTCCCCCTAAAGCGTTGTCGTGCACTCACCTGGACCCTAAACCGTCCCCGTCCCCTAACCCTAAGCCTAGCCCGAACCCTAACCCTTCCCCGAAGCCTGACCCTCACCCGTCGCCTAATCCTAACCCGTACGCTGACACTCACCCGCGCCCTCACACGTACGCTCCCCCTAAAGCGTTGTCGTGCCCTCACCTGGACCCTAAACCGTCCCCGTCAACTAACCCTAACCCTAGCCCGAACCCTAACCCTAACACTTCCCCGAAGCCTGACCCTCACACGTCCCCTAATCCTAAACCGTACGCTGACACTCACCCGCGCCCTCACACGTACGCTCCCCCTAAAGCGTTGTCGTGCCCTCACCTGGACCCTAAACCGTCCCCGTCCCCTAACCCTAACCCTAGCCCGAACCCTAACCCTAACACTTCCCCGAAGCCTGACCCTCACCCGTCCCCTAATCCTAACCCGTACGCTGACACTCACCCGCGCCCTCACACGTACGCGCCCCCTAAAGCGTTGTCGTGCCCTCACCTGGACCCTAAACCGTCCCCGTCCCCTAACCCTAACCCTAGCCCGAACCCAAACCCTAACCCTTCCCCGAAGCCTGACCCTCACCCGTCCCCTAATCCTAACCCGTACGCTGACACTCACCCGCGCCCTCACACGTACGCTCCCCCTAAAGCGTTGTCGTGCCCTCACCTGGACCCTAAACCGTCCCCGTCCCCTAACCCTAACCCTAGCCCGAACCCTAACCCTAACCCTTCCCCGAAGCCTGACCCTCACCCGTCCCCTAATCCTAACCCATACGCTGACACTCACCCGCGCCCTCACACGTACGCTCCCCCTAAAGCGTTGTCGTGCCCTCACCTGGACCCTAAACCGTCCCCGTCCCCTAACCCTAACCCTAGCCCGAACCCTAACCCTAACCCTTCCCCGAAGCCTGACCCTCACCCGTCCCCTAATCCTAACCCGTACGCTGACACTCACCCGCGCCCTCACACGTACGCTCCCCCTAAAGCGTTGTCGTGCCCTCACCTGGACCCTAAACCGTCCCCGTCCCCTAACCCTAACCCTAGCCCGAACCCTAACCCTAACCCTTCCCCGAAGCCTGACCCTCACCCGTCCCCTAATCCTAACCCGTACGCTGACACTCACCCGCGCCCTCACACGTACGTGCCCCCTAAAGCATTGTCGTGCCCTCACCTGGACCCTAAACCGTCCCCGTCCCCTAACCCTAACCCTAGCCCGAACCCTAACCCTAACCCTTCCCCGAAGCCTGACCCTCACCCGTCCCCTAATCCTAACACCTATGCTGACACTCACCCGCACCCTCACACGTACGCTCCCCCTAAAGCGTTGTCGTTCCCTCACCTGGACCCTAAACCGTCCCCGTCCCCTAACCCTAACCCTAGCCCGAACCCTAACCCTAACCCTTCCCCGAAGCCTGACCCTCACCCGTCCCCTAATCCTAACCCGTACGCTGACACTCACCCGCGCCCTCACACGTACACTCCCCCTAAAGCGTTGTCGTGCCCTCACCTGGACCCTAAACCGTCCCCGTCCCCTAAGCCTGACCCTAGCCCGAACCCTAACCCTAACCCTTCCCCGAGGCCTGACCCTAACCCGTCCCCTAATCCTAACCCGTACACTGACATTCACCCGCGCCCTCACACGTACGCTCCCCCTAAAGCGTTGTCGTGCCCTCACCTGGAACCTAAACCGTCCCCGTCCCCTAACCCTAACCCTAGCCCGAAACCTAACCCTAACCCTTCCCCGAAGCCTGACCCTCACACGTCCCCTAATCCTAACCCGTACGCTGACACTCACCCGCGCCCTCACACGTACGCTCCCCCTAAAGCGTTGTCGTGCCCTCACCTGGACCCTAAACCGTCCCCGTCCCCTAACCCTAACCCTAGCCCGAACCCTAACCCTTCCCCGAAGCCTGACCCTCACCCGTCGCCTAATCCTAACCCGTACGCTGACACTCAACCGCGCCCTCACACGTACGCTCCCCCTAAAGCGTTGTCGTGCCCTCACCTGGACCCTAAACCGTCCCCGTCCCCTAACCCTAACCCTAGCCCGAACCCTAACCCTAACACTTCCCCGAAGCCTGACCCTCACACGTCCCCTAATCCTAACCCGTACGCTGACACTCACCCGCGCCCTCACACGTACGCTCCCCCTAAAGCGTTGTCGTGCCCTCACCTGGACCCTAAACCGTCCCCGTCCCCTAACCCTAAACCTAGCCCGAACCCTAACCCTAACCCTTCCCCGAAGCCTGACCCTCACCCGTCCCCTAATCCTAACCCGTACGCTGACACTCACCCGCGCCCTCACACGTACGCGCCCCCTAAAGCGTTGTCGTGCCCTCACCTGGACCCTAAACCGTCCCCGTCCCCTAACCCTAACCCTAGCCCGAACCCTAACCCTAACCCTTCCCCGAAGCCTGACCCTCACCCGTCCCCTAATCCTAACCCGTACGCTGACACTCACCCGCGCCCTCACACGTACGCTCCCCCTAAAGCGTTGTCGTGCCCTCACCTGGACCCTAAACCGTCCCCGTCCCCTAACCCTAAACCTAGCCCGAACCCTAACCCTAACCCTTCCCCGAAGCCTGACCCTCACCCGTCCCCTAATCCTAACCCGTACGCTGACACTCACCCGCGCCCTCACACGTACGCGCCCCCTAAAGCGTTGTCGTGCCCTCACCTGGACCCTAAACCGTCCCCGTCCCCTAACCCTAACCCTAGCCCGAACCCTAACCCTAACCCTTCCCCGAAGCCTGACCCTCACCCGTCCCCTAATCCTAACCCGTACGCTGACACTCACCCGCGCCCTCACACGTACGCTCCCCCTAAAGCGTTGTCGTGCCCTCACCTGGACCCTAAACCGTCCCCGTCCCCTAACCCTAACCCTAGCCCGAACCGTAACCCTAACCCTTCCCCGAAGCCTGACACTCACCCGTCCCCTAATCCTAACCCCTACGCTGACACTCACCCGCGCCCTCACACGTACGTTCCCCCTAAAGCGTTGTCGTGCCCTCACCTGGACCCTAAACCGTCCCCGTCCCCTAACCCTAACCCTAGCCCGAACCCTAACCCTAACCCTTCCCCGAAGCCTGACCCTCACCCGTCCCCTAATCCTAACCCCTACGCTGACACTCAACCACGCCCTCACACGTACGCTCCCCCTAAAGCGTTCTCGTGCCCTCACCTGGACCCTAAACCGTCCCCGTCCCCTAACCCTAACCCTAGCCCGAACCCTAACCCTAACCCTTCCCCGAAGCCTGACCCTCACCCGTCCCCTAATCCTAACCCGTACGCTGACACTCACCCGCTCCCTCACACGTACGCTCCCCCTAAAGCGTTGTCGTGCCCTCACCTGGACCCTAAACCGTCCCCGTCCCCGAACCCTAACCCTAGCCCGAACCGTAACCCTAACCCTTCCCCGAAGCCTGACCCTCACCCGTCCCCTAATCCTAACCCCTACGCTGACACTCACCCGCGCCCTCACACGTACGTTCCCCCTAAAGCGTTGTCGTGCCCTCACCTGGACCCTAAACCGTCCCCGTCCCCTAACCCTAACCCTAGCCCGAACCCTAACCCTAACCCTTCCCCGAAGCCTGACCCTCACCCGTCCCCTAATCCTAACCCCTACGCTGACACTCAACCACGCCCTCACACGTACGCTCCCCCTAAAGCGTTCTCGTGCCCTCATCTGGACCCTAAACCGTCCCCGTCCCCTAACCCTAACCCTAGCCCGAACCCTAACCCTAACCCTTCCCCGAAGCCTGACCCTCACCCGTCCCCTAATCCTAACCCGTACGCTGACACTCACCCGCTCCCTCACACGTACGCTCCCCCTAAAGCGTTGTCGTGCCCTCACCTGGACCCTAAACCGTCCCCGTCCCCTAACCCTAACCCTAGCCCGAACCCTAACCCTAACCCTTCCCCGAAGCCTGACCCTCACCCGTCCCCTAATCCTAACCCGTACGCTGACACTCACCCGCGCCCTCACACGTACGCTCCCCCTAAAGCGTTGTCGTGCCCTCACCTGGACCCTAAACCGTCCCTGTCCCCTAAGCCTAACCCTAGCCCGAACCCTAACCCTAACCCTTCCCCGAAGCCTGACCCTCACCCGTCCCCTAATCCTAACCCGTACGCTGACACTCACCCGCGCCCTCACACGTACGCTCCCCCTAAAGCGTTGTCGTGCCCTCACCTGGACCCTAAACCGTCCCTGTCCCCTAACCCTAACCCTAGCCCGAACCTTAACCCTAACCCTTCCCTGAAGCCTGACCCTCACCCGTCCCCTAATCCTAACCCCTACGCTGACACTCACCCGCGCCCTCACACGTACACTCCCCCTAAAGCGTTGTCGTGCCCTCACCTGGACCCTAAACCGTCCCCATCCCATAACCCTAACCCTAGCCCGAACCCTAACCCTAACCCTTCCCCGAAGCCTGACCCTCACCCGTCCCCTAATCCTAAACCCTACGCTGACACTCACCCGCGCCCTCACACGTACGCTCCCCCTAAAACGTTGTCGTGCCCTCACCTGGACCCTAAACCGTCCCTGTCCCCTAACCCTAACCCTAGCCCGAACCCTAAACCTAACCCTTCCCCGAAGCCTGACCCTCACCCGTCCCCTAATCCTAACCCCTACGCTGACACTCACCCGCGCCCTCACACGTACGCTCCCCCTAAAGCGTTGTCGTGCCCTCACCTGGACCCTAAACCGTCCCCATCCCCTAACCCTAACCCTAGCCCGAACCCTAACCCTAACCCTTCCCCGAAGCCTGACCCTCACCCGTCCCCTAATCCTAAACCCTACGCTGACACTCACCCGCGCCCTCACACGTACGCTCCCCCTAAAACGTTGTCGTGCCCTCACCTGGACCCTAAACCGTCCCCGTCCCCTAACCCTAACCCTAGCCCGAACCCTAACCCTAACCCTTCCCCGAAGCCTGACCCTCACCCGTCCCCTAATCCTAACCCGTACGCTGACACTCACCCGCGCCCTCACACGTACGCTCCCCCTAAAGCGTTGTCGTGCCCTCACCTGGACCCTAAACCGTCCCCGTCCCCTAACCCTAACCCTAGCCCGAACCCTATCACTAACCCTTCCCCGAAGCCTGACCCTCACCCGTCCCCTAATCCTAACCCCTACGCTGAAACTCACCCATGCCCTCACACGTACGCTCCCCCTAAAGCGTTGTCGTGCCCTCATCTGGACCCTAAACCGTCCCCGTCCCCTAACCCTATCCTAGCCCGAACCCTAACCCTAACCCTTCCCCGAAGCCTGACCCTCACCCGTCCCCTAATCCTAACCCGTACGCTGACACTCACCCGCGCCCTCACACGTACGCTCCCCCTAAAGCGTTGTCGTGCCCTCACCTGGACCCTAAACCGTCCCCGTCCCCTAACCCTAACCCTAGCTCGAACCCTAACCCTAACCCTTCCCAGAAGCCTGACCCTCACCCGTCCCCTAATCCTAACCCGTACGCTGACACTCACCCGCGCCCTCACACGTACGCTCCCCCTAAAGCGTTGTCGTGCCCTCACCTGGACCCTAAACCGTCCCCGTCCCCTAAGCCTAACCCTAGCCCGAACCCTAACCCTAACCCTTCCCCGAAGCCTGACCCTCACCCGTCCCCTAATCCTAACCCGTACGCTGACACTCACCCGCGCGCTCACACGTACGCTCCCCCTAAAGCGTTGTCGTTCCCTCACCTGGACCCTAAACCGTCCCTGTCCCCTAACCCTAACCCTAGCCCGAACCCTAACCCTAACCCTTCCCCAAAGCCTGACACTCAACCGTCCCCTAATCCTAACCCGTACGCTGACACTCACCCGCGCCCTCACACGTACGCTCCCCCTAAAGCGTTGTCGTGCCCTCACCTGGACCCTAAACCGTCCCCGTCCCCTAACCCTAACCCTAGCCCGAACCCTAACCCTAACCCTTCCCCGAAGCCTGACCCTCACCCGTACCCTAATCCTAACCCGTACGCTGACACTCACCCGCGCCCTCAAACGTACGCTCCCCCTAAAGCGTTGTCGTGCCCTCACCTGGACCCTAAACCGTCCCCGTCCCCTAAGCCTAACCCTAGCCCGAACCCTAACCCTAACCCTTCCCCGAGGCCTGACCCTCACCTGTCCCCTAATCCTAACCCGTACGCTGACACTCACCCGCGCCCTCACACGTACGCTCCCCCTAAAGCGTTGTCGTGCCCTCACCTGGACCCTAAACCGTCCCCGTCCCCTAACCCTAACCCTAGCCCGAACCCTAACCCTAACCCTTCCCCGAAGCCTGACCCTCACCCGTCGCCTAATCCTAACCCGTACGCTGACACTCACCCGCGCCCTCACACGTATGCTCCCCCTAAAGCGTTGTCGTGCCCTCACCTGGACCCTAAACCGTCCCCGTCCCCTAACCCTAACCCTAGCCCGAACCCTAACCCTAACACTTCCCCGAAGCCTGACCCTCACCCGTCCCCTAATCCTAACCCGTACGCTGACACTCACCCGCGCCCTCACACGTACGCTCCCCCTAAAGCGTTGTCGTGCCCTCACCTGGACCCTAAACCGTCCCCGTCCCCTAACCCTAACCCTAGCCCGAACCCTAACCCTAACCCTTCCCCGAAGCCTGACCCTCACCTGTCCCCTAATCCTAACCCGTACGCTGACACTCACCCGCTCCCTCACACGTACGCGCCCCCTAAAGCATTGTCGTGCCCTCACCTGGACCCTAAACCGTCCCCGTCCCCTAACCCTAACCCTAGCCCAAACCCTAACCCTAACCCTTCCCCGAAGCCTGACCCTCACCCGTCCCCTAATCCTAACCCCTATGCTGACACTCACCCGCGCCCTCACACGTACGCTCCCCCTAAAGCGTTGTCGTGCCCTCACCTGGACCCTAAACCGTCCCCGTCCCCTAACCCTAACCCTAGCCCGAACGCTAACCCTAACACTTCCCCGAAGCCTGACCCTCACCCGTCCCCTAATCCTAACCCCTACCCTGACACTCACCGGCGCCCTCACACGTACGCTCCCCCTAAAGCGTTGTCGTGCCCTCACCTGGACCCTAAACCGTCCCCGTCCCCTAACCCTAACCCTAGCCCGAACCCTAACACTAACCCTTCCCCGAAGCCTGACCCTCACCCGTCCCCTAATCCTAACCAATACGCTGACACTCACCGGCGCCCTCAATTACGCTCCCCCTAAAGCGTTGTCGTGCCCTCACCTGGACCCTAAACCGTCCCCGTCCCGTAACCCTAACCCTAGCCCGAACCCTAACCCTAACCCTTCCCCGAAGCCTGACCCTCACCCGTCCCCTAATCCTAACCCGTACGCTGACACACACCCGCGCCCTCACACGTACGCTCCCCCTAAAGCGTTGTCGTGCCCTCACCTGGACCCTAAACCGTCCCCGTCTCCTAACCCTAACCCTAGCCCGAACCCTAACCCTACACCTTCCCCGAAGCCTGACCCTCACCCGTCCCCTAATCCTAACACCTACGCTGACACTCACCCACGCCCTCACACGTACTCTCCCCCTAAAGCGTTGTCGTGCCCTCACCTGGACCCTAAACCGTCCCCGTCCCCTAACCCTAACCCTAGCCCGAACCCTAACCCTAACCCTTCCCCGAAGCCTGACCCTCACCCGTCCCCTAATCCTAACCCCTACGCTGACACTCAACCGCGCCCTCACACGTACGCTCCCCCTAAAGCGTTCTCGTGCCCTCACCTGGACCCTAAACAGTCCCGGTCCCCTAACCCTAACCCTAGCCCGAACCCTAACCCTAACCCTTCCCCGAAGCCTGACCCTCACCCGTCCCCTAATCCTAACCCGTACGCTGACACTCACCCGCGCCCTCACACGTACGCTCCCCCTAATGCGTTGTCGTGCCCTCACCTGGACCCTAAACCGTCCCCGTCCCCTAACCCTAACCCTAGCCCGAACCCTAACCCTAACCCTTCCCCGAAGCCTGACCCTCACCCGTCCCCTAATCCTAACCCCTACGCTGACACTCACCGACTCCCTCACACGTACGCTCCCCCTAAAGCGTTGTCGTGCCCTCACCTGGACCCTAAACCGTCCCCGTCCCCTAACCCTAACCCTAGCCCGAACCCTAACCCTAACCCTTCCCCGAAGCCTGACCCTCACCCGTCGCCTAATCCTAACCCGTACGCTGACACTCATCCGCGCCCTCACACGTACGCTCCCCCTAAAGCGTTGTCGTGCCCTCTCCTGGACCCTAAACCGTCCCCGTCCCCTAACCCTAACCCTAGCCCGAACCCTAACCCTAACCCTTCCCCGAAGCCTGACCCTCACCCGTCCCCTAATCCTAACCCGTACGCTGACACTCACCCGCGCCCTCACACGTACGCTCCCCCTAAAACGTTGTCGTGCCCTCACCTGGACCCTAAACCGTCCCCGTCCCCTAAACCTAACCCTAGCCCGAACCCTAACCCTAACCCTTCCCCGAAGCCTGACCCTCACCCGTCCCCTAATCCTAACCTGTACGCTGACACTCACCTGCGCCCTCACACGTACGCGCCCCCTAAAGCGTTGTCGTGCCCTCACCTGGACCCTAAACCGTCCCCGTCCCCTAACCCTAACCCTAGCCCGAATCCTAACCCTAACCCTTCCCCGAAGCCTGACCCTCACCCGTCCCCTAATCCTAACCCCTACGCTGACACTCACCCGCGCCCTCACACGTACGCTCCCCCTAAAGCGTTGTCGTGCCCTCACCTGGACCCTAAACCGTCCCCGTCCCCTAAGCCTAACCCTAGCCCGAACCCTAACCCTAACCCTTCCCCGAAGCCTGACACTCACCCGTTCCCTAATCCTAACCCCTACGCTGACACTCAACCGCGCCCTCACACGTACGCTCCCCCTAAAGCGTTCTCGTGCCCTCACCTGGACCCTAAACCGTCCCCGTCCCCTAACCCTAACCCTAGCCCGAACCCTAACACTAACCCTTCCCCGAAGCCTGACACTCACCCGTCCCCTAATCCTAACCCCTACGCTGACACTCACCCGCGCCCTCACACGTATGCTCCCCCTAAAGCGTTGTCGTGCCCTCACCTGGACCCTAAACCGTCCCCGTCCTGTAACCCTAACCCTAACACGAACCCTAACCCTAACCCTTCCCCGAAGCCTGACCCTCACCCGTCCCCTAATCCTAACCCGTACGCTGACACTCACCCGCGCCCTCACACGTACGCTCCCCCTAAAGCGTTGTCGTGCCCTCACCTGGACCCTAAACCGTCCCCGTCCCCTAACCCTAACCCTAGCCCGAACCCTAACCCTAACCCTTCCCCGAAGCCTGACCCTCACCCGTCCCCTAATCCTAACAACTACGCTGACACTCACCCGCGCCCTCACACGTACTCTCCCCCTAAAGCTTTGTCGTACCCTCACCTGGACCCTAAACCGTCCCCGTCCCCTAACCCTAACCCTAGCCCGAACCCTAACCCTAACCCTTCCCCGAAGCCTGACCCTCACCCGTCCCTTAATCCTAACCCGTACGCTGACACTCACCCGCGCCCTCACACGTACGCTCCCCCTAAAGCGTTGTCGTGCCCTCACCTGGACCCTAAACCGTCCCCGTCCCCTAAGCCTAACCCTAGCCCGAACCCTAACCCTAACCCTTCCCCGAGGCCTGACCCTCACCCGTCCCCTAATCCTAACCCGTACGCTGACACTCACCCGCGCCCTCACACGTACGCTCCCCCTAAAGCGTTGTCGTGCCCTCACCTGGACCCTAAACCGTCCCCGTCCCCTAACCCTAACCCTAGCCCGAACCCTAACCCTAACACTTCCCCGAAGCCTGACCCTCACCCGCCCCCTAATCCTAACCCGTACGCTGACACTCACCCGCGCCCTCACACGTACGCTCCCCCTAAAGCGTTGTCGTGCCCTCACCTGGACCCTAAACCGTCCCCGTCCCCTAACCCTAACCCTAGCCCGAAACCTAACCCTAACCCTTCCCCGAAGCCTGACCCTCACCTGTCCCCTAATCCTAACCCGTACGCTGACACTCACGCGCGCCCTCACACGTATGCTCCCCCTAAAGCGTTGTCGTGCCCTCACCTGGACCCTAAACCGTCCCCGTCCCCTAACCCTAACCCTAGCCCGAACCCTAACCCTAACACTTCCCCGAAGCCTGACCCTCACCCGTCCCCTAATCCTAACCCGTACGCTGACACTCACCCGCGCCCTCACACGTATGCTCCCCCTAAAGCGTTGTCGTGCCCTCACCTGGACCCTAAACCATCCCCGTCCCCTAACCCTAACCCTAGCCCGAACCCTAACCCTAACCCTTCCCCGAAGCCTGACCCTCACCCGTCCCCTAATCCTAACCCGTACGCTGACACTCACCCGCGCCCTCACACGTATGCTCCCCCTAAAGCGTTGTCGTGCCCTCACCTGGACCCTAAACCATCCCCGTCCCCTAACCCTAACCCTAGCCCGAACCCTAACCCTAACCCTTCCCCGAAGCCTGACCCTCACCCGTCCCCTAATCCTAACCCGTACGCTGACACTCACCCGCGCCCTCACACGTACGCGCCCCCTAAAGCATTGTCGTGCCCTCACCTGGACCCTAAACCGTCCCCCTCCCCTAACCCTAACCCTAGCCCAAACCCTAACCCTAACCCTTCCCCGAAGCCTGACCCTCACCCGTCCCCTAATCCTAACCCCTATGCTGACACTCACCCGCGCCCTCACACGTACGCTCCCCCTAAAGCGTTGTCGTGCCCTCACCTGGACCCTAAACCGTCCCCGTCCCCTAACCCTAACCCTAGCCCGAACCCTAACCCTAACCCTTCCCCGAAGCCTGACCCTCACCCGTCCCCTAATCCTAACCCATATGCTGACACTCACCCGCGCCCTCACACGTACGCTCCCCCTAAAGCGTTGTCGTGCCCTCACCTGGACCCTAAAGCGTCCCCGTCTCCTAACCCTAACCCTAGCCCGAACCCTAACCCTACACCTTCCCCGAAGCCTGACCCTCACCCGTCCCCTAATCCTAACCCCTACGCTGACACTCACCCGCGCCCTCACACGTACGCTCCCCCTAAAGCGTTGTCGTGCCCTCACCTGGACCCTAAACCGTCCCCGTCCCCTAACCCTAACCCTAGCCCGAACCCTAACCCTAACCCTTCCCCGAAGCCTGACCCTCACCCGTCCCCTAATCCTAGACCGTACGCTGACACTCACCCGCGCCCTCACACGTACGCTCCCCCTAAAGCGTTGTCGTGCCCTCACCTGGACCCTAAACCTTCCCCGTCCCCTAAGCCTAACCCTAGCCCGAACCCTAACCCTGACACGTCCCCGAAGCCTGACACTCACCCGTCCCCTAATCCTAACCCGTACGCTGACACTCACCCGCGCCCTCACACGTACGCTCCCCCTAAAGCGTTGTCGTGCCCTCACCTGGACCCTAAACCGTCCCCGTCCCCTAACCCTAACCCTAGCCCGAACCCTAACCCTAACCCTTCCCCGAAGCCTGACCCTCACCCGTCCCTTAATCCTAACCCGTACGCTGACACTCACCCGCGCCCTCACACGTACGCTCCCCCTAAAGCGTTGTCGTGCCCTCACCTGGACCCTAAACCGTCCCCGTCCCCTAAGCCTAACCCTAGCCCGAACCCTAACCCTAACCCTTCCCCGAGGCCTGACCCTCACCCGTCCCCTAATCCTAACCCGTACGCTGACACTCACCCGCGCCCTCACACGTACGCTCCCCCTAAAGCGTTGTCGTGCCCTCACCTGGACCCTAAACCGTCCCCGTCCCCTAACCCTAACCCTAGCCCGAACCCTAACCCTAACACTTCCCCGAAGCCTGACCCTCACCCGTCCCCTAATCCTAACCCGTACGCTGACACTCACCCGCGCCCTCACACGTACGCTCCCCCTAAAGCGTTGTCGTGCCCTCACCTGGACCCTAAACCGTCCCCGTCCCCTAACCCTAACCCTAGCCCGAAACCTAACCCTAACCCTTCCCCGAAGCCTGACCCTCACCCGTCCCCTAATCCTAACCCGTACGCTGACACTCACGCGCGCCCTCACACGTATGCTCCCCCTAAAGCGTTGTCGTGCCCTCACCTGGACCCTAAACCGTCCCCGTCCCCTAACCCTAACCCTAGCCCGAACCCTAACCCTAACACTTCCCCGAAGCCTGACCCTCACCCGTCCCCTAATCCTAACCCGTACGCTGACACTCACCCGCGCCCTCACACGTATGCTCCCCCTAAAGCGTTGTCGTGCCCTCACCTGGACCCTAAACCATCCCCGTCCCCTAACCCTAACCCTAGCCCGAACCCTAACCCTAACCCTTCCCCGAAGCCTGACCCTCACCCGTCCCCTAATCCTAACCCGTACGCTGACACTCACCCGCGCCCTCACACGTATGCTCCCCCTAAAGCGTTGTCGTTCCCTCACCTGGACCCTAAACCATCCCCGTCCCCTAACCCTAACCCTAGCCCGAACCCTAACCCTAACCCTTCCCCGAAGCCTGACCCTCACCCGTCCCCTAATCCTAACCCGTACGCTGACACTCACCCGCGCCCTCACACGTACGCGCCCCCTAAAGCATTGTCGTGCCCTCACCTGGACCCTAAACCGTCCCCCTCCCCTAACCCTAACCCTAGCCCAAACCCTAACCCTAACCCTTCCCCGAAGCCTGACCCTCACCCGTCCCCTAATCCTAACCCCTATGCGGACACTCACCCGCGCCCTCACACGTACGCTCCCCCTAAAGCGTTGTCGTGCCCTCACCTGGACCCTAAACCGTCCCCGTCCCCTAACCCTAACCCTAGCCCGAACCCTAACCCTAACCCTTCCCCGAAGCCTGACCCTCACCCGTCCCCTAATCCTAACCCATATGCTGACACTCACCCGCGCCCTCACACATACGCTCCCCCTAAAGCGTTGTCGTGCCCTCACCTGGACCCTAAAGCGTCCCCGTCTCCTAACCCTAACCCTAGCCCGAACCCTAACCCTACACCTTCCCCGAAGCCTGACCCTCACCCGTCCCCTAATCCTAACACCTACGCTGACACTCACCCACGCCCTCACACGTACTCTCCCCCTAAAGCGTTGTCGTGCCCTCACCTGGACCCTAAACCGTCCCCGTCCCCTAACCCTAACCCTAGCCCGAACCCTAACCCTAACCCTTCCCCGAAGCCTGACCCTCACCCGTCCCCTAATCCTGACCCCTACGCTGACACTCAACCGCGCCCTCACACGTACGCTCCCCCTAAAGCGTTCTCGTGCCCTCACCTGGACCCTAAACCGTCCCCGTCCCCTAACCCTAACCCTAGCCCGAACCCTAACCCTAACCCTTCCCCGAAGCCTGACCCTCACCCGTCCCCTAATCCTAACCCGTACGCTGACACTCACCCGCGCCCTCACACGTACGCTCCCCCTAATGCGTTGTCGTGCCCTCACCTGGACCCTAAACCGTCCCCGTCCCCTAACCCTAACCCTAGCCCGAACCCTAACCCTAACCCTTCCCCGAAGCCTGACCCTCACCCGTCCCCTAATCCTAACCCCTACGCTGACACTCACCCACGCCCTCACACGTACGCTCCCCCTAAAGCGTTGTCGTGCCCTCACCTGGACCCTAAACCGTCCCCGTCCCCTAACCCTAACCCTAGCCCGAACCCTAACCCTAACCCTTCCCCGAAGCCTGACCCTAACCTGTCGCATAATCCTAACCCGTACGCTGACACTCACCCGCGCCCTCACACGTACGCTCCCCCTAAAGCGTTGTCGTGCCCTCACCTGGACCCTAAACCGTCCCCGTCCCCTAACCCTAACCCTAGCCCGAACCCTAACCCTAACCCTTCCCCGAAGCCTGACCCTCACCCGTCGCATAATCCTAACCCGTACGCTGACACTCACCCGCGCCCTCACACGTACGCTCCCCCTAAAGCGTTGTCGTGCCCTCACCTGGACCGTAAACCGTCCCCGTCCCCTAACCCTAACCCTAGCCCGAACCCTAACCCTAACCCTTCCCCGAAGCCTGACCCTCACCCGTCCCCTAATCCTAACCCCTACGCTGACACTCACCAGCGCCCTCACACGTACGCTCCCCCTAAAGCCTTGTCGTGCCCTCACCTGGACCCTAAACCGTCCCCGTCCCCGAACCCTAACCCTAGCCCGAACCCTAACACTAACCCTTCCCCGAAGCCTGACCCTCACCCGTCCCATAATCCTAACCCCTACGCTGACACTCACCCGCGCCCTCACACGTACGCTCCCCCTAAAGCGTTGTCGTGCCCTCACCTGGACCCTAAACCGTCCCCGTCTCCTAACCCTAACCCTAGCCCGAACCCTAACCCTACACCTTCCCCGAAGCCTGACCCTCACCCGTCCCCTAATCCTAACACCTACGCTGACAGTCACCCGCGCCCTCACACGTACTCTCCCCCTAAAGCGTTGTCGTGCCCTCACCTGGACCCTAAACCGTCCCCGTCCCCTAACCCTAACCCTAGCCCGAACCCTAACCCTAACCCTTCCCCGAAGCCTGACCCTCACCCGTCTCCTAATCCTGACCCCTACGCTGACACTCAACCGCGCCCTCACACGTACGCTCCCCCTAAAGCGTTCTCGTGCCCTCACCTGGACCCTAAACCGTCCCCGTCCCCTAACCCTAACCCTAGCCCGAACCCTAACCCTAACCCTTCCCCGAAGCCTGACACTCACCCGTCCCCTAATCCTAACCCGTACGCTGACACTCACCCTCGCCCTCACACGTACGCTCCCCCTAAAGCGTTGTCGTGCCCTCACCTGGACCCTAAACCGTCCCCGTCCCCTAACCCTAACCCTAGCCCGAACCCTAACCCTAACCCTTCCCCGAAGCCTGACCCTCACCCGTCCCCTAATCCTAACCCCTACGCTGACACTCACCCGCGCCCTCACTCGTACACTCCCCCTAAAGCGTTGTCGTGCCCTCACCTGGACCCTAAACCGTCCCCGTCCCCTAACCCTAACCCTAGCCCGAACCCTATCACTAACCCTTCCCCGAAGCCTGACCCTCACCCGTCCCCTAATCCTAACCCCTACGCTGAAACTCACCCATGCCCTCACACGTACGCTCCCCCTAAAGCGTTGTCGTGCCCTCATCTGGACCCTAAACCGTCCCCGTCCCCTAACCCTATCCTAGCCCGAACCCTAACCCTAACCCTTCCCCGAAGCCTGACCCTCACCCGTCCCCTAATCCTAACCCGTACGCTGACACTCACCCGCGCCCTCACACGTACGCTCCCCCTAAAGCGTTGTCGTGCCCTCACCTGGACCCTAAACCGTCCCCGTCCCCTAACCCTAACCCTAGCTCGAACCCTAACCCTAACCCTTCCCAGAAGCCTGACCCTCACCCGTCCCCTAATCCTAACCCGTACGCTGACACTCACCCGCGCCCTCACACGTACGCTCCCCCTAAAGCGTTGTCGTGCCCTCACCTGGACCCTAAACCGTCCCCGTCCCCTAAGCCTAACCCTAGCCCGAACCCTAACCCTAACCCTTCCCCGAAGCCTGACCCTCACCCGTCCCCTAATCCTAACCCGTACGCTGACACTCACCCGCGCGCTCACACGTACGCTCCCCCTAAAGCGTTGTCGTTCCCTCACCTGGACCCTAAACCGTCCCTGTCCCCTAACCCTAACCCTAGCCCGAACCCTAACCCTAACCCTTCCCCAAAGCCTGACACTCAACCGTCCCCTAATCCTAACCCGTACGCTGACACTCACCCGCGCCCTCACACGTACGCTCCCCCTAAAGCGTTGTCGTGCCCTCACCTGGACCCTAAACCGTCCCCGTCCCCTAACCCTAACCCTAGCCCGAACCCTAACCCTAACCCTTCCCCGAAGCCTGACCCTCACCCGTACCCTAATCCTAACCCGTACGCTGACACTCACCCGCGCCCTCAAACGTACGCTCCCCCTAAAGCGTTGTCGTGCCCTCACCTGGACCCTAAACCGTCCCCGTCCCCTAAGCCTAACCCTAGCCCGAACCCTAACCCTAACCCTTCCCCGAGGCCTGACCCTCACCTGTCCCCTAATCCTAACCCGTACGCTGACACTCACCCGCGCCCTCACACGTACGCTCCCCCTAAAGCGTTGTCGTGCCCTCACCTGGACCCTAAACCGTCCCCGTCCCCTAACCCTAACCCTAGCCCGAACCCTAACCCTAACCCTTCCCCGAAGCCTGACCCTCACCCGTCGCCTAATCCTAACCCGTACGCTGACACTCACCCGCGCCCTCACACGTATGCTCCCCCTAAAGCGTTGTCGTGCCCTCACCTGGACCCTAAACCGTCCCCGTCCCCTAACCCTAACCCTAGCCCGAACCCTAACCCTAACACTTCCCCGAAGCCTGACCCTCACCCGTCCCCTAATCCTAACCCGTACGCTGACACTCACCCGCGCCCTCACACGTACGCTCCCCCTAAAGCGTTGTCGTGCCCTCACCTGGACCCTAAACCGTCCCCGTCCCCTAACCCTAACCCTAGCCCGAACCCTAACCCTAACCCTTCCCCGAAGCCTGACCCTCACCTGTCCCCTAATCCTAACCCGTACGCTGACACTCACCCGCGCCCTCACACGTACGCGCCCCCTAAAGCATTGTCGTGCCCTCACCTGGACCCTAAACCGTCCCCGTCCCCTAACCCTAACCCTAGCCCAAACCCTAACCCTAACCCTTCCCCGAAGCCTGACCCTCACCCGTCCCCTAATCCTAACCCCTATGCTGACACTCACCCGCGCCCTCACACGTACGCTCCCCCTAAAGCGTTGTCGTGCCCTCACCTGGACCCTAAACCGTCCCCGTCCCCTAACCCTAACCCTAGCCCGAACGCTAACCCTAACACTTCCCCGAAGCCTGACCCTCACCCGTCCCCTAATCCTAACCCCTACGCTGACACTCACCGGCGCCCTCACACGTACGCTCCCCCTAAAGCGTTGTCGTGCCCTCACCTGGACCGTAAACCGTCCCCGTCCCCTAACCCTAACCCTAGCCCGAACCCTAACACTAACCCTTCCCCGAAGCCTGACCCTCACCCGTCCCCTAATCCTAACCCATACGCTGACACTCACCGGCGCCCTCACACGTACGCTCCCCCTAAAGCGTTGTCGTGCCCTCACCTGGACCCTAAACCGTCCCCGTCCCGTAACCCTAACCCTAGCCCGAACCCTAACCCTAACCCTTCCCCGAAGCCTGACCCTCACCCGTCCCCTAATCCTAACCCGTACGCTGACACTCACCCGCGCCCTCACACGTACGCTCCCCCTAAAGCGTTGTCGTGCCCTCACCTGGACCCTAAACCGTCCCCGTCTCCTAACCCTAACCCTAGCCCGAACCCTAACCCTACACCTTCCCCGAAGCCTGACCCTCACCCGTCCCCTAATCCTAACACCTACGCTGACACTCACCCACGCCCTCACACGTACTCTCCCCCTAAGGCGTTGTCGTGCCCTCACCTGGACCCTAAACCGTCCCCGTCCCCTAACCCTAACCCTAGCCCGAACCCTAACCCTAACCCTTCCCCGAAGCCTGACCCTCACCCGTCCCCTAATCCTAACCCCTACGCTGACACTCAACCGCGCCCTCACACGTACGCTCCCCCTAAAGCGTTCTCGTGCCCTCACCTGGACCCTAAACAGTCCCCGTCCCCTAACCCTAACCCTAGCCCGAACCCTAACCCTAACCCTTCCCCGAAGCCTGACCCTCACCCGTCCCCTAATCCTAACCCGTACGCTGACACTCACCCGCGCCCTCACACGTACGCTCCCCCTAATGCGTTGTCGTGCCCTCACCTGGACCCTAAACCGTCCCCGTCCCCTAACCCTAACCCTAGCCCGAACCCTAACCCTAACCCTTCCCCGAAGCCTGACCCTCACCCGTCGCCTAATCCTAACCCGTACGCTGACACTCATCCGCGCCCTCACACGTACGCTCCCCCTAAAGCGTTGTCGTGCCCTCTCCTGGACCCTAAACCGTCCCCGTCCCCTAACCCTAACCCTAGCCCGAACCCTAACCCTAACACTTCCCCGAAGCCTGACCCTCACCCGTCCCCTAATCCTAACCCGTACGCTGACACTCACCCGCGCCCTCACACGTACGCTCCCCCTAAAACGTTGTCGTGCCCTCACCTGGACCCTAAACCGTCCCCGTCCCCTAAACCTAACCCTAGCCCGAACCCTAACCCTAACCCTTCCCCGAAGCCTGACCCTCACCCGTCCCCTAATCCTAACCTGTACGCTGACACTCACCTGCGCCCTCACACGTACGCGCCCCCTAAAGCGTTGTCGTGCCCTCACCTGGACCCTAAACCGTCCCCGTCCCCTAACCCTAACCCTAGCCCGAATCCTAACCCTAACCCTTCCCCGAAGCCTGACCCTCACCCGTCCCCTAATCCTAACCCCTACGCTGACACTCACCCGCGCCCTCACACGTACGCTCCCCCTAAAGCGTTGTCGTGCCCTCACCTGGACCCTAAACCGTCCCCGTCCCCTAAGCCTAACCCTAGCCCGAACCCTAACCCTAACCCTTCCCCGAAGCCTGACCCTCACCCGTTCCCTAATCCTAACCCCTACGCTGACACTCAACCGCGCCCTCACACGTACGCTCCCCCTAAAGCGTTCTCGTGCCCTCACCTGGACCCTAAACCGTCCCCGTCCCCTAACCCTAACCCTAGCCCGAACCCTAACACTAACCCTTCCCCGAAGCCTGACACTCACCCGTCCCCTAATCCTAACCCCTACGCTGACACTCACCCGCGCCCTCACACGTATGCTCCCCCTAAAGCGTTGTCGTGCCCTCACCTGGACCGTAAACCGTCCCCGTCCTGTAACCCTAACCCTAACACGAACCCTAACCCTAACCCTTCCCCGAAGCCTGACCCTCACCCGTCCCCTAATCCTAACCCGTACGCTGACACTCACCCGCGCCCTCACACGTACGCTCCCCCTAAAGCGTTGTCGTGCCCTCACCTGGACCCTAAACCGTCCCCGTCCCCTAACCCTAACCCTAGCCCGAACCCTAACCCTAACCCTTCCCCGAAGCCTGACCCTCACCCGTCCCCTAATCCTAACAACTACGCTGACACTCACCCGCGCCCTCACACGTACTCTCCCCCTAAAGCTTTGTCGTGCCCTCACCTGGACCCTAAACCGTCCCCGTCCCCTAACCCTAACCCTAGCCCGAACCCTAACCCTAACCCTTCCCCGAAGCCTGACCCTCACCCGTCCCCTAATCCTAACCCCTACGCTGACACTCACCCGCGCCCTCACACGTACGCTCCCCCTAAAGCGTTGTCGTGCCCTCACCTGGACCCTAAACCGTCCCCGTCCCCTAACCCTAACCCTAGCCCGAACCCTAACCCTAACCCTTCCCCGAAGCCTGACCCTCACCCGTCCCCTAATCCTAGACCGTACGCTGACACTCACCCGCGCCCTCACACGTACGCTCCCCCTAAAGCGTTGTCGTGCCCTCACCTGGACCCTAAACCTATCCCGTCCCCTAAGCCTAACCCTAGCCCGAACCCTAACCCTGACACGTCCCCGAAGCCTGACACTCACCCGTCCCCTAATCCTAACCCGTACGCTGACACTCACCCGCGCCCTCACACGTACGCTCCCCCTAAAGCGTTGTCGTGCCCTCACCTGGACCCTAAACCGTCCCCGTCCCCTAACCCTAACCCTAGCCCGAACCCTAACCCTAACCCTTCCCCGAAGCCTGACCCTCACCCGTCCCTTAATCCTAACCCGTACGCTGACACTCACCCGCGCCCTCACACGTACGCTCCCCCTAAAGCGTTGTCGTGCCCTCACCTGGACCCTAAACCGTCCCCGTCCCCTAAGCCTAACCCTAGCCCGAACCCTAACCCTAACCCTTCCCCGAGGCCTGACCCTCACCCGTCCCCTAATCCTAACCCGTACGCTGACACTCACCCGCGCCCTCACACGTACGCTCCCCCTAAAGCGTTGTCGTGCCCTCACCTGGACCCTAAACCGTCCCCGTCCCCTAACCCTAACCCTAGCCCGAACCCTAACCCTAACACTTCCCCGAAGCCTGACCCTCACCCGTCCCCTAATCCTAACCCGTACGCTGACACTCACCCGCGCCCTCACACGTACGCTCCCCCTAAAGCGTTGTCGTGCCCTCACCTGGACCCTAAACCGTCCCCGTCCCCTAACCCTAACCCTAGCCCGAAACCTAACCCTAACCCTTCCCCGAAGCCTGACCCTCACCCGTCCCCTAATCCTAACCCGTACGCTGACACTCACGCGCGCCCTCACACGTATGCTCCCCCTAAAGCGTTGTCGTGCCCTCACCTGGACCCTAAACCGTCCCCGTCCCCTAACCCTAACCCTAGCCCGAACCCTAACCCTAACACTTCCCCGAAGCCTGACCCTCACCCGTCCCCTAATCCTAACCCGTACGCTGACACTCACCCGCGCCCTCACACGTATGCTCCCCCTAAAGCGTTGTCGTGCCCTCACCTGGACCCTAAACCATCCCCGTCCCCTAACCCTAACCCTAGCCCGAACCCTAACCCTAACCCTTCCCCGAAGCCTGACCCTCACCCGTCCCCTAATCCTAACCCGTACGCTGACACTCACCCGCGCCCTCACACGTACGCGCCCCCTAAAGCATTGTCGTGCCCTCACCTGGACCCTAAACCGTCCCCCTCCCCTAACCCTAACCCTAGCCCAAACCCTAACCCTAACCCTTCCCCGAAGCCTGACCCTCACCCGTCCCCTAATCCTAACCCCTATGCTGACACTCACCCGCGCCCTCACACGTACGCTCCCCCTAAAGCGTTGTCGTGCCCTCACCTGGACCCTAAACCGTCCCCGTCCCCTAACCCTAACCCTAGCCCGAACCCTAACCCTAACCCTTCCCCGAAGCCTGACCCTCACCCGTCCCCTAATCCTAACACATATGCTGACACTCACCCGCGCCCTCACACGTACGCTCCCCCTAAAGCGTTGTCGTGCCCTCACCTGGACCCTAAAGCGTCCCCGTCTCCTAACCCTAACCCTAGCCCGAACCCTAACCCTACACCTTCCCCGAAGCCTGACCCTCACCCGTCCCCTAATCCTAACACCTACGCTGACACTCACCCACGCCCTCACACGTACTCTCCCCCTAAAGCGTTGTCGTGCCCTCACCTGGACCCTAAACCGTCCCCGTCCCCTAACCCTAACCCTAGCCCGAACCCTAACCCTAACCCTTCCCCGAAGCCTGACCCTCACCCGTCCCCTAATCCTGACCCCTACGCTGACACTCAACCGCGCCCTCACACGTACGCTCCCCCTAAAGCGTTCTCGTGCCCTCACCTGGACCCTAAACCGTCCCCGTCCCCTAACCCTAAACCTAGCCCGAACCCTAACCCTAACCCTTCCCCGAAGCCTGACCCTCACCCGTCCCCTAATCCTAACCCGTACGCTGACACTCACCCGCGCCCTCACACGTACGCTCCCCTTAATGCGTTGTCGTGCCCTCACCTGGACCCTAAACCGTCCCCGTCCCCTAACCCTAACCCTAGCCCGAACCCTAACCCTAACCCTTCCCCGAAGCCTGACCCTCACCCGTCCCCTAATCCTAACCCCTACGCTGACACTCACCCACGCCCTCACACGTACGCTCCCCCTAAAGCGTTGTCGTGCCCTCACCTGGACCCTAAACCGTCCCCGTCCCCTAACCCTAACCCTAGCCCGAACCCTAACCCTAACCCTTCCCCGAATCCTGACCCTAACCTGTCGCATAATCCTAACCCGTACGCTGACACTCACCCGCGCCCTCACACGTACGCTCCCCCTAAAGCGTTGTCGTGCCCTCACCTGGACCCTAAACCGTCCCCATCCCCTAACCCTAACCCTAGCCCGAACCCTAACCCTAACCCTTCCCCGAAGCCTGACCCTCACCCGTCGCATAATCCTAACCCGTACGCTGACACTCACCCGCGCCCTCACACGTACGCTCCCCCTAAAGCGTTGTCGTGCCCTCACCTGGACCCTAAACCGTCCCCGTCTCCTAACCCTAACCCTAGCCCGAACCCTAACCCTACACCTTCCCCGAAGCCTGACCCTCACCCGTCCCCTAATCCTAACACCTACGCTGA
This sequence comes from Orcinus orca, assembly GCF_937001465.1. NCBI lineage: Eukaryota > Metazoa > Chordata > Mammalia > Artiodactyla > Delphinidae > Orcinus > Orcinus orca. Next base: position 29,017 of record NW_026043746.1, on the reverse strand, counting down.
CAGTCACCCGCGCCCTCACACGTACTCTCCCCCTAAAGCGTTGTCGTGCCCTCACCTGGACCCTAAACCGTCCCCGTCCCCTAACCCTAACCCTAGCCCGAACCCTAACCCTAACACTTCCCCGAAGCCTGACCCTCACCCGTCTCCTAATCCTGACCCCTACGCTGACACTCAACCGCGCCCTCACACGTACGCTCCCCCTAAAGCGTTCTCGTGCCCTCACCTGGACCCTAAACCGTCCCCGTCCCCTAACCCTAACCCTAGCCCGAACCCTAACCCTAACCCTTCCCCGAAGCCTGACACTCACCCGTCCCCTAATCCTAACCCGTACGCTGACACTCACCCTCGCCCTCACACGTACGCTCCCCCTAAAGCGTTGTCGTGCCCTCACCTGGACCCTAAACCGTCCCCGTCCCCTAACCCTAACCCTAGCCCGAACCCTAACCCTAACCCTTCCCCGAAGCCTGACCCTCACCCGTCCCCTAATCCTAACCCCTACGCTGACACTCACCCGCGCCCTCACACGTACACTCCCCCTAAAGCGTTGTCGTGCCCTCACCTGGACCCTAAACCGTCCCCGTCTCCTAACCCTAACCCTAGCCCGAACCCTAAACCTACACCTTCCCCGAAGCCTGACCCTCACCCGTCCCCTAATCCTAACACCTACGCTGACACTCACCCACGCCCTCACACGTACTCTCCCCCTAAAGCGTTGTCGTGCCCTCACCTGGACCCTAAACCGTCCCCGTCCCCTAACCCTAACCCTAGCCCGAACCCTAACCCTTCCCCGAAGCCTGACCCTCACCCGTCCCCTAATCCTGACCCCTACGCTGACACTCAACCGCGCCCTCACACGTACGCTCCCCCTAAAGCGTTGTCGTGCCCTCACCTGGACCCTAAACCGTCCCCGTCCCCTAACCCTAACCCTAGCCCGAACCCTAACCCTAACCCTTCCCCGAAGCCTGACTCTCACCCGTCCCCTAATCCTAACCCGTACGCTGACACTCACCCGCGCCCTCACACGTACGCTCCCCCTAATGCGTTGTCGTGCCCTCACCTGGACCCTAAACCGTCCCCGTCCCCTAACCCTATCCCTAGCCCGAACCCTAACCCTAACCCTTCCCCGAAGCCTGACCCTCACCCGTTCCCTAATCCTAACCCCTTCGCTGACACTCACCCACGCCCTCACACGTACGCTCCCCCTAAAGTGTTGTCGTGCCCTCACCTGGACCCTAAACCGTCCCCATCCCCTAACCCTAACCCTAGCCCGAACCCTAACCCTAACCCTTCCCCGAAGCCTGACCCTCACCCGTCGCCTAATCCTAACCCGTACGCTGACACTCACCCGCGCCCTCACACGTACGCTCCCCCTAAAGCGTTGTCGTGCCCTCACCTGGACCCTAAACCGTCCCCGTCCCCTAACCCTAACCCTAGCCCGAACCCTAACCCTAACCCTTCCCCGAGGCCTGACCCTCACCCTTCCCCTAATCCTAACCCGTACGCTGACACTCACCCGCGCCCTCACACGTACGCTCCCCCTAAAGCATTGTCGTGCCCTCACCTGGACCCTAAACCGTCCCCGTCCCCTAACCCTAACCCTAGCCCGAACCCTAACCCTAACCCTTCTCCGAAGCCTGACCCTTACCCGTCCCCTAATCCTAACCCGTACGCTGACACTCACCCGCGCCCTCACACGTACGCTCCCCCTAAAGCGTTGTCGTGCCCTCACTTGGACCCTAAACCGTCCCCGTCCCCTAACCCTAACCCTAGCCCGAACCCTAACCCTAACCCTTCCCCGAAGCCTGACCCTCACCCGTCCCCTAATCCTAACCCCTACGCTGACACTCACCCGCGCCCTCACACGTACGCTCCCCCTAAAGCGTTGTCGTGCCCTCACCTGGACCCTAAACCGTCCCCGTCCCCTAACCCTAACCCTAGCCCGAACCCTAACACTAACCCTTCCCCGAATCCTGACCCTCACCCGTCCCCTACTCCTAACCCCTACGCTGACACTCACCCGCGCCATCACACGTACTCTCCCCCTAAAGCGTTGTCGTGCCCTCACCTGGACCCTAAACCGTCCCCGTCCCCTAACCCTAACCCTAGCCCGAACCCTAACCCTAACCCTTCCCCGAGGCCTGACCCTCACCCGTCCCCTAATCCTAACCCGTACACTGACACTCACCCGCGCCCTCACACGTACGCTCCCCCTAAAGCGTTGTCGTGCCCTCACCTGGACCCTAAACCGTCCCCTTCCCCTAAACCTAACCCTAGCCCGAACCCTAACCCTTCCCCGAAGCCTGACGCTCACCCGACGCCTAATCCTAACCCGTACGCTGACACTCACCCGCGCCCTTACACGTACGCTCCCCCTAAAGCGTTGTCGTGCCCTCACCTGGACCCTAAACCGTCCCCGTCCCCTAACCCTAACCCTAGCCCGAACCCTAACCCTAACACTTCCCCGAAGCCTGACCCTCACCCGTCCCCTAATCCTAACCCGTACGCTGACACTCACCCGCGCCCTCACACGTACGCTCCCCCTAAAGCGTTGTCGTGCCCTCACCTGGACCCTAAACCGTCCCCGTCCCCTAACCCTAACACTAGCGCGAACCCTAACCCTAACCCTTCCCCGAAGCCTGACCCTCACCCGTCCCCTAATCCTAACCCGTACGCTGACACTCACCCGCGCCCTCACACGTACGCGCCCCCTAAAGCGTTGTCGTGCCCTCACCTGGACCCTAAACCGTCCCCGTCCCCTAACCCTAACCCTAGCCCGAACCCTAACCCTAACCCTTCCCCGAAGCCTGACCCTCACCCGTCCCCTAATCCTAACCCCTACGCTGACACTCACCCGCGCCCTCACACGTACGCTCCCCCTAAAGCGTTGTCGGGCCCTCACCTGGACCCTAAACCGTCCCTGTCCCCTAACCCTAACCCTAGCCCGAACCCTAACCCTAACCCTTCCCCGAAGCCTGACCCTCACCCGTCGCCTAATCCTAACCCCTACGCTGTCACTCACCCGCGCCCTCACACGTACGCTCCCCCTAAAGCATTGTCGTGCCCTCACCTGGACCCTAAACCGTCCCCGTCCCCTAACCCTAACCCTAGCCCGAACCCTAACCCTAACCCTTCCCCGAAGCCTGACCCTCACCCGTCGCCTAATCCTAACCCCTACGCTGACACTCACCCGCGCCCTCACACGTACGCTCCCCCTAAAGCGTTGTTGTGCCCTCACCTGGACCCTAAACCGTCCCCGTTCCGTAACCCTAACCCTAACCCGAACCCTAAACCTAACCCTTCCCCGAAGCCTGACCCTCACCCGTCCCCTAATCCTAACCCCTACGCTGACACTCACCCGCGCCCTCACACGTACGCTCCCCCTAAAGCGTTTTCGTGCCCTCACCTGGACCCTAAACCGTCCCCGTCCCCTAACCCTAACCCTAGCCCGAACACTAACCCTAACCCTTCCCCGAAGCCTGACCCTCACCCGTCCCCTAATCCTAACCCGTACGCTGACAGTCACCCGCGCCCTCACACGTACGCTCCCCCTAAAGCGTCGTCGTACCCTCACCTGGACCCTAAACCGTCCCCGTCCCCTAAACCTAACCCTAGCCCGAACCCTAACCCTAACCCTTCCCCGAAGCCTGACCCTCACCCGTCCCCTAATCCTAACCCGTACGCTGACACTCACCCGCGCCCTCACACGTACGCTCCCCCTAAAGCATTGTCGTACCCTCACCTGGACCCTAAACCGTCCCCGTCCCCTAACCCTGACCCTAGCCCGAACCCTAACCCTAACCCTTCCCCGAAGCCTGACCCTCAACCGTCCCCTAATCCTAACCCGTACGCTGACACTCACCCACGCCCTCACACGTACGCTCCCCCTAAAGCGTTGTCGTACCCTCACCTGGACCCTAAAACGTCCCCATCCCCTAACCCTGACCCTAGCCCGAACCCTAACCCTAACACTTCCCCGAAGCCTGACCCTCACCCGTCCCCTAATCCTAACCCGTACGCTGACACTCACCCGCGCCCTCACATGTACGCTCCCCCTAAAGCGTTGTCGTACCCTCACCTGGACCCTAAACCGTCCCCGTCCCCTAACCCTAACCCTAGCCCGAACCCTAACCCTAACACTTCCCTGAATCCTGACCCTCACCCGTCCCCTAATCCTAAGCCGTACGCTGACACTCACCCGCGCCCTCACACTTACTCTCCCCCTAAAGCGTTGTCGTACCCTCACCTGGACCCTAAACCGTCCCCGTCCCCTAACCCTAACCCTAGCCCGAACCCTAACCCTAACCCTTCCCCGAAGCCTTCCCCTCACCCGTCCCCTAATCCTAAGCCGTACGCTGACACTCACCCGCGCCCTCACACGTACGCTCCCCCTAAAGCGTTGTCGTACCCTCACCTGGACCCTAAACCGTCCCCGTCCCCTAACCCTAACCCTATCCCGAAACCAAACCCTAACCCTTCCCCGAAGCCTGACCCTCACCCGTCCCCTAAACCTAACCCGTACGATGACACTCACCCGCGCCCTCACACATACGCTCCCCCTAAAGCGTCGTCGTACCCTCACCTGGACCCTAAACCGTCCCCGTCCCCTAACCCTAACCCTAGCCCGAACCCTAACCCTAACCCTTCCCCGAAACCTGACCCTCACCCGTCCCCTAATCCTAACCCGTACGCTGACACTCACTTGCGCCCTCACACATACGCTGCCCCTAAAGCGTTGTCGTACCCTCACCTGGACCCTAAACCGTCCCCGTCCCCTAACGCTAACACTAGCCCGAACCCTAACCCTAACCCTTCCCCGAAGCCTGACCCTCACCCGTCCCCTAATCCTAACCCGTACGCTGACACTCACCCGCGCCCTCACCCGTACGCTCCCCCTAAAGCGTGGTCGTACCCTCACCTGGACCCTAAACCGTCCCCGTCCCCTAACCCTAACCCTAGCCCGAACCCTAACCCTAACCCTTCCCCGAAGCCTGACCCTCACCCGTCCCCTAATCCTAAGCCGTACGCTGACACTCACCCGCGCCCTCACACGTACGCTCCCCCTAAAGCGTTGTCGTACCCTCACCTGGTCCCTAAACCGTCCCCGTCCCCTAACCCTAACCCTAGCCCGAACCCTAACCCTAACCCTTCCCCGAAGCCTGACCCTCACCCGTCCCCTAATCCTAACCCGTACGCTGACACTCACCCGCGCCCTCACACGTACGCTCCCCCTAAAGCGTTGTCATACGCTCACCTGGACCCTAAACCGTCCCCGTCCCCTAACCCTAACCCTAGCCCGAACCCTAACCCTAACCCTTCCCCGAAGCCTGACCCTCACCCGTCCCCTAATCCTAACCCGTACGCTGACACTCACCCGCACCCTCACACATACGCTCCCCCTAAAGCGTTGTCGTACCCTCACCTGGACCCTAAACCGTCCCCGTCTCCTAACCCTAACCCTAGCCCGAACCCTAACCCTAACACTTCCCCGAAGCCTGACCCTCACCCGTCCCCTAAACCTAACCCGTACGCTGACACTCACCCGCGCCCTCACACGTACGCTCCCCCTAAAGCGTTGTCGTACCCTCACCTGGACCCTAAACCGTCCTCGTCCCCTAACCCTAACCCTACCCCGAACCCTAACCCTAACCCTTCCCTGAAGCCTGACCCTCATCCGTCCCCTAATCCTAACCCGTACGCTGACACTCCCCCGCGCCCTCACACGTACGCTCCCCCTAAAGCGTCTTCATAACCTCACCTGGACCCTAAACCGTCCCCGTCCCCTAACCCTAACCCTAGCCCGAACCCTAACCCTAACCCTTCCCTGAAGCCTGACACTCACCCGTCCCCTAATCCTAACCCGTACGCTGACACTCACCCGCGCCCTCACACGTACGCTCCCCCTAAAGCGTCGTCGTACCCTCACCTGGACCCTAAACCGTCCCCGTCCCCTAACCCTAACCCTAGCCCGAGCCCTAACCCTAACCCTTCCCCGAAGACTGACCCTCACCCGTCCCCTAATCCTAACCCGTACGCTGACACTCACCCGCGCCCTCACACGTACGCTCCCCCTAAAGCGTTGTCGTACCCTCACCTGGACCCTAAACCGTCCCCGTCCCCTAACCCTAACCCTAGCCCGAACCCTAACCCTAACCCTTCCCCGAAGCCTGACCCTCACCCGTCCCCTAATCCTAACCCGCACGCTGACACTCACCCGCGCCCTCACACGTACGCTCCCCCTAAAGCGTTGTCGTACCCTCACCTGGACCCTAAACCGTCCCCGTCCCCTAACCCTAACCCTAGCCCGAACCCTAACCCTAACCCTTCCCCGAAGCCTGACCCTCACCCGTCCCCTAATCCTAGACCGTACGCTGACACTCACCCGCGCCCTCACACGTACGCTCCCCCTAAAGCGTTGTCGTGTCCTCACCTGGACCCTAAACCGTCCCCGTCCCCTAACCCTAACCCTAGCCCGAACCCTAACCCTAACCCTTCCCCGAAGCCTGACCCTCACACGTCCCTTAATCCTAAGCCGTACGCTGACACTCACCCGCGCCCTCACACGTACGCTCCCCCTAAAGCGTCGTCGTACCCTCACCTGGACCCTAAACCGTCCCCGTCCCCTAACCCTAACCCTAGCCCGAACCCTAACCCTAACCCTTCCCCGAAGCCTGACCCTCACCCGTCCCCTAATCCTAACCCGTACGCTGACACTCACCCGCGCCCTCACACGTACGCTCCCCCTAAAGCGTCGTCGTACCCTCACCTGTACCCTAAACCGTCCCCGTCCCCTAACCCTAACCCTAGCCCGAACCCTAGCCCTAACCCTTCCCCGAAGCCTGACCCTCACCCGTCCCCTAATCCTAACCCGTACGCTGACACTCACCCGCGCCCTCACACGTACGCTCCCCCAAAGCGTCGTCGTACCCTCACCTGGACCCTAAACCGTCCCCGTCCCCTAACCCTGACCCTAGCCCGAACCCTAACCCTAACCCTTCCCCGAAGCCTGACCCTCACCCGTCCCCTAATCCTAACCCGTACGCTGACACTCACCCGCGCCCTCACACGTATGCTCCCCCTAAAGGGTCGTCGTACCCTCACCTGTACCCTAAACCGTCCCCGTCCCCTAACCCTAACCCTAGCCCGAACCCTAGCCCTAACCCTTCCCCGAAGCCTGACCCTCACCCGTCCCCTAATCCTAACCCGTACGCTGACACTCACCCGCGCCCTCACACATACGCTCCCCCTAAATCGTTGTCGTACCCTCACCTGGACCCTAAACCGTCCCCGTCCCCTAACCCTAACCCTAGCCCGAACCCTAACCCTAACACTTCCCCGAAGCCTGACCCTCACCCGTCCCCTAAACCTAACCCGTACGCTGACACCCACCCGCGCCCTAACACGTACGCGCCCCCTAAAGCGTTGTCATACCCTCACCTGGACCCTAAACCGTCCCCGTCCCCTAACCCTAACCCTAGCCCGAACCCTAACCCTAACCCTTCCCCGAAGCCTGACCCTCACCCGTCCCCTAATCCTAACCCGTACGCTGACACTCACCCGCGCCCTCACACGTACGCTCCCCCTAAAGCGTCGTCGTACCCTCACCTGGACCTTAAACCGTCCCCGTCCCCTAACCCTAACCCTAGCCCGAACCCTAACCCTAAACCTTCCCCGAAGCCTGACCCTCACCCGTCCCCTAATCCTAACCCGTACGCTGACACTCACCTGCGCCCTCACACGTACGCTCCCCCTAAAGCGTTGTCGTACCCTCACCTGGACCCTAAACCGTCCCCGTCCCCTAACCCTAACCCTAGCCCGAACCCTAACCCTAACCCTTCCCCGAAGCCTGACCCTCACCCGTCCCCTAATCCTAACCCGTACGCTGACAGTCACCCGCGCCCTCACACGTACGCTCCCCCTAAAGCGTCGTCGTACCCTCACCTGGACCCTAAACCGTCCCCGTCCCCTAAACCTAACCCTAGCCCGAACACTAACCCTAAACCTTCTCCGAAGCCTGACCCTCACCCGTCCCCTAATCCTAACACGTACGCTGACACTCACCCGCGCCGTCACACGTACGCTCCCCCTAAAGCGTTGTCGTACCCTCACCTGGACCCTAAACCGTCCTCGTTCCCTAACCCTAACCCTACCCCGAACCCTAACCCTAACACTTCCCCGAAGCCTGACCCTCACCCGTCCCCTAATCCTAACCCGTACGCTGACACTCACCCGTGCCCTCACACGTACGCTCCCCCTAAAGCGTCGTCGTACCCTCACCTGGACCCTAAACCGTCCCCGTCCCCTAACCCTGACCCTAGCCCGAACCCTAACCCTAACCCTTCCCCGAAGCCTGACCCTCACCCGTCCCCTAATCCTAACCCGTACGCTGACACTCACCCGCGCCCTCACACGTACGCTCCCCCTAAAACGTTGTCGTACCCTCACCTGGACCCTAAACCGTCCCCGTCCCCTAACCCTAACCCTAGCCCGAACACTAACCCTAAACCTTCTCCGAAGCCTGACCCTCACCCTTCCCCTAATCCTAACCCGTACGCTGACACTCACCCGCGCCCTCACACGTACGCTCCCCCTAAAGCATTGTCGTGCCCTCACCTGGACCCTAAACCGTCCCCGTCCCCTAACCCTAACCCTAGCCCGAACCCTAACCCTAACCCTTCTCCGAAGCCTGACCCTTACCCGTCCCCTAATCCTAACCCGTACGCTGACACTCACCCGCGCCCTCACACGTACGCTCCCCCTAAAGCGTTGTCGTGCCCTCACTTGGACCCTAAACCGTCCCCGTCCCCTAACCCTAACCCTAGCCCGAACCCTAACCCTAACCCTTCCCCGAAGCCTGACCCTCACCCGTCCCCTAATCCTAACCCCTACGCTGACACTCACCCGCGCCCTCACACGTACGCTCCCCCTAAAGCGTTGTCGTGCCCTCACCTGGACCCTAAACCGTCCCCGTCCCCTAACCCTAACCCTAGCCCGAACCCTAACACTAACCCTTCCCCGAATCCTGAACCTCACCCGTCCCCTACTCCTAACCCCTACGCTGACACTCACCCGCGCCATCACACGTACTCTCCCCCTAAAGCGTTGTCGTGCCCTCACCTGGACCCTAAACCGTCCCCGTCCCCTAACCCTAACCCTAGCCCGAACCCTAACCCTAACCCTTCCCCGAGGCCTGACCCTCACACGTCCCCTAATCCTAACCCGTACACTGACACTCACCCGCGCCCTCACACGTACGCTCCCCCTAAAGCGTTGTCGTGCCCTCACCTGGACCCTAAACCGTCCCCTTCCCCTAACCCTAACCCTAGCCCGAACCCTAACCCTTCCCCGAAGCCTGACGCTCACCCGATGCCTAATCCTAACCCGTACGCTGACACTCACCAGCGCCCTCACACGTACGCTCCCCCTAAAGCGTTGTCGTGCCCTCACCTGGACCCTAAACCGTCCCCGTCCCCTAACCCTAACCCTAGCCCGAACCCTAACCCTAACACTTCCCCGAAGCCTGACCCTCACCCGTCCCCTAATCCTAACCCGTACGCTGACACTCACCCGCGCCCTCACACGTACGCTCCCCCTAAAGCGTTGTCGTGCCCTCACCTGGACCCTAAACCGTCCCCGTCCCCTAACCCTAACCCTAGCCCGAACCCTAACCCTAACACTTCCCCGAAGCCTGACCCTCACCCGTCCCATAATCCTAACCCTTACGCTGACACTCACCCATGCCCTCACACGTACGCTCCCCCTAAAGCGTCGTCGTACCCTCATCTGGACCCTAAACCGTCCCCGTCCCCTAACCCTGACCCTAGCCCAAACCCTAACCCTAACCCTTCCCCGAAGCCTGACCCTCACCCGTCCCCTAATCCTAACCCGTACGCTGACACTCACCCGCGCCCTCACACGTACGCTCCCCCTAAAGGGTCGTCGTACCCTCACCTGTACCCTAAACCGTCCCCGTCCCCTAACCCTAACCCTAGCCCGAACCCTAGCCCTAACCCTTCCCCGAAGCCTGACCCTCACCCGTCCCCTAATCCTAACCCGTACGCTGACACTCACCCGCGCCCTCACACGTACGCTCCCCCAAAGCGTCGTCGTACCCTCACCTGGACCCTAAACCGTCCCCGTCCCCTAACCCTAACCCTAGCCCGAACCCTAACCCTAACCCTTCCCCGAAGCCTGACCCTCACCCGTCCCCTAATCCTAACCCGTACGCTGACACTCACCCGCGCCCTCACACGTACGCTCCCCCTAAAGCGTCGTCGTACCCTCACCTGGACCCTAAACCGTCCCCGTCCCCAAAACCTGACCCTAGCCCAAACCCTAACCCTAACCCTTCCCCGAAGCCTGACCCTCACCCGTCCCCTAATCCTAACCCGTACGCTGACACTCACCCGCGCCCTCACACGTACGCTCCCCCTAAAGCGTCGTCGTACCCTCACCTGGACCCTAAACCGTCCCCGTCCCCTAACCCTGACCCTAGCCTGAACCCTAACCCTAACCCTTCCCCGAAGCCTGACCCTCACCCGTCCCCTAATCCTAAACCGTACGCTGACACTCACCCGCGCCCTCACACGTACTCTCCCCCTGAAGCGTCGTCGTACCCTCACCTGGACCCTAAACCGTCCCCGTCCCCTAGCCCTAACCCTAGCCTGAACCCTAACCCTAACCCTTCCCCGAAGCCTGACCCTCACCCGTCCCCTAATCCTAACCCGTACGCTGACACTCACCCGCGCCCTCACACATACGCTCCCCCTAAATCGTTGTCGTACCCTCACCTGGACCCTAAACCGTCCCCGTCCCCTAACCCTAACCCTAGCCCGAACCCTAACCCTAACACTTCCCCGAAGCCTGACCCTCACCCGTCCCCTAAACCTAACCCGTACGCTGACACCCACCCGCGCCCTAACACGTACGCTCCCCCTAAAGCGTTGTCATACCCTCACCTGGACCCTAAACCGTCCCCGTCCCCTAACCCTAACCCTAGCCCGAACCCTAACCCTAACCCTTCCCCGAAGCCTGACCCTCACCCGTCCCCTAATCCTAACCCGTACGCTGACACTCACCCGCGCCCTCACACGTACGCTCCCCCTAAAGCGTCGTCGTACCCTCACCTGGACCTTAAACCGTCCCCGTCCCCTAACCCTAACCCTAGCCCGAACCCTAACCCTAAACCTTCCCCGAAGCCTGACCCTCACCCGTCCCCTAATCCTAACCCGTACGCTGACACTCACCTGCGCCCTCACACGTACGCTCCCCCTAAAGCGTTGTCGTACCCTCACCTGGACCCTAAACCGTCCCCGTCCCCTAACCCTAACCCTAGCCCGAACCCTAACCCTAACCCTTCCCCGAAGCCTGACCCTCACCCGTCCCCTAATCCTAACCCGTACGCTGACAGTCACCCGCGCCCTCACACGTACGCTCCCCCTAAAGCGTCGTCGTACCCTCACCTGGACCCTAAACCGTCCCCGTCCCCTAAACCTAACCCTAGCCCGAACACTAACCCTAAACCTTCTCCGAAGCCTGACCCTCACCCGTCCCCTAATCCTAACACGTACGCTGACACTCACCCGCGCCGTCACACGTACGCTCCCCCTAAAGCGTTGTCGTACCCTCACCTGGACCCTAAACCGTCCTCGTTCCCTAACCCTAACCCTACCCCGAACCCTAACCCTAACACTTCCCCGAAGCCTGACCCTCACCCGTCCCCTAATCCTAACCCGTACGCTGACACTCACCCGTGCCCTCACACGTACGCTCCCCCTAAAGCGTCGTCGTACCCTCACCTGGACCCTAAACCGTCCCCGTCCCCTAACCCTGACCCTAGCCCGAACCCTAACCCTAACCCTTCCCCGAAGCCTGACCCTCACCCGTCCCCTAATCCTAACCCGTACGCTGACACTCACCCGCGCCCTCACACGTACGCTCCCCCTAAAGCGTTGTCGTACCCTCACCTGGACCCTAAACCGTCCCCGTCCCCTAACCCTAACCCTAGCCCGAACACTAACCCTAAACCTTCTCCGAAGCCTGACCCTCACCCTTCCCCTAATCCTAACCCGTACGCTGACACTCACCCGCGCCCTCACACGTACGCTCCCCCTAAAGCATTGTCGTGCCCTCACCTGGACCCTAAACCGTCCCCGTCCCCTAACCCTAACCCTAGCCCGAACCCTAACCCTAACCCTTCTCCGAAGCCTGACCCTTACCCGTCCCCTAATCCTAACCCGTACGCTGACACTCACCCGCGCCCTCACACGTACGCTCCCCCTAAAGCGTTGTCGTGCCCTCACTTGGACCCTAAACCGTCCCCGTCCCCTAACCCTAACCCTAGCCCGAACCCTAACCCTAACCCTTCCCCGAAGCCTGACCCTCACCCGTCCCCTAATCCTAACCCCTACGCTGACACTCACCCGCGCCCTCACACGTACGCTCCCCCTAAAGCGTTGTCGTGCCCTCACCTGGACCCTAAACCGTCCCCGTCCCCTAACCCTAACCCTAGCCCGAACCCTAACACTAACCCTTCCCCGAATCCTGACCCTCACCCGTCCCCTACTCCTAACCCCTACGCTGACACTCACCCGCGCCATCACACGTACTCTCCCCCTAAAGCGTTGTCGTGCCCTCACCTGGACCCTAAACCGTCCCCGTCCCCTAACCCTAACCCTAGCCCGAACCCTAACCCTAACCCTTCCCCGAGGCCTGACCCTCACCCGTCCCCTAATCCTAACCCGTACACTGACACTCACCCGCGCCCTCACACGTACGCTCCCCCTAAAGCGTTGTCGTGCCCTCACCTGGACCCTAAACCGTCCCCTTCCCCTAACCCTAACCCTAGCCCGAACCCTAACCCTTCCCCGAAGCCTGACGCTCACCCGACGCCTAATCCTAACCCGTACGCTGACACTCACCAGCGCCCTCACACGTACGCTCCCCCTAAAGCGTTGTCGTGCCCTCACCTGGACCCTAAACCGTCCCCGTCCCCTAACCCTAACCCTAGCCCGAACCCTAACCCTAACACTTCCCCGAAGCCTGACCCTCACCCGTCCCCTAATCCTAACCCGTACGCTGACACTCACCCGCGCCCTCACACGTACGCTCCCCCTAAAGCGTTGTCGTGCCCTCACCTGGACCCTAAACCGTCCCCGTCCCCTAACCCTAACACTAGCGCGAACCCTAACCCTAACCCTTCCCCGAAGCCTGACCCTCACCCGTCCCCTAATCCTAACCCGTACGCTGACACTCACCCGCGCCCTCACACGTACGCGCCCCCTAAAGCGTTGTCGTGCCCTCACCTGGACCCTAAACCGTCCCCGTCCCCTAACCCTAACCCTAGCCCGAACCCTAACCCTAACCCTTCCCCGAAGCCTGACCCTCACCCGTCCCCTAATCCTAACCCCTACGCTGACACTCACCCGCGCCCTCACACGTACGCTCCCCCTAAAGCGTTGTCGGGCCCTCACCTGGACCCTAAACCGTCCCTGTCCCCTAACCCTAACCCTAGCCCGAACCCTAACCCTAACCCTTCCCCGAAGCCTGACCCTCACCCGTCGCCTAATCCTAACCCCTACGCTGTCACTCACCCGCGCCCTCACACGTACGCTCCCCCTAAAGCGTTGTCGTGCCCTCACCTGGACCCTAAACCGTCCCCGTCCCCTAACCCTAACCCTAGCCCGAACCCTAACCCTAACCCTTCCCCGAAGCCTGACCCTCACCCGTCGCCTAATCCTAACCCCTACGCTGACACTCACCCGCGCCCTCACACGTACGCTCCCCCTAAAGCGTTGTTGTGCCCTCACCTGGACCCTAAACCGTCCCCGTTCCGTAACCCTAACCCTAACCCGAACCCTAAACCTAACCCTTCCCCGAAGCCTGACCCTCACCCGTCCCCTAATCCTAACCCCTACGCTGACACTCACCCGCGCCCTCACACGTACGCTCCCCCTAAAGCGTTTTCGTGCCCTCACCTGGACCCTAAACCGTCCCCGTCCCCTAACCCTAACCCTAGCCCGAACACTAACCCTAACCCTTCCCCGAAGCCTGACCCTCACCCGTCCCCTAATCCTAACCCGTACGCTGACAGTCACCCGCGCCCTCACACGTACGCTCCCCCTAAAGCGTCGTCGTACCCTCACCTGGACCCTAAACCGTCCCCGTCCCCTAAACCTAACCCTAGCCCGAACCCTAACCCTAACCCTTCCCCGAAGCCTGACCCTCACCCGTCCCCTAATCCTAACCCGTACGCTGACACTCACCCGCGCCCTCACACGTACGCTCCCCCTAAAGCATTGTCGTACCCTCACCTGGACCCTAAACCGTCCCCGTCCCCTAACCCTGACCCTAGCCCGAACCCTAACCCTAACCCTTCTCCGAAGCCTGACCCTCACCCTTCCCCTAATCCTAACCCGTACGCTGACACTCACCCACGCCCTCACACGTACGCTCCCCCTAAAGCGTTGTCGTACCCTCACCTGGACCCTAAAACGTCCCCATCCCCTAACCCTGACCCTAGCCCGAACCCTAACCCTAACACTTCCCCGAAGCCTGACCCTCACCCGTCCCCTAATCCTAACCCGTACGCTGACACTCACCCGCGCCCTCACACGTACGCTCCCCCTAAAGCGTTGTCGTACCCTCACCTGGACCCTAAACCGTCCCCGTCCCCTAACCCTAACCCTAGCCCGAACCCTAACCCTAACACTTCCCTGAATCCTGACCCTCACCCGTCCCCTAATCCTAAGCCGTACGCTGACACTCACCCGCGCCCTCACACTTACTCTCCCCCTAAAGCGTTGTCGTACCCTCACCTGGACCCTAAACCGTCCCCGTCCCCTAACCCTAACCCTAGCCCGAACCCTAACCCTAACCCTTCCCCGAAGCCTTCCCCTCACCCGTCCCCTAATCCTAAGCCGTACGCTGACACTCACCCGCGCCCTCACACGTACGCTCCCCCTAAAGCGTTGTCGTACCCTCACCTGGACCCTAAACCGTCCCCGTCCCCTAACCCTAACCCTATCCCGAAACCAAACCCTAACCCTTCCCCGAAGCCTGACCCTCACCCGTCCCCTAATCCTAACCCGTACGATGACACTCACCCGCGCCCTCACACATACGCTCCCCCTAAAGCGTCGTCGTACCCTCACCTGGACCCTAAACCGTCCCCGTCCCCTAACCCTAACCCTAGCCCGAACCCTAACCCTAACCCTTCCCGGAAACCTGACCCTCACCCGTCCCCTAATCCTAACCCGTACGCTGACACTCACTTGCGCCCTCACACATACGCTGCCCCTAAAGCGTTGTCGTACCCTCACCTGGACCCTAAACCGTCCCCGTCCCCTAACGCTAACACTAGCCCGAACCCTAACCCTAACCCTTCCCCGAAGCCTGACCCTCACCCGTCCCCTAATCCTAACCCGTACGCTGACACTCACCCGCGCCCTCACCCGTACGCTCCCCCTAAAGCGTGGTCGTACCCTCACCTGGACCCTAAACCGTCCCCGTCCCCTAACCCTAACCCTAGCCCGAACCCTAACCCTAACCCTTCCCCGAAGCCTGACCCTCACCCGTACCCTAATCCTAAGCCGTACGCTGACACTCACCCGCGCCCTCACACGTACGCTCCCCCTAAAGCGTTGTCGTACCCTCACCTGGTCCCTAAACCGTCCCCGTCCCCTAACCCTAACCCTAGCCCGAACCCTAACCCTAACCCTTCCCCGAAGCCTGACCCTCACCCGTCCCCTAATCCTAACCCGTACGCTGACACTCACCCGCGCCCTCACACGTACGCTCCCCCTAAAGCGTTGTCATACGCTCACCTGGACCCTAAACCGTCCCCGTCCCCTAACCCTAACCCTAGCCCGAACCCTAACCCTAACCCTTCCCCGAAGCCTGACCCTCACCCGTCCCCTAATCCTAACCCGTACGCTGACACTCACCCGCACCCTCACACATACGCTCCCCCTAAAGCGTTGTCGTACCCTCACCTGGACCCTAAACCGTCCCCGTCTCCTAACCCTAACCCTAGCCCGAACCCTAACCCTAACACTTCCCCGAAGCCTGACCCTCACCCGTCCCCTAAACCTAACCCGTACGCTGACACTCACCCGCGCCCTCACACGTACGCTCCCCCTAAAGCGTTGTCGTACCCTCACCTGGACCCTAAACCGTCCTCGTCCCCTAACCCTAAACCTACCCCGAACCCTAACCCTAACCCTTCCCTGAAGCCTGACCCTCACCCGTCCCCTAATCCTAACCCGTACGCTGACACTCACCCGCGCCCTCACACGTACACTGCCCCTAAATCGTCGTCGTACCCTCACCTGGACCCTAAACCGTCCCCGTCCCCTAACCCTAACCCTAGCCCGAACCCTAACCCTAACCCTTCCCCGAAGCCTGACCCTCATCCGTCCCCTAATCCTAACCCGTACGCTGACACTCCCCCGCGCCCTCACACGTACGCTCCCCCTAAAGCGTCTTCATAACCTCACCTGGACCCTAAACCGTCCCCGTCCCCTAACCCTAACCCTAGCCCGAACCCTAACCCTAACCCTTCCCTGAAGCCTGACACTCACCCGTCCCCTAATCCTAACCCGTACGCTGACACTCACCCGCGCCCTCACACGTACGCTCCCCCTAAAGCGTCGTCGTACCCTCACCTGGACCCTAAACCGTCCCCGTCCCCTAACCCTAACCCTAGCCCGAGCCCTAACCCTAACCCTTCCCCGAAGACTGACCCTCACCCGTCCCCTAATCCTAACCCGTACGCTGACACTCACCCGCGCCCTCACACGTACGCTCCCCCTAAAGCGTTGTCGTACCCTCACCTGGACCCTAAACCGTCCCCGTCCCCTAACCCTAACCCTAGCCCGAACCCTAACCCTAACCCTTCCCCGAAGCCTGACCCTCACCCGTCCCCTAATCCTAACCCGCACGCTGACACTCACCCGCGCCCTCACACGTACGCTCCCCCTAAAGCGTTGTCGTACCCTCACCTGGACCCTAAACCGTCCCCGTCCCCTAACCCTAACCCTAGCCCGAACTCTAACCCTAACCCTTCCCCGAAGCCTGACCCTCACCCGTCCCCTAATCCTAACCCGTACGCTGACACTCACCCGCGCCCTCACACGTACGCTCCCCCTAAAGCGTTGTCGTGCCCTCACCTGGACCCTAAACCGTCCCCGTCCCCTAACCCTAACCCTAGCCCGAACCCTAACCCTAACCCTTCCCCGAAGCCTGACCCTCACACGTCCCTTAATCCTAAGCCGTACGCTGACACTCACCCGCGCCCTCACACGTACGCTCCCCCTAAAGCGTCGTCGTACCCTCACCTGGACCCTAAACCGTCCCCGTCCCCTAACCCTAACCCTAGCCCGAACCCTAACCCTAACCCTTCCCCGAAGCCTGACCCTCACCCGTCCCCTAATCCTAACCCGTACGCTGACACTCACCCGCGCCCTCACACGTACGCTCCCCCTAAAGCGTCGTTGTACCCTCACCTGGACCCTAAACCGTCCCCGTCCCCTAACCCTAACCCTAGCCCAAACCCTAACCCTAACCCTTCCCCGAAGCCTGACCCTCACCCGTCCCCTAATCCTAACCCGTACGATGACACTCACCCGCGCCCTCACACGTACGCTCCCCCTAAAGCGTCGTCGTACCCTCACCTGGACCCTAAACCGTCCCCGTCCCCTAACCCTAACCCTAGCCCGAACCCTAACCCTAACCCTTCCCCGAAGCCTGACCCTCACCCGTCCCCTAAGCCTAACCCGTACGCTGACACTCACCCGCGCCCTCACACGTACACTCCCCCTAAAGCGTTGTCGTACACTCACCTCGACCCTAAACCGTCCCCGTCCCCTAACCCTAACCCTAGCCCGAACCCTAACCCTAACCCTTCCCCGAAGCCTGACCCTCACCCGTCCCTTAATCCTAACACGTACGCTGACACTCACCCACGCCCTCACACGTATGCTCCCCCTAAAGCGCTGTCGTACCCTCACCTGGACCCTAAACCGTCCCCGTCACCTAACCCTAACCCTAGCCCGAACCCTAACCCTAACCCTTCCCCGAAGCCTGACCCTCACCCGTCCCCTATTCCTAACCCGTACGATGACACTCACCCGCGCCCTCACACGTACGCTCCCCCTAAAGCGTCGTCGTACCCTCACCTGGACCCTAAACCGTCCCCGTCCCCTAACCCTAACCCTAGCCCGAACCCTAACCCTAACCCTTCCCCGAAGCCTGACCCTCACCCGTCCCCTAATCCTAACCCGTACGCTGACACTCACCCGCGCCCTCACACATACGCTCCCCCTAAATCGTTGTCGTACCCTCACCTGGACCCTAAACCGTCCCCGTCCCCTAACCCTAACCCTAGCCCGAACCCTAACCCTAACACTTCCCCGAAGCCTGACCCTCACCCGTCCCCTAAACCTAACCCGTACGCTGACACCCACCCGCGCCCTAACACGTACGCTCCCCCTAAAGCGTTGTCATACCCTCACCTGGACCCTAAACCGTCCCCGTCCCCTAACCCTAACCCTAGCCCGAACCCTAACCCTAACACTTCCCCGAAGCCTGACCCTCACCCGTCCCCTAATCCTAACCCGTACGCTGACACTCACCCGCGCCCTCACACGTACGCTCCCCCTAAAGCGTCGTCGTACCCTCACCTGGACCTTAAACCGTCCCCGTCCCCTAACCCTAACCCTAGCCCGAACCCTAACCCTAACCCTTCCCCGAAGCCTGACCCTCACCCGTCCCCTAATCCTAACCCGTACGCTGACACTCACCTGCGCCCTCACACGTACGCTCCCCCTAAAGCGTTGTCGTACCCTCACCTGGACCCTAAACCGTCCCCGTCCCCTAACCCTAACCCTAGCCCGAACCCTAACCCTAACCCTTCCCCGAAGCCTGACCCTCACCCGTCCCCTAATCCTAACCCGTACGCTGACACTCACCCACGCCCTCACACGTACGCTCCCCCTAAAGCGTTGTCGTACCCTCACCTGGACCCTAAACCGTCCCCGTCCCCTAACCCTAACCCTAGCCCGAACACTAACCCTAAACCTTCTCCGAAGCCTGACCCTCACCCGTCCCCTAATCCTAACACGTACGCTGACACTCACCCGCGCCGTCACACGTACGCTCCCCCTAAAGCGTTGTCGTACCCTCACCTGGACCCTAAACCGTCCTCGTCCCCTAACCCTAACCCTACCCCGAACCCTAACCCTAACCTTTCCCCGAAGCCTGACCCTCACCCGTCCCATAATCCTAACCCTTACGCTGACACTCACCCATGCCCTCACACGTACGCTCCCCCTAAAGCGTCGTCGTACCCTCATCTGGACCCTAAACCGTCCCCGTCCCCTAACCCTGACCCTAGCCCGAACCCTAACCCTAACCCTTCCCCGAAGCCTGACCCTCACCCGTCCCCTAATCCTAACCCGTACGCTGACACTCACCCGCGCCCTCACACGTACGCTCCCCCTAAAGGGTCGTCGTACCCTCACCTGTACCCTAAACCGTCCCCGTCCCCTAACCCTAACCCTAGCCCGAACCCTAGCCCTAACCCTTCCCCGAAGCCTGACCCTCACCCGTCCCCTAATCCTAACCCGTACGCTGACACTCACCCGCGCCCTCACACGTACGCTCCCCCAAAGCGTCGTCGTACCCTCACCTGGACCCTAAACCGTCCCCGTCCCCTAACCCTAACCCTAGCCCGAGCCCTAACCCTAACCCTTCCCCGAAGCCTGACCCTCACCCGTCCCCTAATCCTAACCCGTACGCTGACACTCACCCGCGCCCTCACACGTACGCTCCCCCTAAAGCGTTGTCGTACCCTCACCTGCACCCTAAACCGTCCCCGTCCCCTAACCCTAACCCTAGCCCAAACCCTAACCCTAACCCTTCCCCGAAGCCTGACCCTCACCCGTCCCCTAATCCTAACCCGTACGCTGACACTCACCCGCGCCCTCACACGTACGCTCCCCCTAAAGCGTCGTCGTACACTCACCTGGACCCTAAACCGTCCCCGTCCCCTAACACTGACCCTAGCCCGAACCCTAACCCTAACCCTTCCCCGAAGCCTGACCCTCACCCGTCCCCTAATCCTAAACCGTACGCTGACACTCACCCGCGCCCTCACACGTACGCTCCCCCTGAAGCGTCGTCGTACCCTCACCTGGACCCTAAACCGTCCCCGTCCCCTAGCCCTAACCCTAGCCTGAACCCTAACCCTAACACTTCCCCGAAGCCTGACCCTCACACGTCCCCTAATCCTAACCCGTACGCTGACACTCACCCGCGCCGTCACAGGTACGCTCTCCCTAAAGCGTCGTCGTACCCTCACCTGGACCCTAAACCGTCCCCGTCCCCTAAACCTGACCCTAGCCCAAACCCTAACCCTAACCCTTCCCCGAAGCCTGACCCTCACCCGTCCCCTAATCCTAACCCGTACGCTGACACTCACCCGCGCCCTCACACGTACGCTCCCCCTAAAGCGTCGTCGTACCCTCACCTGGACCCTAAACCGTCCCCGTCCCCTAACCCTGACCCTAGCCCGAACCCTAACCCTAAACCTTCCCCGAAGCCTGACCCTCACCCGTCCCCTAATCCTAAACCGTACGCTGACACTCACCCGCGCCCTCACACGTACGCTCCCCCTGAAGCGTCGTCGTACCCTCACCTGGACCCTAAACCGTCCCCGTCCCCTAGCCCTAACCCTAGCCTGAACCCTAACCCTAACCCTTCCCCGAAGCCTGACCCTCACCCGTCCCCTAATCCTAACCCGTACGCTGACACTCACCCGCGCCCTCACACATACGCTCCCCCTAAATCGTTGTCGTACCCTCACCTGGACCCTAAACCGTCCCCGTCCCCTAACCCTAACCCTAGCCCGAACCCTAACCCTAACACTTCCCCGAAGCCTGACCCTCACCCGTCCCCTAAACCTAACCCGTACGCTGACACCCACCCGCGCCCTAACACGTACGCTCCCCCTAAAGCGTTGTCATACCCTCACCTGGACCCTAAACCGTCCCCGTCCCCTAACCCTAACCCTAGCCCGAACCCTAACCCTAACCCTTCCCCGAAGCCTGACCCTCACCCGTCCCCTAATCCTAACCCGTACGCTGACACTCACCCGCGCCCTCACACGTACGCTCCCCCTAAAGCGTCGTCGTACCCTCACCTGGACCTTAAACCGTCCCCGTCCCCTAACCCTAACCCTAGCCCGAACCCTAACCCTAACCCTTCCCCGAAGCCTGACCCTCACCCGTCCCCTAATCCTAACCCGTACGCTGACACTCACCTGCGCCCTCACACGTACGCTCCCCCTAAAGCGTTGTCGTACCCTCACCTGGACCCTAAACCGTCCCCGTCCCCTAACCCTAACCCTAGCCCGAACCCTAACCCTAACCCTTCCCCGAAGCCTGACCCTCACCCGTCCCCTAATCCTAACCCGTACGCTGACACTCACCCACGCTCTCACACGTACGCTCCCCCTAAAGCGTTGTCGTACCCTCACCTGGACCCTAAACCGTCCCCGTCCCCTAACCCTAACCCTAGCCCGAACACTAACCCTAAACCTTCTCCGAAGCCTGACCCTCACCCGTCCCCTAATCCTAACACGTACGCTGACACTCACCCGCGCCGTCACACGTACGCTCCCCCTAAAGCGTTGTCGTACCCTCACCTGGACCCTAAACCGTCCTCGTTCCCTAACCCTAACCCTACCCCGAACCCTAACCCTAACACTTCCCCGAAGCCTGACCCTCACCCGTCCCCTAATCCTAACCCGTACGCTGACACTCACCCGTGCCCTCACACGTACGCTCCCCCTAAAGCGTCGTCGTACCCTCACCTGGACCCTAAACCGTCCCCGTCCCCTAACCCTGACCCTAGCCCGAACCCTAACCCTAACCCTTCCCCGAAGCCTGACCCTCACCCGTCCCCTAATCCTAACCCGTACGCTGACACTCACCCGCGCCCTCACACGTACGCTCCCCCAAAGCGTCATCGTACCCTCACCTGGACCCTAAACCGTCCCCGTCCCCTAACCCTAACCCTAGCCCGAGCCCTAACCCTAACCCTTCCCCGAAGCCTGACCCTCACCCGTCCCATAATCCTAACCCGTACGCTGACACTCACCCGCGCCCTCACACGTACGCTCCCCCTAAAGCGTTGTCGTACCCTCACCTGCACCCTAAACCGTCCCCGTCCCCTAACCCTAACCCTAGCCCGAACCCTAACCCTAACCCTTCCCCGAAGCCTGACCCTCACCCGTCCCCTAATCCTAACCCGTACGCTGACACTCACCCGCGCCCTCACACATACGCTCCCCCTAAAGCGTCGTCGTACCCTCAGCTGGACCCTAAACCGTCCCCGTCCCCTAACCCTAACCCTAGCCCGAACCCTAACCCTAACCCTTCCCCGAAGCCTGACCCTCACCCGTCCCCTAATCCTAACCCGTACGCTGACACTCACCCGCGCCCTTACACGTACGCTCCCCCTAAAGCGTCTTCGTACCCTCACCTGGACCCTAAACCGTCCCCGTCCCCTAACCCTAACCCTAGCCCAAACCCTAACCCTAACCCTTCCCCGAAGCCTGACCCTCACCCGTCCCCTAATCCTAACCCGTACGCTGACACTCACCCGCGCCCTCACACGTACGCTCCCCCTAAAGCGTCGTCGTACACTCACCTGGACCCTAAACCGTCCCCGTCCCCTAACCCTGACCCTAGCCCGAACCCTAACCCTAACACTTCCCCGAAGCCTGACCCTCACCCGTCCCCTAATCCTAAACCGTACGCTGACACTCACCCGCGCCCTCACACGTACGCTCCCCCTGAAGCGTCGTCGTACCCTCACCTGGACCCTAAACCGTCCCCGTCCCCTAGCCCTAACCCTAGCCTGAACCCTAACCCTAACACTTCCCCGAAGCCTGACCCTCACACGTCCCCTAATCCTAACCCGTACGCTGACACTCACCCGCGCCGTCACACGTACGCTCCCCCTAAAGCGTCGTCGTACCCTCACCTGGACCCGAAACCGTCCCCGTCCCCTAACCCTAACCCTAGCCCGAACCCTAACCCTAACCCTTCCCCGAAGCCTGACCCTCACCCGTCCCCTAATCCTAACCCGTACTCTGACACTCACCCGCGCCCTCACACATACGCTCCCCCTAAAGCGTCGTCGTACCCTCACCTGGACCCTAAACCGTCCCCGTCCCCTAAACCTGACCCTAGCCCGAACCCTAACCCTAACCCTTCCCCGAAGCCTGACCCTCACCCGTCCCCTAATCCTAACCCGTACGCTGACACTCACCCGCGCCCTCACACGTACGCTCCCCCTAAAGCGTCGTCGTACCCTCACCTGGACCCTAAACCGTCCCCGTCCCTTAACCCTGACCCTAGCCCGAACCCTAACCCTAACCCTTCCCCGAAGCCTGACCCTCACCCGTCCCCTAATCCTAACCCGTACGCTGACACTCACCCGTGCCCTCACACATACGCTCCCCCTGAAGCGTCGTCGTACCCTCACCTGGACCCTAAACCGTCCCCGTCCCCTAGCCCTAACCCTAGCCTGAACCCTAACCCTAACCCTTCCCCGAAGCCTGACCCTCACCCGTCCCCTAATCCTAACCCGTACGCTGACACTCACCCGCGCCCTCACACGTACGCTCCCCCTAAAGCGTCGTCGTACCCTCACCTGGACCCTAAACCTTCCCCGTCCCCTAACCCTAACCCTAGCCCGAACCCTAACCCTAACCCTTCCCCGAAGCCTGACCCTCACCCGTCCCCTAATCCTAACCTGTACGCTGACACTCACCCGCACCCTCACACGTACGCTCCCCCTAAAGCGTTGTCGTACCCTCACCTGGATCCTAAACCGTCCCCGTCCCCTAACCCTAACCCTAGCCCGAACCCTAACCCTAACCCTTCCCCGAAGCCTGACCCTCACCCGTCCCCTAATCCTAAGCCGTACGCTGACACTCACCCGCGCCCTCACACGTACACTCCCCCTAAAGCGTCGCCGTACCCTCACCTGGACCCTAAACCGTCCGCGTCCCCTAAGCCTAACCCTAGCCCGAACCCTAACCCTAACCCTTCCCCGAAGCCTGACCCTCACCCGTCCCCTAATCCTAACCCGTACGCTGACACTCACCCACGCCCTCACACGTACGCTCTCCCTAAAGCGTCGTCGTACCCTCACCTGGACCCTAAACCGTCCCCGTCCCCTAACCCTAACCCTAGCCCGAACCCTAACCCTAACCCTTCCCCGAAGCCTGACCCTCACCCGTCCCCTAATCCTAACCCGGACGCTGACACTCACCCGCGCCCTCACACGTACGCTCCCCCTAAAGCGTCGTCGTACCCTCACCTGGACCCTAAACCGTCCCCGTCCCCTAAACCTGACCCTAGCCCAAACCCTAACCCTAACCCTTCCCCGAAGCCTGACCCTCACCCGTCCCCTAATCCTAACCCGTACGCTGACACTCACCCGTGCCCTCACACGTACGCTCCCCCTAAAGCGTCGTCGTACCCTCACCTGGACCCGAAACCGTCCCCGTCCCCTAACCCTAACCCTAGCCCGAACCCTAACCCTAACCCTTCCCCGAAGCCTGACCCTCACCCGTCCCCTAATCCTAACCCGTACGCTGACACTCACCCGCGCCCTCACACGTACGCTCCCCCTAAAGCGTCGTCGTACCCTCACCTGGACCCTAAACCGTCCCCGTCCCTTAACCCTGACCCTAGCCCGAACCCTAACCCTAACCCTTCCCCGAAGCCTGACCCTCACCCGTCCCCTAATCCTAACCCGTACGCTGACACTCACCCGCGCCCTCACACATACGCTCCCCCTGAAGCATCATCGTACCCTCACCTGGACCCTAAACCGTCCCCGTCCCCTAGCCCTAACCCTAGCCTGAACCCTAACCCTAACCCTTCCCCGAAGCCTGACCCTCACCCGTCCCCTAATCCTAACCCGTACGCTGACACTCACCCGCGCCCTCACACGTACGCTCCCCCTAAAGCGTCGTCGTACCCTCACCTGGACCCTAAACCGTCCCCGTCCCCTAACCCTAACCCTAGCCCGAGCACTAACCCTAACCCTTCCCCGAAGCCTGACCCTCACCCGTCCCCTAATCCTAACCCGTACGCTGACACTCACCCGCGCCCTCACACGTACGCTCCCTCTAAAGCGTTGTCGTACCCTCACCTGCACCCTAAACCGTCCCCGTCCCCTAACCCTAACCCTAGCCCGAACCCTAACCCTAACCCTTCCCCGAAGCCTGACCCTCACCCGTCCCCTAATCCTAATCCGTACGCTGACACTCACCCGCGCCCTCACACGTACGCTCCCCCTAAAGCGTTGTCGTACCCTCACCTGCACCCTAAACCGTCCCCGTCCCCTAACCCTAACCCTAGCCCGAACCCTAACCCTAACCCTTCCCCGAAGCCTGACCCTCACCCGTCCCCTAATCCTAACCCGTACGCTGACACTCAGCCGCGCCCTCACACGTACGCTCCCTCTAAAGCGTCGTCGTACCCTCACCTGGACCCTAAACCGTCCCCGTCCCCTAACCCTAACCCTAGCCCGAACCCTAACCCTAACCCTTCCCCGAAGCCTGACCCTCACCCGTCCCCTAATCCTAACCCGTACGCTGACACTCACCCGCGCCCTCACACGTACGCTCCCCCTAAAGCGTCGTCGTACCCTCACCTGGACCCTAAACCGTCCCCGTCCCCTAACCCTAACCCTAGCCCGAACCCTAACCCTAACCCTTCCCCGAAGCCTGACCCTCACCCGTCCCCTAATCCTAACCCGTACGCTGACACTCACCCGCGCCCTCACATGTACGCTCCCCCTAAAGAGTCGTCCTACCCTTACCTGGACCCTAAACCGTCCCCGTCCCCTAACCCTAACCCTAGCCCGAACCCTAACCCTAACCCTTCCCCGAAGCCTGACCCTCACCCGTCCCCTAATCCTAACCCGTACGCTGACACTCACCCGCGCCCTCACACGTACGCTCCTCCTAAAGCGTCGTCGTACCCTCACCTGGACCCTAAACCGTCCCCGTCCCCTAACCCTAACCCTAGCCCGAACCCTAACCCTATCCCTTCCCCGAAGCCTGACCCTCACCCGTCCCCTAATCCTAACCCGTACGCTGACACTCACCCACGCCCTCACACGTACGCTCCCCCTAAAGCGTCGTCGTACCCTCACCTGGACCCTAAACCGTCCCCGTCCCCTAATCCTGACCCTAGCCCGAACCCTAACCCTAACCCTTCTCCGAAGCCTGACCCTCACCCGTCACCTAATCCTAACCCGTACGCTGACACTCACCCGCGCCCTCACACGTACGCTCCCCCTAAAGCGTCGTCGTACCCTCACCTGGACCCTAAACCGTCCCCGTCCCCTAACCCTGACCCTAGCCCGAACCCTAACCCTAACCCTTCCCCAAAGCCTGACCCTCACCCGTCCCCTAATCCTAACCCGTACGCTGACACTCACCCGCGCCCTCACACGTACGCTCCCCCTAAAGCGTCATCGTACCCTCACCTGGACCCTAAACCGTCCCCGTCCCCTAGCCCTAACCCTAGCCAGAACCCTAACCCTAACCCTTCCCCGAAGCGTGACCCTCACCCGTCCCCTAATCCTAACCCGTACGCTGACACTCACCCGCGCCCTCACACGTACGCTCCCCCTAAAGCGTCGTCGTACTCTCACCTGGACCCTAAACCGTCCCCGTCCCCTAACCCTAACCCTAGCCCGAACCCTAACCCTAACCCTTCCCCGAAGCCTGACCCTCACCCGGTCCCTAATCCTAACGCGGACGCTGACACTCCCCCGCGCCCTCACACGTACGCTCCCCCTAAAGCGTCGTCGTACCCTCACCTGGACCCTAAACCGTCCCCGTCCCCTAACCCTAACCCTAGCCCGAAACCTAACCCTAACACTTCCCCGAAGCCTGACCCTCACCTGTCCCCTAATCCTAACCCGTACGCTGACACTCCCCCGCGCCCTCACACGTACGTTCCCCCTAAAGCGTCGTCGTACCCTCACCTGGACCCTAAACCGTCCCCGTCCCCTAACCCTAACCCTAGCCCGAACCCTAACCCTAACCCTTCCCCGAAGCCTGACCCTCACCCGTCCCCTAATCCTAACCCGGACGCTGACACTCACCCGCGCCCTCACACGTACGCTCCCCCTAAAGCGTCGTCGTACCCTCACCTGGACCCTAAACCGTCCCCGTTCCCTAACCCTAACCCTAGCCCGAACCCTAACCCTAACCCTTCCCCGAAGCCTGACCCTCACCCGTCCCCTAATCCTAACCCGTACGCTGACACACACCCGCGCCCTAACACGTACTCTCCCCCTAAAGCGTCGTCGTACCCTCACCTGGACCCTACACCGTCCCCGTCCCCTAACCCTAACCCTAGCCCGAACCCTAACCCTAACCCTTCCCCGAAGCCTGACCCTCACCCGTCCCCTAATCCTAACCCGTACGCTGACACTCACCCGCGCCCTCAAACATACGCTCCCCCTAAAGCGTCGTCGTGCCCTCACCTGGACCCTAAACCGTCCCCGTCCCCTAACCATAACCCTAGCCCGAACCCTAACCCTAACCCTTCCCCGAAGCCTGACCCTCACCCATCCCCTAATCCTAACCCGTACGCTGACACTCACCCTCGCCCTCACACGTACGCTCCCCCTAAAGCGTTGTCGTACCCTCACCTGGACCCTAAACCGTCCCCGTCCCCTAACCCTAACCCTAGCCCGAACCCTAACCCTAACCCTTCCCCGAAGCCTGACCCTCCCCCGTCCCCTAATCCTAACCCGTACGCTGACACTCACCCGCACCCTCACACATACTCTCCCCCTAAAGCGTTGTCGTACCCTCACCTGGACCCTAAACCGTCCCCGTGCCCTAACCCTAACCCTAGCCCGAATCCAAACCCTAACCCTTCCCCAAAGCCTGACCCTCACCCGTCCCCTAATCCTAATCCGTACGCTGACACTCACCCGCGCCCTCACACGTACGCTCCCCCTAAAGCGTTGTCGTACCCTCACCTGCACCCTAAACCGTCCCCGTCCCCTAACCCTAACCCTAGCCCGAACCCTAACCCTAACCCTTCCCCGAAGCCTGACCCTCACCCGTCCCCTAATCCTAACCCGTACGCTGACACTCAGCCGCGCCCTCACACGTACGCTCCCTCTAAAGCGTCGTCGTACCCTCACCTGGACCCTAAACCGTCCCCGTCCCCTAACCCTAACCCTAGCCCGAACCCTAACCCTAACCCTTCCCCGAAGCCTGACCCTCACCCGTCCCCTAATCCTAACCCGTACGCTGACACTCACCCGCGCCCTCACACGTACGCTCCCCCTAAAGCGTCGTCGTACCCTCACCTGGACCCTAAACCGTCCCCGTCCCCTAACCCTAACCCTAGCCCGAACCCTAACCCTAACCCTTCCCCGAAGCCTGACCCTCACCCGTCCCCTAATCCTAACCCGTACGCTGACACTCACCCGCGCCCTCACATGTACGCTCCCCCTAAAGAGTCGTCCTACCCTTACCTGGACCCTAAACCGTCCCCGTCCCCTAACCCTAACCCTAGCCCGAACCCTAACCCTAACCCTTCCCCGAAGCCTGACCCTCACCCGTCCCCTAATCCTAACCCGTACGCTGACACTCACCCGCGCCCTCACACGTACGCTCCTCCTAAAGCGTCGTCGTACCCTCACCTGGACCCTAAACCGTCCCCGTCCCCTAACCCTAACCCTAGCCCGAACCCTAACCCTAACCCTTCCCCGAAGCCTGACCCTCACCCGTCCCCTAATCCTAACCCGTACGCTGACACTCACCCACGCCCTCACACGTACGCTCCCCCTAAAGCGTCGTCGTACCCTCACCTGGACCCTAAACCGTCCCCGTCCCCTAATCCTGACCCTAGCCCGAACCCTAACCCTAACCCTTCTCCGAAGCCTGACCCTCACCCGTCACCTA